>NC_133371.1:21293286-21388429 GCF_049309525.1 Garra rufa | reverse complement strand
ATATATATATATATATATATATATATATATATATATAATATATATATATATATATATATATATATATATATATATATATATATATATATATATAGAGAGAGAGAGAGAGAGAGAGAGAGAGCATAAAAGTAATTGAAAAGTACAAAAAAATATACATATAGTGCATTTTTACTTTTTTCTTCCCATCTTACTATAGGTACTCGAAACAGCCCCAGAACACTAGAAATCGCAATGGATGGAGTTGAACCTGGGTCCCCCACAATCCCAATCACTGGAGGAGGGCCAGTGCAGTTGAGGTTGGAGTAGTGCTCTTCTGTGCCACTAACTAGAGATATGGCAGCACGAAATGCCATTCCTAGCATCACACAGTTGTCATAAAGATGGTAACCAAGAGTGATGTTAGGCAGCAGATTTGGATTCTTATTGATCTCATCTATAGCAAAGACCATGGTCTGCACCTGCTGGAAGCTTTCCATATCAAATCTAAAGAAAAAATAATGTTTTTTTTATATATATATATATAAAGCAGTGTTTATAACATGATACAAAAAAATAAGTAAATACAAAATTAGCAATAATACATTCCAAATATGTCTGAAATCAGCAATCATGGAGCCCTCCTATGGTACACATTTGACAATATAACAATATAATTTTTTTCATTTATTATTATTATTTAAGATAACATTATATTGCCCATCATTTAGCAAACACTGTCATATTTCTCAGTCATTTTTATTTATTGTTATTATTTAAAATCTACGTCTCTTTCTTCTTTTGTAGTTATGAAGTCGTTCTTGCTCCAGACTCACTTCTCACAGTATGGTGGTTCTGGAGCAACTCTGAAGTTCAGCTCTGGGAACACTGTGAAAAAATGAACCTCAAACAGACCTCCAAGAATAACATCTCCATCCTGGTACATTCCATTTAACTTGAAACGTCCCTGCAGCTGACATGTACCTGATCTGAGGATTGAAGCTGCAGAGATGCAGTTAAAGGACAGATACAGGCAGATGTTTAGAGTGATCCACATCTCTCTCTTTCTAACCAACTTACCCATCCTGTCTGCTAATTTATCATGACAGTTGTGTGGGGTGTTGCTTAAAAGAGCAGGAGGTGCTAAGTTGGCATCTCTGGAAGTCATGATGTCACCTTTCCATCCCATCATTTCCTTTTCAAATCTGTATTAATAAATGGTTAAAATTTTAGATGTTTATGCTGGGGTTTGTTAGATAAAAAATAAATAGTTAATACACATTTACAGTACATTTAAATAGTTATTTATAGATGCTGAGCTAAGAAACTTGGAGCTAAGAGAATGGTTTTATCCGTTGATCATTTAGATTAGTTGAAAAGGCTAAAGGATTCAGACAAAACAGTCATTATATCTACTTGTCAATTTCCCCTCACTATCAGAACGTCCTCTAGATGTCAGTCTTGCATTTGACTTTTGCTTGAGATGTTAAACCGTGGTCCTGACTCTCTGTGGTCATTAAAAATCCTAGGATGTTCTTTCAAAAAGTGTAGGGATGTTACCCCGGCATCCTTACCAAATTAGCCAATTGGCCTCTGTCCATTATCATGACCTCCTAATCATCCACATACTGTATAGTGATTGGCTTCAAAATTAAGGTTGAACCACTGATGTCACATGGACTGTTTTAACAATGTCCTTACTACTTTTCTTGGCCTTGAATGTGGTAGTTGCATTTCTGTCTATGCAGGGTCAAAAAGCTCTCATTTCATCAAAAATATGTCAATTTATGTTCCGAAGGTCTTACTGATTTGGAACGACATGAGGGTGAGAAATGACAGAATTTTCATTTCTAGGTGAACTAACCCTTTACTGTTTATTTGTTTATTAAGCAAAGTTGATCTCTAAAATTATTTTCCCAAAAATTTCTAAAATAAAGTTCCCAATGTTCTAATCTCTGTGGTATTATGAAATTCACTAAATATTGGCTCTCAGATAATCTCTCATGGTTGTGGTAGGAACATATGAGGGAAAATTGAACCACATTCAACGTGTTATGTTAGATAATTACAGGCCCGGCTCAACAATCAAATCACTAAGGCTGCTTCTAAAATGAGTGAAGGTGCTTCAAACCTTAAAGGAGTTCACTTCTAGAACAAAAATTTACAGATCATGTACTCACCCCATCGTCATCCGTCATATTTTTTTTTTAAGTTTTTAAAAGTTTTTTTGAGGAAAACATTTCAAGAATTATCTCCATATAGTAGACTTCAATGGTGCCTGTGAGTTTGACCGTCCACAATGCAGCTTCAAAGGGCTCTAAATTATCCCAGTCAAGGAATAAGGGTCTTATCTAGCGAAATGATCTGTCATTAAAAAAATAAATAAAAATTTGAACCAACTTTTTAAAGATGGGGAAAAAATGAGATGAGAGTTTTTTGACATACTTTAACTGCATTGACCCAGATAACACAGAATACGCATGCGCATGGCAGAGCTAGACAAGACGAGCATTTGAGGTTAAAAAATTATATAATTTTTTTTAGAAAATGACTGATTGTTTCACTAGATAAGACCCTTATTCTTTTATAGAGCCTTTTGAAGCTGCATTAAAATAGCATTTTGGACGTTCAAACTCATGGGCACCAATAAAGTTCACTATATGGAGACAATTCCTGAAATATTTTCCTAAAAAAAAAAAAACATAATTTCTTTACGACTGAAGAAAGAAAGGCATGAACATCTTGGATGACAACGGGTGAGTTGATTATCTATATTTTTTGGTTCTGGAAATGAACTATTCCTTTAATATCATACAGTATATAGGCCTGACCATAATGTTTTGTGCCGTTCATTGCTATGGCGTATAGAGTGCTCCTTTATAATCACTTTAAATTTGTCACTCATTTTAGTTCATTGTGTCTATATTTTATTATAATGAGAGTATTATTGTGTGTGCAGAACACAACACTGTACAAAAATGCTGGTGTTTTGGGTAGTGAGTGAACTCTAACCTTGTAACGCCAGCCCAGCAGAGGGAGCCCTCACCCAGTCAGACAGTTGCTGCTCCCTCTGCTGCTTCTCTGGTTATTTCCTGTCTGTCAGCCATTTAAGCGGGGCATGCCAAACAGACCGGTGCAAAGTATTTTTTTGCTCTTGCGGTCCTTACCAAGCGTTTTTACCTGGAGGGGAATTTAACTGCACGCTGAAAGACCTAATTGCATATGCACTGTTGTTAAATGGCTCTCCTGTTACTGTGGGAGTCTCAGATGAGGACAACAATGTTCCCACAGTAAATGCCAGCCCAGAGCCACAACACAAGATGTCTGCTAGCGCAGAGCCACAGTGCAAGATGTCTGCTAGCTCAGAGCCACAGCACCAGATGTCTGCTAGCGCAGAGCCACAGCGCAAGATGTCTGCTAGCCCGGGGCCACAGCGCAAGATGGCCAGAGACAGTTCACAAGATGGCTGCCATTCCTGCGTCCCCGGCCAAGATGGCCATCCTTCCCGAGTCTGCTCACAAGATGGCCGCCAGCCCAGAGCCACCCCACAAGATGGCCGCCCTTCCAGAGCCTGTTCGCAAGATGGCTGCCACTCCCAAGTCTGCATGCAAGAGGGCTGCCGTTCCTGAGTTCCCGGCCAAGACGGCCTCCGTTCCTGAGTCCACGGCCAAGATGGCTGCCGTTCCTGAGTCCCCGGCCAAGATGTCCGCCCTTCCAGAGTCTGCTCACAAGATGGCCGCTACTCCCAAGTCTCCTTGCAAGATGGCCGCTACATCTGCCCTTCATCATGTCAACTCCGTTTCAAGGTGGTTGGTGTCCAGCGTGAAAGATCCACCGCTGCTGTCGGCTCGTGCAGCTAGTCTCCTAATGTCAGCCATGCCAGCTCACACCACGTCAGCCAAGCCAATGACCACTTATGCCATATCTGCCAAGCCACAGCCTGTTATGTCCACGTTATGTCTTCTGCCTCAGAGTCTGCACCTATCATGGCCGCCCCTTCAGATGTGGTTCCTCAGTCAAGTCAAGTTACAGCTGCTGTTCCTGTCAAGTCAAGTTACAGCTGCTGTTCCTGCCAAGTCAAGTCAAGTTACAACTGCTATTCCTGCCAAGCCAAATCATGTCACAGTCGCTGTTCCTAATAAGTCAAGTCACATTACAGCTGCTACTCCTGCTAAGTCCAGTCACGTTACAGCAGCACTTCCTGAGTCAAGTCAAGCAGCACTTCCTGAGTCAAGTCAAGCAGCACTTCCTGAGTCAAGTCAAGCAGCACTTCCTGAGCCAAGTCAAGCTGAACCTCCTGAGTCACATCAAGACACTACAGTACCTCCTGAGTCACGTCAAACCGCAGCTGTTCCAGCCACGCCAAGTCAAGTCACAGTTATTTCATCAGAGCCAAGTCAAGTCATGGCTGTTCCCTCAGAGCCAAGTCAAGTCACAGCTGTTCCCTCAGAGTCAAGTCAAGTCACAGCTGTTCCCTCAAAGCCAAGTCAAGTCACAGCTGTTCCCTCAGAGTCAAGTCAAGTCACAGCTGTTCCCTCAAAGCCAAGTCAAGTCACAGCTGTTCCCTCAAAGCCAAGTCACGTCTCGCCTGAGCGTCCAGAGCCAAGTCACGTCTCACCCGAGCGTCCAGAGCCAAGTCACGTCTCGCCCGAGCATCCAGAGCCAAGTCATGTCTCGCCCGAGCATCCAGTGCCAAGTCACGTCTCGTCCGAGCATCCAGAGCCAAGTCACGTCTCGCCTGAGCCATGCCATGTCTCGTTTGATCTGCCAGAGCCACGCCATGTCTCGTCTGATCTGCCAGAGCCACGTCACGTTGTGATTGCCAGTGTAATGGACACTCCTCTGATGTCAGCTCAGGCTGCAGGCCTCCCAAGCCACGCAGAACCTTCGCTCCCAAGCCAAGCAAGTCATGCAGAGCCGACGCTCCTAAGCCAAGCAAACCACGCAGAACCGACACTCCCAAGTCAAGCAAGCCACGCAGAGCCGACGCTCCCAAGCCAAGCAAACCACGCAGAGCTGACGCTCCCAAGCCTCTCATCTTCCAGCCCGGTAGGCATCCCATTGCCTACTGCATTACCTGTTATGGCAATCACCATTTTGAGTGTGTGGGCTGCACACTGCATCCCAGAGGCCTCATCCGTCCATGAGTCTTTCCACGAGTTTGCTCCAGAGGCCTCGCCTGTCCATGCATCCGTGCACAAGTCTGCTCCCAACTCCTCATCTATCCACATGTCCGCTGCGCCAATGCCCCTTACCCAGTCAGACAGTTGCTGCTCCCTCTGCTGCTTCTCTGTTTATTTCCTGTCTGTCAGCCATTTAAGTGGGCCATGCCAAACAGACCGGTGCGAAGTATTGTTTTGCTCTTGCAGACCTTACCAAGCATTTTTCCATGTTTCCAGGTTTCCATGTTTCCTAGCCTTGTTGTTTTTCTAGCCATAGTTCTGTTTTAGTTTCTTAGTCTAGCCTTAGTTTTCCCGGTTTCCTTGTTTTGTTTCATTGTTTGTTTCTTTGTTACTTTGGACTGCTCTTTTGGTTTTGACCCATGGCTGTCTTTTCTGATTACGCTTTTGTCTTGCCCTTGACATTCATGTTTGCTCGTGATTGACCCTGCCTGTCTTGACCACGTCTGCCAATAAAGCTGCATTTGGCTCTATTCACCCTGTCCCAGAGTCCTATTGTTACAGACCTAAACACCTCTGATTGGCAGTTGTGATCAAGAAATAAACAGATCCATCTGTGATTGGCTACATTGCTCAACACTGGTAAAACACATTGTAAAGAGAAACCTTTAACTCTCTCCAAAGCCCAAACACAAATATGCACTATATAGTTTGTCAAATCTGCAGTGATATGCTACTACAACTTCAACTGAGGGTGCTCTTGATTTTGAGGGCAAATATTTACCCCACCCATCCTTCCTGCTAAAAAAGGTCTCCCCCTCTTTCCAAATTCAGATTTAACCCACCATTCAATGTCTAATGCAATATTTTTTTGTGATCATTAGCCATAATGATCATATCAAATATTTATGTATAATTCATTAATATATATTTTTCTATTTTATTTTATTTTATTTTTATTTTATTTTATTTTTTGTGTTTTATGTATATCTGTTTGTGGTACTTTTATTTTTAAGCTCACATGCATCAGTGATATCTATATTCATGATCTTGCCTATGGCCCCACAACATCATGCTTCAATGACATTGTCATTGATTTTCTGTTGAAACCTCAACTTTGTTTCAAAATAAATTGCAGGTACAAAAGGAATGTTGAACCAAGTTTTGGAACTAACTGGTCATAGACTTCATTCATCTGAGCTTATGCACCTGTTTTTGTTTCTAATGCTTTAAAGTGAAAAGTGTGCTAACTGAAAGAAAACAAGTTGGCAAAAGATAGAACCCAGGATTTGGTAATAATATATCATAATAGGGGATTTATAAGCACATTTTTTGTAGGCAATTTATTTTTGACTTGGAACACCACAAATGCAACTCGCTGCTTAAGCACCATAGTACAATTCATCATTGTAGAAACTAACTAGCTAGTCATGAATGTTTCCAAAACATGGTTGCATCTCAATTTGAACCACATTGGTTTAACAATATAGGACGGTCATTAATGACATGGTTTTTGCACCACATTTTTGTAAATCTATTTATTTATTTAAATTTATTTATTTCTCTTCCCATGATGGCTTTTTAGTGTTTCTCTCTGGGTGAAAAAGTATGATGTAGCACTTTGGGGCAAATATGGCCACCAATAATCCAAAACTAGAAGCTAGAATGGCAAAAATCTCCACAGCCACTGAATATTTCCCTGGAGAGCTCACATATGCTGAAACAAAGGTGATCCACACAGCACAGAAGATCAACATGCTAAAAGTGATTAACTTTGTGTAAGGATTATTTAGCTCAAATTTATAATGATTCAAATAATGAATCGAATCGAAAGATTCGGAACTTGATTAAATTGATTCAGAGTTAATAGATTACACTTCTTGACCATTCGTCCGGCGAAGTTGTCAAATTCAGTATACTGTATCAACTCAAAAAGGTTTATATTATGATCCTGGCCAAGATCACAAATAAACCAAAATATTACGTTAGGAAATTTTAAAGCTGAGGTAGCTTGATCTAAACACAGATAGAACTTTTGTGAACATAAAATTCAAGACACTTCTTTTAATGAAACAATGATTTATTGACTACTCTAAGACACAAAACTAATTTACTAAAACACAAACACACACACATACATTCACACTCACACTCATACAGTTCCGGGGATGAGAAATTACTGAATTGAAGAGAACCCCAAATGTTCTATCATCTTAACTAGTTCTTAGATCGCAACCTTAGAAAATCACAAAAGCAGAGACTTAGCTTTTAACTACTTAGGGAATATTTTGCACCAGTTTCAGCTAGAATGTGAGACCCTGTTTTACTTGCGTTTGTGCCGGGAACAGGGATTCCGGGGGCTCGTCTGAGCGAAAGTTCTGGTTGGTTGCTGGTCGATGACGTCTTTGGGAGATCCTTCGAAGTGGAGGATTGGGTTGCTGGAGCCGGTCTTCGGTTGCCTGGTTACGCGGTTCGATGCGTTCGGATCTCTTCTGTATCAGAGTTGCGAGACTTTGAAGAGTTTGGCAGTCACGAAGTTTCAGTTTGTTCTGTAGAGTTTTGATGGCGCAATCGCGTGCTTGGTCAAGTCAAGTGGTCAAGCGCAGATGGAAGAACACTCCAACCACAAGAGGCGAAAGGCGTGAGGCGAGAGCTGAGAGCTCTGAGTTCGCTGAGTTCTGGTAGGAACATAAAGTTTTTAAACGGGCCGCTAGGGCACGTCCCACGATGCTGGGATCCAATGGCATTGCTAAAGGGGCGGGTCATGCCACCCCCTTTCTGTCCTGTAATTCCTTCTGGTATGTGACTTATTAGGATATGGATTTCTCTGCAATTTTTGTTATTAACTTCAATAAACTATTTCAATGCATAAAGTATACACAATATCATTTTCTCGTTCATTCAGACAAACTGCATTCATCATGATATTTCATCGCATATTAAACAGTGGTATATTGCTTGCATGCTAATACATTTGTCACTGCTAAAGGCATATAAATGCATAGATTAAACTCCAACGATCACATAAAACACATCAAACATATAAAAGAAAACATATGATACTGTTGATAAGCTGATTGTTTCTTAAAGATTGTCTCTGCAGCGTACTCAATTGAGACACTGCGTTGGATTCGGAATGTCAGACGAGAGTGGGACAGGAAGTCCAAAAAAAAGTGAGTCACGCTGGACGCATCATGTGCCTTGCCAGCTTTATTTCAAAAGACTGGAGCTTTGTTCCTTAGGTGCTCTAAAACAGAGAGCGTTTTTTTTTTCTCTCTGGATGCGTACGTCGCGTTTTGCAAGAATTAGCTAATTCTGGTCAGGAGTTTAACCCGAGGTGACAATTTACCCTTCGTCTTTCACGAGTCTGTCAGCACAAACCACCCATTATCCTTCTGATTGGATCAACTTTTAGTGCTGCCGTGTTTCCGGGAGTGATGGCGCGAAGGCAAATGAAGTTTGGGGTACACAAAGTTGAAGAAGGCTTCACTCTTTGCAGAATCTAATGGCAACTAGCCAGGACAAAGGAATCTTTGAAGTGTGATGACTTGTTCGGTATTTGCGCTTTGCGTTATCGAATTCCTACATTTGCTTCATTAAAATTATCTGGAAGGTTTCTCACTAGAAAGGCTAACATGAAGCTCACTGCTGCCAACAGGCCAATGTATCCCAGCAACATAGAAAAACCAGCCACTGAGCCAATAGCACATTCATTTACTATTTTAGAACGGATATACTGGTTGTTTTTATGTGGTGTTAGAGAGGCAGTTGATAGCCAAATTGCACATATCACAACTTTAAATGCTGTTTGGATCAGAACTGCATCTTTGTTGAATTGCTCCAAACCATTTCATTAGACTTTTGCCCTCAGGCCGGGATGATTTAAACACGGCTATTACCACCATTGTCTTGACGAGGATGCTGGAGACACACAGGACAAAGCTTATTCCAAATATAGCATGTCTTAACTGACAAGTCCACAACTGTGGCTGGCCAATGAAAAGCAGCACACACATGAAACACATTTTGAGTGACAGCAACAGCAGGAAACTGAGCTCTGAATTGTTTGCGCGCACAATTGGAGTGTTGTGGTGATGACAGAAGATGACCATCACAACAACACAGAAGCAGGTGCCAAGCAGGGAAGCGGTGGTCAGAGAGATGCCCAAAGGTTCCTCATAGGACAGAAACTCAACTACTTTGGGGACACACTGATCCTTATTTGGATTGGACCAGAAATCATCTGGACACATTGGGCACTCAATGGCATCTGTGGATAGGTGAGAATTTAAGAAGAAATTACATTTAAATTATATTCAAATTTTGGCAACAACAATTATCTCACCTGTTGTATTAGAAATCTCTCCATCTGCACATGACAGGCAGTCAAAACAGAAGACAGGAAGGCCCTTTCTTGTGGCTTGTCTGGTGCCTGGGGAGCAGCTCTCACTGCACACAGATCGTGGGGGCTGAAAAAGACAGCATCTGTTATAAATAATTTGTTTTAAATCTTTGCATAGTAACAATATAATAATAACATTTGTCTTCTTATGTTCTTCATTAATAGTTAGACTTTATATCTGTAAAAAGGATTACATTAAAATGCAATGTTACTTTTTTTGGCTCAAAGTTCCAGTATATTGCATCCTCATTTAGTGTGAGAACCATCCCTGCTGAGCCTTCATTTACTCCTCCGACCTCTTGGACCCTTACTGATCCGTCAGAGCTAGGGTGCCAGTTCAACACATCATAGATGGCCAAAGCATCTCCATTCTTATGAAAAGACGCTTGATCCCCAAAGCCTGTGGTGAATTTCATTTTCTTTAGATAGTGGACCAGCTGTAGAGTTTGTAGATGGATTGTGTGTTACATTTTTATCTGAAATTAGAATTATTATAGAACACATATTTTGCTTTCCTATGTTTGGATCTTCTATATACCTGGAGAGAATCTGCAATACACCCGTGGGTCTTACCTACCAGGGTTTCAGGTTGATTATGTCAGCACAGCTGTCCTCTCCCCTCCTCACACTGCATCAGGTCATGAAGTGCATGTGCCAGGGCATAAACTGCCTTATAGACATTATAAGCTGCTCTTAACCCTGAAACATCAGTGTATGGTGTGTATGTGGTGCTCAGATCCTCCTCTCATGTACACACCTTTTTAATTTGTTCTCCATCTGTCTCTGTTTTAAAACTGCACACAAACATGTTATCCCAGAAGATCCTTAACATATTATTTTATGGATCATTGCTGGGATGGAGATGTAAGAGAAACTCATGAAGTCCCTGGATCTCCCCACGCCTGATGGCGATGCCCAGTGTGCCTCTCAGGAATGGCAGGAAATGTGGAGTGTGAAATACGGGTGCAGTGCAGTGATGCGCGGGTTGATCCGAAATGAGCGGTTACCCGCGGTCACCCGCGGTTACCCGCGGTTACGAGTCATCCAAAAATATTTTTAATGATATTCGGGTCGCGGTCGGTTGGGCCATTTGAAATAAAGATGCCAATTAAACCTTTGTAATTTATATAGTACTAGACACAATTTTCTATGAAATACATAAGCCTACACTTGGCTGAATAATATTTACCTTTTGAATGTTGAGCGTTATTAACTGCTGACGCGGGACAAAATGCCCGATTTCCCAACACGTTGAACTGAGCAATGCCATTGTACCATTTTAATAGGCTACTTTTAAACGCATATAGCTCAGTAATGTCAGCTTTATGTATTTTCTGAGGGGGTGGGATTTTTGTTGGGAAAGTCGGGGAAGAGACGCACACTTTGATTAGACTGGATAAACACAAGCAGCATCTTAATTGTTAAGAAAATGGCATTCCTAATAAATGTCTCGAATATTTTGATTATGCTTCTCTTTCTTTTTGGAATTATTAGACACATTTCACTATGTCTTTTCAAATGCCTAGGTCAGTTTAATTTCCTTAATTATAAAATTTCTAGCTCTGTTTTTAAACGTTTATTCAAGCAATAATATGTAAATTATCTCATGTATATGCTTGTTTAAAACCAGGGATTAAAAACGAATTCCAAGTAAAAACGGTATTTTTTCTTTACATTTCCAGAGAGCGAAACGAACAAAATTAAACATTACTTAATAAAATCAAAGCACTATAATTTCCTTATCATTTGATACAACTATTATAGCTATACAAATATAAAATAATATTATTTTGTCATATTCGTGATTCCTGAATTTATATATGAAAACTTCGTTTTGAAGTGCATTCATTATGTTTGTATAAGAAAAGTCGTCAACCTAGCCTATTAAGTTCAATTAATATTCTTGATAATTTTTAGAAGAAGTTAAAAGTTAAGAAAAAGGCTAATCTTTTTCTTAACTTTTATTACACTGTAGATCGAAATAAAATAATTATTGATCATATTTAACATCGGAGAATCACTGACATAATTTAGAGCACTTCGAAAACTAAACTATTTAAATCTGTATAAAGGAAAGACAAAATAAATCACAACAAGAACAATCTGTATTTTTCTTGTAATCAAGAACATGTCTTTTGACAAAATTAGCCTACCTAATTAATGCCGAAT
Organism: Garra rufa; assembly: GCF_049309525.1. Classification (NCBI taxonomy): domain Eukaryota; kingdom Metazoa; phylum Chordata; class Actinopteri; order Cypriniformes; family Cyprinidae; genus Garra; species Garra rufa. The sequence continues at coordinate 21,376,762 of NC_133371.1, read as the reverse complement.
GATGTTTGACAGTGAACGCACCTCAACCGCAGCCGCATATAATCGCTGCTGTCAGTCGCAAATATTACACATGCGGGTCAGGAAGCGGGTCGGGTACAATATTTACTTTTTTTTTTTTTGCGGTCCGAGTTGCGGGCGGGTTAGTTGAAAATGTCGGTCGGGTTCGGGTTGTTTATACATTGACCCGCGCATCACTGGTGCAGTGGCCCAAGCTTCACTGGCAATCCACTGTCTGCCTGTCAGGTTTTGCAAAACCACCTCATCCATCAAAGGCAGGAAATAGGGTAAAGTTGAAAAAACAACCACCACTCTAGCTGTAGAGGACTGAATGACTCCCATTATATGCTGAATATTTCTGGGATTGTTATCGTTAGGCAGGATTTCAGAAAAGCTAGACAACCTCCAAACAGCTGGATTTCCTGCTTAAAGAAGCATAGATTCCGTAGTTGCCATCGCTGTAGAGAAGACCAGCCCATGTCCATCCAAAATCCTCAAAATCATAGCCTGCACCTGGAAGGCATCACTGGGGATTGTTCTGAAGAAAGAGGGGTACTTTGTTTTGTCACTCAAACAGGAGCAGGTGGCGTAGTGACTTATCTAATTAGGAAAAAAGGAGAGAGAAGGCATGAGACAGAGAAATGGAGGCGTGCAGATGCAAAACCAATTTAAAATGGGTGCTTTTGAAGCAGTGGTTTGTGAAGCTCCGAAAACTTTGCCTCAATAGTTTCACATCATTTGTTTCGGACCAGTGGTTTAGAGGGTGTATCAAAGTCCAAAGTCATGTGATTTCATTAAATGAGGCTTTGTTTAGAAATATCATTGTTTAACCATTGGGGGGGCAATATCTGCAAAACCATAAATCATGCTTTTTATGGTTCACTGAGATCACCCCCAGTGGCAAACCACTGAACCAATGCGTATGGTTTTTATGAAATCTCAAATCAGTTTTATGTATATTTGTATAATTAAAAGAAAGAGTAGAGGGCCCAACAAGCCCTGCAACAGCACAGCACAGTTTTGAAAAGCAGGTGTCACCAGCATGTTGTGTTTGTTTTTGAAACAGTAAATCATTTTGTGAAACAATTGGTTTAATTGATTTGAAGCTTCGAAAAGGTTTGTTTCTGCTTGTCATCACTATACCCTGGTGGATGGCTGCAGTATAGGTCTTAAACCCACCCTGTCCATGTAAATGAATTGGACGTTGGCCAAACTACACACACACACACACACACACACACACACTATCAGTCAAAAGTTTTTGAACAGTAAGATATTTAGTTTTTTTTTTTGTTTTTTTTTTTAAGAAGTCTGCTCACCAAGCCTACATTTATTTGATCCAATGTACAGCAAGAACAGTCAAATTCTGAAATATTTTACTATTTAAAAAAACTTTTCTATTTGAATATATTTTAAGATGTAATTTATTTAAAAAAAAATCAACTCAGCTGCTTTCAACATTTGACGCACCTTAAAGTGCTTTAACCCCGACAATTGCTGCTTGTAGCGATATTTCTAATGGTTTTAGTTATTTGATGCTATAAAAAAATAAAAATTAAGTCTGTGGGAGTGGGAGACCTTGATACAGCTGCTCCATCTCTCAATCACTACAGTGCAGACTCTTGCTTCAAATTATATCATCAGTGCAAAATGAGAGTAGCCAGTTGGTGAAATTAAATAGAGCTGCATCATCCCTTATTTATTAAATCAAGCATATTTTCATTTTATAATACATTTACTAACAATTTATAGTTTATATTATTATGAACAAGAATATTTGATCCTGACTCTACCTCTTTCTCTCTTTATGTACAGTGAGAAAAAAAACAATTTGATCCCCTGCTGATTTTTATGTTTGCCCACTGACAAAGAAATGATCAGTCTATAATTTTAATGGTAGGTTTATTTTTACAGTGAGAGACAGAATAACAACAACAACTACAACAATCCAGAAAAATGCTTCAAAAAAGTTATAAGCCACTCCAGGACCTTAATATGCTTATTCTTGAGGCATTCCTTTGTTGCTTTGGCCGTGTGTTTTGGGTCATTGTTATGCTGGAATACTCATCCACAACCTATTTTCATATGCCCTGGCTGTGGTTCACACACAAGATTTGACGGTACATGGCCCTGTCCATCGTCCTTTTGTTGCGGTGTATTTGTCCTGTCCCCTTAGCAGAAAAACACTCCCAAAGCATAATTGTTCCACCTCCATGTTTGACGGCGAGGATGGTGTTCTTGGGGTCATAGGCAGCATTCCTCCTCCTCCAAACACGGCGGGTTGAGTTGATGCCAAGGAGCTCGATTTTGGTCTCATCTGACCACAACACTTTCACCGAGTGCTCCTCTGAATCATTCAGATGTTCATTGGCAAACTTCATATGGACCTGTACTTGTGCTTTCTTGAGCAGAAGGACCTTGCGGACACTGCAGGATTTTAATCCTCCACAGCAGAGTGTGTTACCAAGTGTTTTCTTGGTGACTATGGTCCCAGCTGCCTTGAAATCATTGACAAGATCCTCCCGTGTAGTTCTGTGCAGATTCCTCACTGTTCTCATGATCATTGAAACTCCACGAGGTGAGATCTTGCATGGAGCCCAAGACCTAGGGAGATTGACAGTTATTTTGTTTCTCTTCCATTTGCGAATAATCGCACCAACTGTTGTCACCCTGTCACCAAGCTGCTTGATGATGGTCTTGTAGCCCATTCCAGCCTTGTGTAGGTTGTTCCCTGACATCCTTGGACAGCTCTTTGGTCTTGGTCATGGTGGAGAGTTTGGAATCTGATTGATTGATTGCTTTTGTGGACAGCTATCTTTTATACAGGTAAAGAGAGTGCTCCTAATCTCAGCTCATTACCTGTATAAAACACACCTGGGAGCCAGAAATTTTGCTGATTGATAGGGGATCATATACTTACTTCACTCATTAAAATGCAATTCAATTTATAACTTTTTTGAAATGTGTTTTTCTGTATTTTGTTGTTGTTGTTGTTGTTGTTGTTATTCTGTCTCTCACTGTTAAAATAAACCTACCATTAAAATTATAGACTGATAATTTCTTTGTCAGTGGGCAAACATACAAAATCATCAGGAGATCAATTTTTTGTTTCCTCACTGTAGGCCCATGTATGCAGATTTCACAATGAGTTCAGGTTGATCACAAGGATTCACTGCACTGACCAGCAGACAGCTGCTTGGCTTAAAAATGTCTTTTAGTGCTTCATACATCACTGCTGTTATATGTTACCTGCCTTTTAGTCTGGTGGCCCATTTCAAAATCAATTTACAGTTTTTTGCTGATTAGTTCTCTGATTGTTACCAGGTGAAACACCAATCTTTGCCAATTACCTTTTGTATATTTAATCCATTTGTTTCCTGTGTTCTTTTTCTTGTCCATGAATGGGTGATGTCTTCAGTTTGGTTTTCTGCTTGTTGTTGTATTATTATTCTGTTAACAAACTTACTGTACATGGTTTTAGGTGTACTCACTGAGTGGAGAAGTCTAGCATAAGTGACTATAAGTAGTTTGATGGGACAAATAAAATTACAAATATGAATAACAAAAATTGATATAGGGTTTTCAAATGCAAACAAATGGATAACTTATATGGTAATAATTTAAGGCCTACTACAAATCAGTAAGCATTGCAAAAAGCTTATTTATGAAGATGAAACTCAAAACGATACGAGGCAGTCAAATCAGAACTCATAATTTTACATCACAGTAATGCAAAGCTATTTCTTTTGTGTTTCTCTTCCCATGATGGCTTTTTTTGTGTTTTTCTCTGGATGTAAAAGGATTATGTAGCACTTTGGTGCAAATATGGCTACCAGTAATCCAAAACTGGAAGCTAGGATGGCAAATATCTCCACAGCTACTGCATATTTCCCTGGTGAGCTCACATATGCTGGAACAAATGCAATCCACACAGCACAGAAGATCAACATGCTAAAGGTAATGAACTTTGCTTCATTAAAATGATCTGGAAGGTTCCTTGCAAGGAAAGCTAACAGAAAACTTACTGCTGCCAGAAAGCCAATGTAGCCCAGAAGCACTGCAAACCCAGCCACTGAGCCAACAGCACATTCATATACTATTTTGGAGCTGACATACTGGCTATTTTTATGGGGTGCTGGAGAAGCATTTGATAACCAGACTATGCATATTGCCACCTGGAGGGCTGTTAGGACTACAACTGTGCCTCTTTGCTGGGCTGTCCCAAACCATTTCATTGCACCTTTACCCTCTGGTCGAGATGACTTGAATACAGCTATTACCACCATAGTCTTGACCAGGATGCTGGAGACGCACAGGACAAAGCTTATACCAAACACAGCATGTCTTAACTGACATGTCCACAACTGCGGCCGGCCAATGAACAGCAGCACACACAAAAAACACAGCTTGAGTGACAACAGCAATAGAAAGCTGAGCTCCGAATTGTTGGCGCGTACTATGGGAGTGTTACGGTGATGAGCAAAGATGGCCATCACAAGAGCACAGATGCAGGTGCCAAGCAGGGAAGCAGAGGTCAGAGAGATGCCCAGAGGATCCTCATAGGATAGAAACTCTTCTTCTTTGGGAACACACTGATCCTTATCTGGATTGGACCAGAAATCATCTGGACATATTGTACACTCATTAGCATCTGTAACAGATACATAAATTAAAGAGAAAAGAGAGAGAGGGGGGTTGGGGGTTTCAGATGATATTCAAATTTTAGATTAATAAGAAATGGAAAAGAATAGAAAAATATTATTATTTTAAAATCTTATCACCGGTTGTATTAGAAATTTCTCCATCTGCACATAGCAGGCAATCAAAGCAGCAGGCAGGAAGGCCCTTTCTCCTGGCACGTCTGGTTCCTGGGGGGCAGCTCTCACTGCACACAGACCTTGGGGGCTAAAAGAGACATCATTTGTCATGTATTTGTCATTTGTTTTACAGGATAATTAATTTGATTAACATGATTTCATTAATTCATTCATAGTTTTGAGTAGTATTTAGACTATTTATCTGGAAAAAAGATGATTATAATGTCATGTTAATTACTTTTTTCATCTCAGAGTTCCAGTATAATGCATCCTCATCCAGTGTGAGCACCCTTCCTGTTGCTGCCCCTTCATTTACCACACCAACTGTGCGGACAACGATCGACCCATCAGAGCTTGGCTGCCAGTTCATCACATCATAAATTGCCAGGGCATCTCCATTTTCATCAAATGAAACATGATCCCCAAAGCTTGTGGTAAAGTTCACTTTTTGTAGGTAGTAAACTAGCTGTACAGTTTGTAGACAGGACAGGTGTTATACATTGTACTTTTTATTTTAATTTTGTGTCTAGTTATTTCTTTAATTTGACTTAAATTTGCATTATATAATTGAGCCTTACTTGCCAGGGCTGTAGGTTGGTTATATCTGCACAGCTGTTTCCACTGAATGGTCCTCTCCCCTCCTCACACTGCATCAGGTCATGAAGTGCATGTGCCAGGGCATAAACTGTTTTATACACATTATATGAGGCCCTTAGCTCTGAAACATCACTATATGCTGTATTTGTGCTGCTCAGATCCTCTTGCCCTGAACACATTTTTTCTCCTCTTCCTCCGATGTTGAACCTGCAGTTAAACATGTTCTCCCAGAAGATTCTCACCATATTGTTTCTTTGATCATTGTTAGGACGGAGGTGTAGCAGAAATTCATGAAGTCCTTGGATCTCTCCACGCCTAATGGCAATACCCAATGTGCCCCCTAGGAAGGGCAAAAGACGCTGAGTGTGAAATACAGGTGAAGTAGCCCAGGCTTCACTTGCAATCCACTGTCTGTCTGTTATATTCTGCAATACCACTTCATCCATCAAAGGCAACACATATGTTGAAGTGGAGAACACCACCACCACTCTTGCTGTAGAGGCTTGTATCACTCCCACTGTTTGCTGAATATCTTTGCGGTTGTTATCTAGAGGCAAGATTTCAGAAAAAGCAACACACCCTCCAAAAACCTGCACATCATGGAGGAAGGATTGAGCAGCGTGGTTGCCATAGTCATCATTACTGTAGACAAGACCAACCCAGGTCCATCCAAAATGTCTTAAAATCTTAATCATTGCCCTCACTTGGAAAGCATCACTGGGGATAGTTCTGAAGAAAGAGGGGTATTTTTTTCTGTTACTCAAACAGGAGCAGGTGGCAAAGTAACTAACCTAATAAGACAAAAGCAAGAGGAGAGATAAAGAGCAAGAAAATGAAAGACAGAGCTGCAGGAATATTGTTTACATACAAACATATAATTTTAAGGAATAGGAAGATTCTGCTCCTAATGATAATTAGTATACAGAAACAAGTACTGAAACATGCAGAAAATGTAAATAAAAGTATTATTAGTATTGGTAGTTTTATTTCATCTTACTATAGGTACTCGAAATGTCCCCAAAACACTGGAAATTGCAATAGAAGGAGTGGAATTTGAATCCCCCACAATCCCAATCACTGGAGGAGGGCCAGTGCAGTTGAGGTTAGAGAAGGACTCCTCTGTTCCACTAACCAGAGATAAGGCAGCCCGAAATGCCATTCCTAGCATCACACAGTTGTCATAAAGATGGTAACCAAGAGTGATGTTAGGCAGCAGGTTTGGATTCTTATTGATCTCATCTATAGCAAAAACCATGGTTTGTGCCTGCTGGAAACTTGCCATATCAAATCTAAGAAAAGTAGGAGAAATGTTGATATTTAGCTATTCTGAAAAGGTAATACAAAAATAAGTGAAACATCATTTGAGTAAATTCACATAGGCAATAAGAACTGTATAGCTTGTATATCCTTGAATAGCTGTACTTATCCACTTCAGACTCACTGCTCACAGTATGGTGGCTCTGGCTCTGTTCTGAAGCTTAGCTCTGGAAACACAGTGAGGAAGTGAACCTCAAACAGGCCTCCAAGTATGACATCTCCAGCCTGGTACATTCCATTCAACCTGAAGTGTCCCTGGAGCTGACAGGTACCTGATCTAAGGACTGAAGATCCAGAATTAAAGTTAAAGGAAAGATGCAGGCAGATGATTAGAGTGGTCCACATCTCTCTCATTTTCTGACCCACTCACTTCATCTCACTAATTTATGATGAAGGTCGCGGGGATGTTACTTTTACAAAGCAGGCGGTGCCAAGTGCCTATGCCTGGAAATTAGGGTGTATACATTTGATTCCCTCAATAAACTGTCCCTAAATGATCTTAGGTTGATTTCATGAAAAATGTAAACACTTCTTTGTGTGAATCCATTTGGTGATAGTAGTAGCGCAGAATTTGGACAGTTCTGTTTAAATGTTGCAACTTGTTTTGGTATTAAAAATTAAAACTAACCAATCTGCTAAATATCAACTAAATGGGGGTGAGGACATCCAAGGTGATTGCATTTGATAATCACTGTTTTCTGTGTTTGTTCCATATATTGTATGCTTACTTGATGATGTCTGCTTGCTTAGCAGCACTATACAGTGATGCCATATAATGTTGTATAATAATACCATTATATTTGCTATATGGGGGACATAAAATTAACTCATGAACTTCATTAAAGGTAAAATAAGTTCTACCTCAACAGAAATAAAAATTTCTAAGAGCTCATGAATACATTGTTGTAGGATTGACTTATTAAGACAGTGTCTTCTGCTTGTCAATGTTTTTCTCAAAATGTCCTCTAGATGACAGTCATACACCTTTATTGCTTAAACTTTAACATTTTGTTTTCTACTCCTTTCCTTAAATTTCTACTCTATCATATTCTACCATGCTGTAATACAGTATTGTTTCAGGTCACAAATGTATTTATTGTACAACAGTAAACAAAAATGTTGAAAGTAAGTGAGGATAGCAAAATAAAGTAAATGGTAACATATAATACCCAACAAATCTTCATACAGTGGACTACCAAGAACAACTGATAAAAACTGGGACTGAAAAATTATTCAGACACTTTGACCTGACCATATTTTTCTTAAGTGTTTCTTCAATTGCTTTAATACACCACAGACTGAACAAAATTAAGCATTGCTTGGTAATTGGTGAACAAAGTCTTGATAGTTGTGCAAATATTGAGCTATCAGTTGACAGTCTGATTTTTTGGTTGATTGAAATCCATGACATAACTTTCTATCAAAGTTATCTGACATAATCAAGAAGAATTTGTTCTGACACAGTTTAACTCTAAGTTCTTGTCATATTTTATTAACATTTTTAAAACTACAGCAAATAAACTGTAATAATGTGAGAAATGTTGAAGTTTGGTTTGAGAGTACACATATTTATTAACTTATTCATGGCAAGTTTATTAAAATGAAAACTAGCTTTTGATATTTATTAACAGGTGTGACTCTCAAAATGCTCTGTATATCTGTCTGTATGGACTAGCATGTGTGATGCGATCTAGGAAAACCCAACACATGGTGAACCTTTTTTAGGTTTTGATATGAAAGCTGGGTTCAAGCTCTTTCCAAAACTTTTTGTCCATAGCTTGAATGTAACAAAAGTTATGGCTGTCTTAAGTTGGCTGATAGCTATGATTTTCTGGAATGGAAATTTGGTTGAAATAAGGTCAGTTGTTGTTTCAACAGTGAAACAACGTTGATACAACGTTGAATGCTAAATGGTTGAAGATCAGTCAACACATGACCGAAATTCAACGTTGAAATTTGTTTGAAATTAGGTCGGTTGTTGTTTCAACGGTAAAACAACTTTAAAAAACTCTGAATGCTAAACGGTTATACATGCCTTCAAAAGCAAGTGTTTAAATTATAATATTAACAATAATAATAATAATAATAATTAGCAAGGATAACTTATAAATCAACATAAGATCATGTCTTCAGCATACAAAGAAAATTATTATGAACATACTTCATGAAACTTATTATAAAATATATGTCAAAATATATCACCACCAACAATAAAATTAAATACATTTCGCTACCACATGCTGAAACAATTCCTATTGGTTGTTTTACCTTTCTGCTTTGACCATGATTGGTTCATCTCGCTGTCATTCAGGAAACTGAGAGGTGAAACTGCGCGCGCCTTTGTAATTTAAAAAAAATACGTTATCACATTTTCTTGTGAGGCTGTGTGAGCTGCATAGATGTATGAGAGCTGCTGCTCACCGAAATTATTCAGTTGGTTCCGGATTATTTTATATTTTCCTGATATATTTTTATTTTGAGCGAATTTCACTAGTTCGCTTTTGCATATAATAAACAGCGTAAAGTTAAGCGTGTTTGGCATGCTGTCCGGGAGAGGGCTCCGAGCTCGGTAGTCATTCCCGAGCCCGGGGCACTCCCCCTGCCCAGGGAGAGGGGTCCGAGCTCGGCCTTTGGCCCGAACCCAATAGCACTCCCCCCCTGGCTGGAGGTGAGGAGAAAATAAACAGGGGGGGTGGGAGGGATGCTGGAATCAGAGATAGCTGAAGGTAGGACTGCTTGGTTATTTAAAGGGACTGTAGTAATGGGATAGGGAGAGTGATTGGATAGGGAGTGATTGCTGATGATGAATTGGCCGTGTTAATTATCTGCGCGAGCTCCTCCTGAAATTTGTTAATGAAACATCACTTCACTAGTTCGCTTTTGCATATAATAAACAGCGTAAAGTTAAGCGTGTTTGGCATGCTGTCCGGGAGAGGGCTCCGAGCTCGGTAGTCATTCCCGAGCCCGGGGCACTCCCCCTGCCCAGGGAGAGGGGTCCGAGCTCGGCCTTTGGCCCGAACCCAATAGCGCTCCCCCAAAGTGCAAAATAACTGCAGGACAGCAGCCAGGTGGCCCCCCAAAAAGCTTAACTTGAGCTGGAGGGATGCTGGACGATTAGCGGCGGGGAAGCGCGGGAGGAGCTGCTGCGGGCACTGCTAGGGAAGGAAAAGCAAAGAGAACCTTATGTGGGGTGGCAATTAGGGGGAATGAAGAATGGCGTTTTCTTGGGGGTGGGTACTGCTGTGGCGTAGGGGAAACATGCTAGGTGCTCTAGGATGTGTGGGCTTTGCTGCGCTAAAGGGGACTGAGCGGGGGCTGCCGCGTGAAAGGGGGAATAAGCGGGGCGCTCTAGACAGAGCGGGCATTGTTGCGGCATGGGGAAATAAGCAGGGCGTTCTAGTGTGAGCGGGCATTGCTGCGTGAAAGGGGGAATAAGCGGGGCGCTCTAGTCAGAGCGGGCATTGTTGCGGCATGGGGAAATAAGCGGGGCGCTCTAGTCAGAGCGGGCATTGCTGCAGCGTGGGAAAGTAAGCAGGGGCTGCGGCGAGAGCGGGCATTGCAGTGCGTGCGGGCACTGCTGTGGCATGGGGGAATAAGCGGGGCGCTCTAGCAAGAGCGGGCATTGCTGCGGCATGGGGGAATAAGCGGGGCGCTCTAGCGAGAGCGGGCACTGCAGCGGCGTGGGGAAACGAGCAGGGGCTGCGGTGAGAGCGGCATTGCAGTGCGTAAAGGGAATGAGCGGGGCGTTCTAGAATGAGCAGGCGTTGCTGCGGCATGGGGGGAGCGAGCGGGGTGGCTTTAGCATGAGCGGGCGTTGCTGTTCTGTAAGGGGAATAAGCGGGGGCTTGAACAGGAGCCATGCGATGTTGAGCGTGACGGGAAAAGCGGGGCGAGCACTGCTGTGCGTAAGGGGGGCTCCAGCGGGGACGCGCATTGCTGCGTGTATAGGGGATAAGCGGGGGCTTGAACAGGAGCCATGCGATGTTGAGCGTGACGGGAAAAGCGGGGCGAGCACTGCTGTGCGTAAGGGGGGCTCCAGCGGGGGCGTGCATTGCTGCGCGTATAGGGGATAAGCGGGGGCTTGAACAGGAGCCATGCGATGTTGAGCGTGACGGGAAAAACGGGGCGAGCACTGTTGTGCGTAAGGGGGGCTCCAGCGGGGGCGCGCATTGCTGCGCGTAGGGGAATAAGCTGGGGTTTTAACGAAGGCAGGATGTCCCAAGGAAAAGGGACGCCGAGGGGGTGGTTGAAGCGGCTAGAGATGGCGTGGACGGGGGTGGGCTGGCGGTAGAACGGGTTGGCCGATTAGGGTTTGGTGTGTTTCCCTGATAAAAGAGCGATCTGCTCGAATGTAGCTCTTGAAAGCTTCAGATGACCAGCGGCCGAGCGCTTGGATCTGCTGTTGGGAGAGACCTTTTTTAGGCGGCTGTAGTTGCTGCCTATACGAAATGAATGGCTGGAGAAGTTATCGGCTGGGGTACCAGAGAGAAGCAAGACAGACTTCAGGTGCTTTTGGAACCAGAAGCGTGTGGCAGGGCGGTTGGCATCATCAGTAAAGAGGGGTCAGAGGGGAGGGAGGATTGGGATTTCCTGTGGCAAAGGAAGGCTAGGAGGGTTTGGAATGGTTGGAGGGGAGTTTGGAGGTTAAAAATATAAATGAAATGGCCCTTCTTTATTTGGTCTGTCTTGCTTTGTTTAATAAAGTAAGAGATGGTATCGCCGTCTAGCACGGTTAGGTCGGAGATGGTGGGGTGAATGGCTGGGTTAAAACTGGATGTAATGGCGAGCTCAGAGCATCTGAGGAAACCGAAAAAAGCCAGGATGAACATGGCGTCCAGTGTGCGGGCAGTGTGGATGGAATGGTAGCCTTTGCGGAGGGAGGAGATGCATTTGGTCAAAATATTTAAAGTGATAGGTTGTCTGGGGTCTGGGCGGTTGGGCTGGGTTTTTTGGATGCCTTTGATGAGAAGGGAGGTCTGGGAATTAGCTATATGAGGGGAAGGCGAGCCGTGAAACAGTTTATGAAAAAACTGAATACCGCTAAGGTATGCTTTGATGGAGCTAGCTTGGAGGTTTTTATGGGAATTGAGGTGGGAGATAAATGAGGTGACAGTGAGCAGGGAAAAATCGGGGAAAGGTAAGCTGTAGGCGGCGTGGAAAGTTTTAAAGCATTTCCACGCTGTAAGGTAGGATTGGAGAGTCCTGAGGGAGACTGCTTGGAGAATGGAGTCGATGGATGCTTCGAGAAGAGGCCTTAGGGGGAGGGTTATGGGAATATCAGTTCTGAATAAGGAGGGACTGGGGTTGGGAGCGGGTCCGCTTCTGGAGCCAGCGATCTGAATTTCTGAAAAACAAAACGAGAGAGAGAGTCAGCGATTTGATTCTTTGACCCGGGGATGTGTTTTGCAGTTATGATAAATTGGTCACGAGCTGAAATCCAAATCAAACATCTGAGCAAAGGCATGAGTACGGGGGAGTGGGAACGGCCTTTGTTAATGCAGTGCACGGTAGCTGCGTTGTCGTATTGGACGACGATGCTGGTGGCGGACCATTCTTTGCCCCATAGGGAAGCTGCGGCCACTAATGGGTAAAGCTCAAATAGTGCTGAGGATGATAGCTGGAGGGGTAAATTTGCCAACTCGGGGGGCCAGGTAGAAGCGAACCAGCGGCCCCGGAGGAAACCTCCAAAGCCGACGGAGAGGGCGGCGTCGGTATATAATTCGATATCAATTGGGGAAGAAACCAAATTGCTGTTAAAGAACGATAGCTGTTCCACTGTTTAAGGAAGGAAATCCATAAGCTGAGCTCCTTGCGGCAAGAATCAGTTATGGAAATGCGGTCCTCAAGGGCGTGGGCGGAGGAGGAGAGGGAGAGGAGATGGGAGATAAAGGGGCGGCCTTGTGGGATGATGCGCATCGCGGTATTTAGATGACCCAGAATGGATAGCAGCTCGCGTTTTGTACAGCTACAGTTTCTTAACAAAGTGGAAGCTACTAGAATTGTTCTGTCGATCTTTTCTTTGGGCAGGGAAGCCAGGAATTTTTGGGAATCTAAATTGATGCCCAAAAATTCGATGGAAGTGCTAGGACCCTCGGTTTTGTCTTGGGCAAGGGGAATCCCGAGCTCTGAGAAAAGCTTTGGGATGTCAAGAGGTGTGCGGCTTGGACGGAATCTGGGGGTGAGATGATTAAGAAATCGTCTAAAAGATGAATCAGATAGGGTAAACTGTAATTGTTGGAGAGGATCCAGCAAATTGCCTCCGACGGCGTGTCGAAGATTTTTTGGATTGCTTTTGCAACCAGATGTGAGGCGGACGGCGAAATGGAATTCGTTTTTCCAGCAAATGCCAAATAAGTGCCAGAAATCTGGGTGGATGGGCATGACTTTGAAAGCAGAAGTAATATCGACTTTGGCCAACCAAGCGCCGCGACCTGCTTTTTTAATCAAGGTAGTGGCTTGGTCGACGTCGTGATAGTGAAGAGAAAACTCTTCGAGTGGAATGAGGCTGTTAATGCTAGGGAATGGGGAATTATGCGGAGATAAAAGATCAATTATGAGGCGTTTTTGCCTGAGAATTTTCTGGTGGCAACGCCGATGGGGCTGACTCGATAGATGCTAAAAGGGAGGAACAGAAAAGGGGCCTATCATGAAATTTGAGTCTATTTCTTTTTAATTAGGCCGTCCACTATTTCGGGTTCGGTGAGAGCGGAGTGGAGATTTGGGCAGATGAGGTTTTGGGAGGGGAGGCTCAGGATGCCGGGGTGAAATCCATGTGTGAGACCTGCTAGTATCTGGGTCCTGATGGAGTTGGAAACTGGGGGAGGTTCCTGCGCTAAAGCGTTTGGCGGGGCTGGAAGGGGTGTGGCTGAGGCCAATGAGAAGGGAGGACGGGCCTGAGGAGGAGGGAAAGTGGCTACCGGGACCGGTAGTGGCGGTAAACCTGAGCTGCGGCCGTCTCCTGGGACGGAAAAGAAGGGGGGAAAGAGAGGGGGAATGGCGTGCGTCGGAGCCTGCGAGGGTAGAGGCATGCTCGCGCTGGGGACGGCTCCTGGGGCGGAGGAAACAGAAGGGAAGAGAGGGGGAATGGGGAGCGCCGGTGCTTGTGGCATGAGCGGGGGAATGCTCGTGCAATGAGCGGAAGGCGGTGCTGCGGGCCATGAGAAGGGGAGAGAAAGGAGGGGCAAGGATTGCGGACGGGAATCGGCTGCTGGAGTGGGCGAGCTCGTGCTGTTGCGGCGGCTTGTGGAGGCGATGGCCGGCTCTCTGACAGCATGAGCAGCGAGCTCCCGCTTCGAGGATCGAGCGGGATGGGCGTGGCTGGAGACTGCGGTGTCCGGGGCGTGGCCCAAGCTCGGTGACGGCCTTCTGCTGCGTCCTGACGTGGAGTAGGGGGCTCTGCGGCCCGAGCGCGCTCTGCCTGAGGCTCTTGCAGAGCTCGGCTACGGTCCATTTTCCCTTGGCTGGGGCGCAGGAGAAGGCTGAAGCGTAAGAAGACGCTGGGGAAGATGCCCGACGTCTGGAAGATGGTGGAGACGGCGTAAGCTGGCGTCTCAGAGCAGTGTTGTTTGACAACCATCTTAGATTTAGTCTTATGGACTAAAATGCTTGTTAGTTTTAGTCCAATTTTAGTCGACGAAAGCCAAAAAGGTTTTAGTCTAGTTTTAGTCTAAAAAGGGGAAAAAGTCTTTTAACAAATTAATGTAGGTCGATAAGAATTTTGCTGTTGGGTAGTGTCACTTGTAAGTTCTGAAAATAGCAGATCTAGTTCAACACGATGTGAGCTTCCGGATCGACTATTTTCACCAATAATTGCAATAAGGAATGTTTTAAAACATAAAAGACAAACAAGGATGGAATGCTAAAACGGCTTGCCATACTAGTATGGCAAAGAGTATTTAATGCTAAAACGGCTTGCCATAGCGGCATCAAAACGTTTAAGGTTTTGATTGGCATGCACAATAAGCAGAAATGTCATGCATTTTAAATGTCTGACGGACCACCCGTCTCATCAACGAAAACTCACGCACGTCTCGTCATGTTTTAGTCATCAACGAGCCATTTTTATCTCGTCATCGTCTCGTTATCGTCGTGAAAAAGTGGCGTCAACGAAATGATTTCGTCATCGTTGACGAAAACAACACTGCTCGGAGTGCGAGCAGCGGCGGTGCGTGAGGGCCTGCGGCCCCGTGATGCAGCCGCGGGCTCGATTGGTGGATCCTGCGGAGCGCTGGTGGCCTGAGCGGCGACCTGTATGGAGGCTGAATGAGCTGCGGGCTTGTCTGTATCTGAGGAATAATCCTCGGAGGACGAGTGAATCTCGGATATGTTGCGGCGATTGGGAGTGCCAATGCTGGAATCAGAGATAGCTGAAGGTAGGACTGCTTGGTTATTTAAAGGGACTGTAGTAATGGGATAGGGAGAGTGATTGGATAGGGAGTGATTGCTGATGATGAATTGGCCGTGTTAATTATCTGCGCGAGCTCCTCCTGAAATTTGTTAATGAAACATCACTTGAATTGTGAGACCTCAATGGAGTACAAAAACCGGAACATATATAAGAAATAGACGTGAGCTGCTAGTCCCTGAAAGCATACAGTAGCTACTGGCTAAATCAGGTAAGACAATAAGTATTTATTATTACCTTTTAAAAATAGTACAAGAGTTTACAAACTGGTAAGGGACATGTAAACTGCATAAGTTAAATACTTGAGTGTGTGTTTGTGCTGCTTTATTACAGACAGAAAAAAGTTAGATGCTAATCGCATTTAGCGCGCTAGCAATATTAGCTCATCTGGTCAATGTAAATCTGGTGTTGTTGTGTGTTGCTAGTATTTGTTAATGTCTGTCTTTTAGGTATTAACATTTTTCGATATAAATGCCATGCATTACTGCAGGTGTGTTTACATTTTAATCCTATAATAACAGTCCTAAAGATGACATACTTTACTTTTCTTTTCTGAATATCATATAACGGCAAATGTCTTTATGATTTAAATGAATTAAGATTGTTTAAAGAAATGGTATAAAACGAGAAACAGCTTTTTAAGAAAATTTCAGTAAACCATTTATTCTTTCCCCTTGTAGAGTCATTAAGGATTCAGTTTTTTGGCAGTTTGGTAAGGAATAGTTCATCTGCTACTCTGCACTGTCACTTCTGGTAGAGATTCATTGATCTTTTGTTATAAGTTTATTTAATGTAATACAAATGTACTCACTATGATTTTACTTGTTTCACTAAGTACACTGTTTAGTTAGAATTGTGATTAAAACCATGTTGTTTTAAACTTTAATCTGAATACATCAAAATGTGTTTAATGAAGTGTTGTGCACTTTGTTTCCAACTCCACTGTTATGGGACTGTAAAGTAAAAATATTGTACAAGATTTGTTTTGTATTGAATGTTTTCAGTTAAAGATATTTAATGGTATCAAGGTTCATATTTCATGAAATGTTATTTTTGTTTATGCAGGACAGTGCAGAAAGCACACAAGTCGGGGAGACAGGAGGGGACAGCATCAGAAAGGATCAAGAGCTGGGACTCTTTCAAAGATCACCCAAAGCACAACCATGCTATATGCACAAGGCTGTTGTTTTCATCAGAATTTGAAGAAACATTTTGGCTTAAAATAATAAAATACATTTCATTTAAGGTATTTCCTGTGTAAAGAATTTTAAGGCGACTGCTTTTTACTCCTTCACCACCGACATGGTTTCTGTAGCAGGTTCTATTCTCAAAGTCTTTTACATATTTCCACTGAACAAATGTTCACATCTCTTATAATGAGACACATCTGTAAACCTGTTTTCACAGAACTATAGTTAACCACCAAAATAAGAGATCAAGTGGTTTTAGTCAAAAAAGGTTTCTCTTGCAAGTGCAGTGAAAAATATGCATGTTATTTGTACAAAAACTTTGAGTCTTTAACCTTCTGGGGTCTAGGGATTTGGAGAAGTTTAAACCCTGACATTTGTCTGGGTTTTTTTCAGTATCTGAAAAAATACACTAGGAGTCTAAAGTTTTTGAACAGTATTTTTAAAAAGATTTTTTATTAAATTTCCTTCTGCTTTATAATGTTTGTATTATTTAATATTATTTAAAATATTTAAAAATGTAATTTATTCATGTGGACAAAGCTAAATTCTCAGCATCATTACTCCAGTCACCAGTGTCACATGATCTTTTAGAAATCATTCTAATATGCTGTTCAAGAAACATTTATTATTATCAATATTTAAGCAGTAGAGTATTTTTTCCGTCAGGATTCTTTGATGAATAGTAAGATTCAAAGATTAGCATTTACTTTACTAAAAAGCATTTGTAAAATTATATACCATACTGTTCAAAACTTTTATTTAGCAAGGATGCTTTACATTGATCAAAAGTGATGATAAAGACATTTATAATATTATAATAGATTTCTATATCAGATCAATTGTTTAATTTTCAGTTCATCAAAGAAAACACCTGCCCTTTTGGCTCCTAGTGATCAAAGTGCCCTTTTGTTAAGACTTTTTTTTATGTAATAATATAAAAAAAAATATTTATAAAAATATCGAATTCGCGACAGCCTGCCCAATCGAACTTTTAGTAAAATTAATTAATAGTGTTTTAGCTGTAATAGAATGACCCTCGTCACGTGACGACCCCACCCGGAAGTTCAGGACGATCCGATCATGTTTATATTATAACGCCAAGGATAGATACGTTCGTGGCTGCTGGTAAGTGGTGTTTTCACCAGATTTAACGTTACTTATTATCATAAGAATGACGTGAAGGAAAGAGATTATGCACGAGTATTTATACTTTTTTTTATAGTTTGTGCATGTGTAGTCTGCTCTGAAATAGCTGCCGATAATGTTAATGTCGTCATGTAAAAAAAAATCGTAAATCTATCGTAAAGGAGAGGGCTCCTGCAGGTCCTTAAAAACTCCTCAATTAGGTTGTGTCAAATTTAAGGCCATAAAAAGTTTTATATATGTTAAATAGTATAAGAAAAGATTTAATTATAATTTAGGAGGTCTTACATTTGGGGACGGAAAGACGAGAATCGCTATAGGGCTGGATTAAACTTCAAAAGGCAATGATGTCATTGAATAAATATGCACGCTGCACGTTTCAAAGTCAAAACGGGCACTGATGTCTTTTTAAGAATGAATCTGAAGGGAACCGACTGTCCTCAGAAACGTGTCGTTTGCATTTTCATTTCACGTCTGATAAAACTGCGTTAATGCTGTTGCTTTGTGTTCAGCCGTTCCCATGGAAACCAAGTAGGGCTCGCTGCAGCCTGCAGTGGACATCCAACCCCGCCCACATCCATGTGTGACGTCAGACACCACGCCCACGTCATGCGTCATCGTGTGACTCCCCTCCCCATCGGTAGCCTTACAGCGGTGCATTTCAAAATACTTCACGAAATTTATCCATGTAAAGTAGCTCTTTCTAAATTCATAGACATTGATAATACCCGCAGTTTTTGTAACACACATGAAGAAGACTTGTGTCATTTGTTTTATAATTGTGAATTGTCTCTTAGTTTTTGGTCTGATGTTAGCACCTTTCTATTTCTGCAAAGAAATGTTAATTATATGCTTTCTTTAAAATATGTTATCTGTACTTATTCTCATAAAAGTAAAATGATTGAGTACGTTGTTAACTTTTACATTTTGCAAGGCAAATATTATATTCATAAACAGAAATTTGCTAAATGCATACCAAAATGTAATTTATTTTTATCAGAAATAGAAGTTTTTAAAAAGTCTTTTACATTTGTTGTTACATTTCACGGAGAACTTTTTTTCAGGTTATGATCCCACAATATAATTTTTGTATATGTAAGGGAAAAGGAAGAAAATTTGAACTATTGCTTAGTTGTTTCTAGGTTTTAATTTAGTTTTTGTTTATTTATTTACTTTTTATTTATACGTTTATTTATTTATTTTTTTCTCTCTATGGTATTAGTTTATTTTTATTTTTTTATTATTATTTTTTCCCCCTCTTATTACATATTGTATTACTGTATACAGATTAAGCTTGTATTTTGTGTATCTGGATTTCTATTTCAATATTTTTGTAATGTCCAATTATTCTTTAATAAAAAAAAAAAAAAAAAAGAATCCCGATGTTGTACGTATGTGCAAGAATGGCGGAAGTATGTTGTATCGGGGATGTAAACAAAACAGTTTGTATTAAATAATACAAATTAAACCTAGGTCATCTTTCATATGGAACTAATTACATTCGAACAGCAGGTAAAACGCTTGCTTTGGTTGATTAAAGTTAAGAAAATGGTAATTGGTAATAAAACATTTAAACCTTACCCTATTTGTTTGTGTAATGACATAAATTCACGTTTATTATAATCGATTTTGACTTAGCTTAGACAAGATCAGATTTAGACGGACAATTAAGTTTTGTTATTGTAAAAGTAACACTTAGCATATTTTCATTTTCATCTAATTCTCCAAAGATATGTCCACAAATGTGAACATTGCTAATCATATTATCACTATTTTAATATGTGTTAATGCTATTTAATATGTTGGATGTGTGACGTGTTTGAACATGGGCGTGGCGTCTGCCGTCACACTTGGATGTGGGCGGGGTTGGATGTCCACCGCAGGCTGCAGCGAGTAGCCTCGCTGCGCAAACCTAAAGCCCGCCCTTTACACACCTCATTGGATCAAACGTCACGAAACCCCTCCCCTTTCAGCGGGGAGATTGAAAGTAACGGTGCGTTCACACTGGCACGTAGCGAGCGGGGCGAAGCGAGCGTTTTCAATTCATTCATGTGGAAGTTGAGCGTAAACGGTCGCGTGGTGCATTTTGGGATTGGAAGCGTTGCGGAGAAAGCGTTGAGAGCGGCTGAGAGCGTCAAAAGGTTGGGCATTCCTCAACTTTATGCAAATTTAGAGCGCAAAACGCCGGCGACAACCAATCGCTGTGAAGAGTAGGCAAGGCAAGATTATGACGCGTGTTTCTGAAACTGGTGGATTACTGAGCTGAAATCACATATTATTGAAAAAGTCAAGCAAAAGTAAATGTACTTTGCATGTTTTCATTATATGCTACAGTTTAGTTTTCGAACCGCCGTTAAAAGAAGACAATGGAACATAAATAGGGTGTGAACATTGTTTTTCAGAGGTGTGCTCAGCCCTAAATTAGACACTCCCCAAAGCAGTGGCGTTGTAGCGTTGCCAGCTGCACTGAGCGCAAATTTGACGCTGTAGTGTGAACGCACCGTAAAGGTGCGTTCACACCGGACGCGAATGAAGCGGCAAGCGCGAGTGATTTACATGTTAAGTCAATGCAAAGACGCGAATAGCCATCCTGCGGCGCGAAACGCGCGAATGAGGCGGCGCGAAACGCGCGAACAGCGCGAATGGCGCGGCGCGCATTGAGCGTTTCAAGCGCTTGCCGCGCCATTCGCGCGAATCGCGCGAGTTCAAAAATCTGAACGAAAATCCGCGCCGCGTTAACCAATCAGGAGCTTGCTCTAGTAGTGTGACGGAGGCAGAAATCCGAAACAACAATGGCGGACAAAATCGCCGTTGCTGTCTGTGGTTCCTCGGAGCTGTACGATACATCTTTGGACTTTTGTAGAAACAGGAATAAAAGGGATCTTGCTAGGAATAAAGTGAGTGAAGAGGTCGGACAATCTGGTTAGTTTTAAAAAAACGCTCTTTACTCAATTTGACCTACATATACATACATATTGAGACAAGCAAGCTAAAGCTGGCAAATTGAGCTCATTCACCTATTTTACAACTACAGTCTGGCAGAAGCCCCTCCCTTGACGCGAATTCGCGTCTGTTGTGAAGAAAATGTCACGCGCGAATGACGCGAATTTTACCGCGCGAATGGCGCGAGTAAACTCAAATGTTCAAGCGTTCGACTACGCGCGAATAGCGCGTTTTTTCCGCGCAAGTCGCGTCCGGTGTGAACGCACCTTAAGTCAGGTAGGTCACCATAGTGTGATTATCGAACGATCAAAATGGAGAGAGCCGAAGCGGCTGTTTGTTTGCTCCTTTCGGTGTTTTCTTGGTGGAAGCTTATGTTAGCTGCAAGGCGAAAAAAAGAACAATACAGCGACGCGGAAACCGGATACAGCGAATGCAGAAATGCCTTGTAATGTTGGCGATGTCTGTTCTGATGCAATAAATGCTCTGCAACAGTTGTTTATGCAGCAGCAATATTTGCAATATATTACATTAATAAATCACGTGAAAAGAAGCTTAGTTTTTATGACCTACACACAAATCTTTCGTCTAACTTTGTATCACATAAAACAAAATGTTGCATAACACTACTGCAAAAATAACGACACCTTTGTACTTCTAGTATAATCTTTTATGCCTTTATTTAGGTACAGATACAGTGTATGTATGTTAATATGTTATCAAGGTGTGTTGGTGAGTTTTTGGGGGGTTTCTTTATACGATGTAAATCAACTTATACATCATATCTCATTTTTATAGGATCGTACTTGCATTTGTCCAAATTTAAATAAGAGTATACTCATCAGACATGCGTTTAAATAGTGTTTTCATCACATAGTTGTCTGTAACAACAGTTAATGGTGCAACTATTAACATAGGACCTGATTTACACAGGACAAAAAAAGTGCTCCATCAGATAACCATTTAAGTAATGTGCCCATCAAAACGGCATAGATTTCCATATCAATATGCGTTTTTATGGCTTTTTACTGCGCCCGTAATTTCTTCAACTTGTCTCGAACTTAATCGGATATTTAGCTTTGCAGGTTCAGCAACGATGTATTTTTATCACGTCTTCGTTTCTGCAGACGCCGTCAAACTGGCATTGTACATTGTCCTCGGCCCAAATACTCAGAAGAGCCCTGGTATCTTCCACAAACCAGTACTGACGATTCTCCATTTTAAGTTTTAGAGTTCTTTGCACGACGTAATACAGCGAAATGCGCATCTTACCGCAGACACACTTTTACCTGACTGCACGCTTATCGAAACTTTGCATGAACTCCGCCTTTCACTTTGACCACGCCTCAAGCCCCAGCTGGCCCGCTTTGGCCCAAGGTTTTCGTCGGGCCGAAAAACCCGGGCCATTGGCCCTGAGGAAGCACCGACGAGGCACGATCAGGCCCCGGAAGTGACAGTGGAAACGCGACTGGCCGTGGCACGCACTAGCACGCCCGCTTTTGACCCGACAGTGGAAATGCGGCTACTGGCTGCTAGAAGCCTCTGTAATGATATGTATATCAGCAAGGAATGTGTCACAATATACAGTACAGTATTGCTGTACTGATGTTTTGAGCACAGCCCTATTTAGAGAGCCCCTTTTATAGTGATAAAAATATTACTAATTCTATTGTTTGAGTCCTGAACTAAACATAAATGCAATTAAAACTTTGAATAATGCATTATTTGACTTATTAATGACATTGTTACTTATTACGTAAGTAACTGGATGTATACAATGAGGTGATGGACCCGAGGGGCTCTTAAATGCCTTGTTCCAGGTGCCCTTTTTATACTTTGAGCACCTGCCCCTTTAAAGGTCTCTGCACGGCCCTGTGTGGTAATACCAACACAAGCTAAATACGATGGATTACCATAGCACTTTTCTGCTGTACAGTATCACAAGAATTTACCATTAGATGGTATATGTGGTTTTTCCTTTTTTTTTTTGTATGCTAAAACCAAAGTTTTGAAGCAGAGATAATTATGATAGGATTACTACAGCACTTTTTGTTGTTGTGCACTATCACAGGAGTACTTCGTCTTAAAGTCGTTTATCGCGTTTTGAAAGCAAAGGTAGCCAGCGGAATCGGGCCCAGCAATGGTTGCCGGATTTGGCTAGGCTTTGGATCTGCGGATCTGGCCCGATTCTGGTTGAGAAATGGCACATTTAGACACATTTAGCCCAACTATGGTCCATAAGTGTAAGTCACAAAAATGTCAAAAATTCAGGTTTTACTCTTTGTGTGAATAATTGGTCCCCACAATGGAGATTAAAACACACTTAACTTAATTACAAAATTATTATTTTTTTTTAATTAAATGCTTTAGAGATGTCAAACCTTTTCCCTGTCATTGTTATTTATTTAGTTGTATTACTATTTAAAATAATATTTATATTCATTTTTTAGGCCAACCATGGACTTTGTTTATAATTTAAAAATATTCCCTTCCTCTAAATTATATAACACTTTCTGACTGTGTGTTTGTTCTGCACCCCAAAAATAGAATGGTATCTGTCTGTAACAGAGCTAATAAAATGCTTTCAACAGATTTAGGGTTTAGGAATTATGTGGCAATTGCAAAAACTGATACCTCAGTATGACATGGTAAACTTTTGGCAAAATATGATTTTAAATGTTATAATCGTGATTTGGCCAAATACAAAATTTAGTGAGTAGAATGAACCAATAATTGATCTTCTGCTGACATCTTCTGGTTATGAAATAAGTGAGTAACACTTTTGTGATATTTTATTAACTGATATGTTATATATTTAAAAATAATTTTACATACATTAAATATGTATGTATGTATATTTATGTATTTATTTATTGGGGGCCAGGGAAATATAACAAAATATAATTACCTAAATGTACATCTCAGATGATAAAAATTAAATGAATAAAATATAACTTTGACTATTTTACACCTCGAGTGCGAAGCCCGCGATCAGTTCACGTCACGCGCACAGCCGGACTCCCTTTGATTGAGTGGATATCGCTCGACGGAGCTTTCCTCAGGTAAAGTATTTTTGTGTACGTAAGTGTAAAATCAACGGACTGTTATTTGAATGTAGAATATCTAAAACTACTCACATAAACAAGTCTTTCCGTCTTTATATTTATGGCCCGCTCTCCAGCACCATTGATTACCGTTAATGCGGTTATCTGTTTGACGTCATTTGCGCAGATCTGCTAGAATTGAGAAAACCTCACATTCATGTCGGTCAAGGTAACGTTAGTTAAAAAATATTTTAATTTTACAATTATCAGCAATAACATTTTCACATTTAAGTTGTGTTGTCTCACAGATTTGAGAGAGCGCGCGACACTGACGCGCACACTGAACGCGCACGCGCGCTCTCTCTCTCGATGCGTGTGAGATAGAGCGAGCAAGAGACGGAAAGACTCACAAACCAGTGTACAGAGATAATAATAATAATTCTTGTTTTTTTTTTTATAACAAAGAATTACAATAAAAGTCAACCTTTAGACCTGCATATACAGGGAAGAAAAAAAGTCATATACGAGTAAAATAATTAATTTTAATAATGAAAATATTATATATTTAGCGTTCTTTTTTATCAGATTGTCATCTGATTGTTGTAAGTGATCAATCTAGTCATTCTGCATCTTGGATTTGCCATGTTCAACACACTGATGAGTAAATAATCACCTATTAAAATCAATACATTTTAATTTGTACAGATATATACATTGTCTGACTCATTTCTTTGTTTTTGTGTCAGTAGCAGCTGAACCCCAAAGGCTCCATAGCATTGAGCGTCTTTGGCTTTGTAGGTATGTGGTGAAGGCGCTGGCGGGAATCAACTCTTGAGGAAGGTTGGATCTGTGCTCTTAACTTTTCAACGACAGTCATCACTGGTTTCAAAGTAAGTGTTTAATATATATAGTTTAAATGTGTTTTAAGAATGCTTTTGAAAAAAATGTGGTCGTATAGACGTTTTTCCTGAACACGGAAGTACGGGTCCTTTTCAAAAAATTAGCATATTGTGATAAAGTTCATTATTTTCTGTAATGTACTGATAAACATTAGACTTTCATATATTTTAGATTCATTGCTACACAACTGAAGTAGTTCAAGCCTTTTATTGTTTTAATATTGATGATTTTGGCATACAGCTCATGAAAACCCAAAATTCCTATCTCAAAAAATTAGCATATTTTATCCGACCAATGAAAGAAAAGTGTTTTTAATACAAAAAAAGTCAACCTTCAAATAATTATGTTCAGTTATGCACTCAATACTTGGTCGGGAATCCTTTTGCAGAAATGACTGCAGTGTTTCCCACACATAGACGTATCTGTGGCGGTGCGCCACAGATTAAATTCCGACCGCCACAGATTCAACACCGACCCCCCAAAAAAAAATCAATACCGACCATCACATATTGCGTTTCGTTATTCTTTTGTACGCTATTTAAAACACGAAGCAAATTCGTTCAACTGCATTTCCTTTCCATACTCTCTCTTTATTACGGAGCCCCTTACGTCACCTGTAGAAGAAAAATAATTAATCCGTGGGGACGGTTTTGCAATTCGTTCCCTCAGTTTATAAACCGTACTCACAAATTCTTAAACTGTTCCCTCGGTTTAATAAATCGTGCCCACGGATTAACAAACCGTACCCACGAATTTCCAGTCCGTGCGCTCAGATTTTGTAAACCGTATACCCTCGGATTTTGAATCCGTACCGACAAATTCATAATCTGTGCGCACGCTTTAGCAATCCGTTCCCACGGGTTTTAAACTGTACTCACGGATTTGTGGCCCCGATCAGTAGAAACAGTAGTGTAAGCTGTTTACGTCATAATACTTAAAATAGTAATTATTATTTTAATTTATAGGCTAAATAAATGAGTGCACAAATGTGTTTGTTCATTCTTAACATGTAGACTCATTTTGGCGATTTTATGATAATCTTTTCACTCAGAGTTAGATGCATGCTTCACTGTTAATGTAATTATTAAATATGAAATATATTACATTGCATTTAGTTTGAGAGCAAAGGAATGACAACATAACCTGTACATTATTTGTTTTGTATTGCTTTCTACCTTCTCCTCTCCAAAACTCGCTTATTTTTTATTCAGGCAATTTTATATTTTGAAAAATATTATTAAATAAAGCAAAGCTGTTAAAACAGCGCTCTTCACTTATTTTATTTTGGTACCATGCATGGTCCGCACTTACAAAACATTCTTCTTTTTACATTCTTCTTTTTAGCGTTTATTTTACATTAATAACCAATAGGATAAAACACAGGTGTGGTGTTTTAGCAGCTAATCTGTTAGTTATTAATATAAAATAAACGCTAAAAACTCTGTTTTGTCAGTGTTCCATGGTCTCATATAGCCTACTATGAGAAATAAAGTTTAATAAATGCAATACAATGCATTTGGCGGGGCCACAAATCCGTAAATACAGTTTAAAACCCGTGGGAACGGATTGTTAAAGCGTGCGCATGGATTATGAATTTGTCGGTACGGATTCAAAATCCGAGGGTACGGTTTACAAAATCTGAGCGCACGGACTGGAAATTCGTGGGTACGGTTTGTTAATCCGTGGGCACGATTTATTAAACTGAGGGAACAGTTTAAGAATTCGTGGGTACGGTTTATAAACTGAGGGAACGAATTGCAAAACCGTCCCCACGGATTAATTATTTTTCTTCTACAGGTGACGTAAGGGGCTCCGTACTTCATCTCTCTGTCACTCGCGTCTCTCCCTCAAACGCGCACACGCACACAGCCCCTCCCCTCCGTGCACACATCTGTCTGGATCATCTGTGGAGAGAAGACGGCTGGCGAAAGGTTGGTATCTCGTGAACACTTTTAACACACAATCACAGATTAAAAAGCGCTATAAAATATTTTATATTCTGAATACAATAGTTTCAATGTGTTGATGTTACTGTAAGTCCCGACCCTTAGCAAACGCGATTGCGCCTTCTTTAGAAAGTTAACTAGTCTCAAGTTTGCGGTAAAATGTAGGCTAGCCTAGTTGGGTTGTCGAGGTCAAAACACTATATGTAGCAGCTGTGAATCAAATAAACGTATTATAAATTATGTCGTTTCTTTACCCTTACACTGAATGTTTGCTGCTTCAATCCAGATGAGTATTGAAATGTATTTTCCGCGATTGAAAAAGGCACGTGATGAGGATGAGGACCATCCTGAACCGGAGGTATCAGTCTGAAACAGAGCTTAGTCCGACCAGTGTAATTAGTTATGTTATTGTTTACAATATGGTCAGGCTTCAACTAGTGCTGCTCAAGCAGAAAGTCAAGGTCAGGGAGAGGAAGAAATAGATTTGTTAAGTATCAATAATATGTCGCAAAATAAGTTGCCCTAACAAAAGTTGCAGACTGTGCAGCAAGTAGGCTGTTGTATATGGTGTTAAATTAATGTAATAAAGTTCTGTTTAACTAATTAATAACAGTTTTATTTAATTATTAACCTTTAGGAATAAGGAAATCCCTTTAGGGGATCCAATCGTATCCCTATCCAATCATTCTTTTCATCTGCAAACAACCCCCCCACCCCCCAGGGACAAATATCTATCCCCCCCCCCTCGGGCTGACCACCACACATTGCCTTCAAACCTGTGGGAAACACTGGACTGCTTCAATGTGGCATGGCATGGAGGCAATCAGCCTGTGACACTGCTGAGGTGTTATGGAGGCCCAGGATGCTTCGATAGCGGCCTTAAGCTCATCCAGAGTGTTGGGTCTTGCGTCTCTCAACTTTCTCTTCACAATATCCCACAGATTCTCTATGGGGTTCAGGTCAGGAGAGTTGGCAGGCCAATTGAGCACAGTAATACCATGGTCAGTAAACCATTTACCAGTGGTTTTGGCACCTGCTCACAGTGCCAAAACCACTGGTAAATGGTTTACTGACCATGGTATTACTGTGCTCAATTGGCCTGCCAACTCTCCTGACCTGAACCCCATAGAATCTGTGGGATATTGTGAAGAGAAAGTTGAGAGACGCAAGACCCAACACTCTGGATGAGCTTAAGGCCGCTATCGAAGCATCCTGGGCCTCCATAACACCTCAGCAGTGCCACAGGCTGATTGCCTCCATGCCACGCCGCATTGAACCAGTCATTTCTGCAAAAGGATTCCCGACCAAGTATTGAGTGCATAACTGAACATAATTGTGACGGGAATGAATGAGAGTGGAAGCAAATGCAGAATGAACACAAATATTTATTGAAGACAAATATAGTGAACACAAAACTCAGTGGTGATGATGGTGTCTCTCGGCTGGGTGGCGCAGAGGCTTGATGGCTGGTGATGACGTGGCGTGAATCTCCCGTGATGAATACAAATCCAGTGACGATCAACGGCGAAATAAACAATCCAAACGAGAACAAAACCAAGACAAACCAACAAGACAGTCCAACAATCCGGATCAACTATCAGACAGGGAAGGAGAGAATGAGGTGAGTATATGTAGCTGATGGTAATGCGTGACACCTGGTGCGGGGACTAATTAGCAGCTGAATCGAATGAGCATGACAAACCACATGAAAGACACCAAATCACGAGACCTGAGAATGCAGCCGATCCATGCACCGTGACAGTACCCCCTCTCCTAGGAACGTCCCCTGACGTTCCCAGCCTCCTGTACCTGTTGATTGAATTCATCAATAAGTGAGTGATCCAGTATGTCTCTAGCAGGTACCCAACTTCTCTCCTCCGGACCGTAACCTTCCCAGTCCACCAAGTACTGGAATCCGCGTCCCCTCCGCCTAGAGTCCAGAATACGGTTGACCGAATAGGTTGGCTCCCCGTCTACGAGCCGCGGCGGTGGGGGAACCGGGGAAGGCGGATTTATGCGAGCAAAAAATACGGGTTTAATTTTAGATACATGGAACACGGGATGAATCCTCCTGTACGCTGGAGGGAGGTTGAGGCGGACTGCCACCGGACTAATGATTTTTGGTGACAGAAAACGGGTCAATAAATTTGGGAGCAAGTTTATTCGAAACGGATCGGAGAGGAATGTTCTTGGTAGAAAGCCACACTTTGGAACCGACGACGTATACGGGAGGCCTCGACCGGTGGCGATCGGCTTTGGCCTTGGTGCGCGCTCCCACCTGGACCAGAGTCTCACGGGCTCTGGACCATGTGCGACGGCACCTCTGGACGAAGGCGTGAGCGGAGGAGACCGCGACTTCGGATTCCAGACTGGGAAAAATAGGTGGCTGGTACCCTACACTACATTCAAATGGCGAAATGCCCGTGGCAGACACTGGTAAGGCATTGTGTGCGTACTCCACCATCGACAGCTGCTGACAACAGGAGGAAGGATTTCGAGCGACCATACATCGTAGTGTTCTCTCCAAATCTTGGTTGGCTCTCTCAGTTTGCCCATTGCTTTGAGGATGGAACCCCGAAGAGAGACTAACAGTGGCCCCCAGAAGTTTACAAAACTCTCGCCAAAATTTGGACACAAACTGGGGTCCTCTGTCAGAGACCACGTCTGTCGGGAGGCCATGTAACCGAAAGACGTGATCAATGACTGCTACCGCTGTCTCCTTGGCTGAAGGTAATTTGGGCAAGGGGATGAAATGAACCGCCTTCGAGAACCGGTCCACCACGGTCAAAACTACCGTGTTACCCTGAGAGGGTGGGAGGGCGGTAACAAAATCTAGCGCAATGTGGGACCAGGGTCTCGAAGGGATTGGCAGCGGTTGTAGGAGCCCATCTGGAGGTCTGTTAGAAGTCTTACCAGTGGCACAAACTGAGCAAGCCAAAACAAAATTGCGAACATCACGAGCCATGAGTGGCCACCAAAATCTTTGCTTGACCAAATGTAAGGTGCGACTTACCCCTGGATGACATGCTACATTGGAACAATGACCCCATTGGATAACTTCGGACCGAAGACTTTCTGGCACAAACAAACGGTCAGGTGGGCAACCGGCCGGAGGCGTTACCCCATGTAAGGCTGTCTTAACCTTTGATTCGACCTCCCAACTGAGAGTAGAAACAATAAGTGTCTCGGAAAAAATACTCTCGGGAGTGGACGGGCGATCGGAGTGGTCAAAAATTCGAGATAAAGAATCGGGTTTGACATTTTTGGAACCCGGGCGGTACGAAAGAGTAAAATCAAAACGTCCGAAAAAAAGTGCCCACCTAGCCTGCCTAGAGTTTAGTCTTTTGGCAGTTCTGATGTATTCTAGGTTCTTATGATCGGTCCAAACCATAAAGGGTACCCCCGATCCCTCCAACCAATGACGCCATTCCTCCAATGCTAGCTTGACTGCCAACAGCTCTCTGTTACCAATATCGTAATTTGACTCTGCTGGCGACAAACGATGAGAGAAAAACGCGCAGGGATGCATCTTGTCGTCCGAGGGTGAGCGCTGTGAAAGCACCGCACCTACCCCCACCTCTGACGCGTCGACCTCTACCACGAACTGACGTGACGGATCAGGGGTAACAAGGATGGGGGCCGAAACAAAGCGGCGTTTGAGGTTGGCAAACGCAGCTTCCGCTGCGTCTGACCACCTGAACGCCGTTCTGGGAGAGGTCAAGGCAGTCAGAGGCGCGGCTAGTTGGCTGTAATTGCGAATAAAACGCCGGTAAAAATTGGCGAACCCCAGAAACCTTTGTAGGGCCTTACGGGAATCTGGACTTGGCCAATCTACCACAGCCTTGATCTTCTCGGGATCCATGCGCATACCCTCGGCCGACACGATGTACCCTAGAAAAGGAACAGACTGTGCATGAAAGTCGCATTTCTCCGCCTTGACAAAAAGCCCATTCTCTAGCAGCCTCTGAAGCACTCGTCTGACGTGTTGAACATGTTCCTGGAGAGAAGAAGAAAAAATCAATATGTCGTCCAGGTAGACATATATGAACTGATCGACCATATCTCTCAACACATCATTAACGAGTGCCTGAAAGACACCTGGGGAGTTGGACAAGCCGAAGGGCATGACCAAGTACTCAAAGTGCCCCCTGGGGGTATTAAAGGCGGTCTTCCATTCATCTCCCCTCCTGATGCGAACCAAATGATAAGCGTTTCTTAAGTCCAATTTAGTGAAGATCGATGCTCCCTGCAACCTCTCGAAGGCTGAAGATATCAACGGCAAAGGGTAGGTATTCTTTACCGTGATATTATTCAGCCCTCGGTAATCAATACAAGGTCGCAGAGATCCATCCTTCTTCCCCACAAAAAAGAACCCCGCCCCCGCTGGAGAAGAGGAGGGTCGAATGAACCCGGCTGCTAGAGAATCAGAAATGTATTTCTCCATAGCCTCTCTCTCAGGAATAGAAAGTGAGTATAACTTGCCCTTAGGCGGAGACGTACCTGGCAGTAATTCTATAGCACAGTCATAGGGACGATGAGGAGGAAGAGAAGCAGCCCGAGACTTACTGAACACTTCCTTCAGGTCGAGGTACTCCGCGGGCACGTTACACAGATCCGCCGTCTTCTCCTGCAACACAGACTCAGATACAGACGGACAGGCAGACACAAGACAAGACTCATGACATTTAATGCTCCACTCAGACACCGATTTCAGCTGCCAATCAATCCGGGGGTTGTGTTTGATGAGCCAGGGATGACCTAAAACAACGGGTGCGTGAGGTGAGTCCAGGATGTAGAAGGAGATGCTCTCACGGTGGTAACCTGATACCGTGAGAGTGATGGGTTCCGTGATGGTGGTGATGG
This sequence comes from Garra rufa, assembly GCF_049309525.1. Classification (NCBI taxonomy): domain Eukaryota; kingdom Metazoa; phylum Chordata; class Actinopteri; order Cypriniformes; family Cyprinidae; genus Garra; species Garra rufa. Next base: position 21,345,604 of record NC_133371.1, on the reverse strand, counting down.
TGGGAAGCGTCTGACCATTGAGTGCGTGGACTGCTATAGAACTGGTGAGGGGGAGGAGGGGAACATGATTCTGATGAGCAAATGAAAAGTCCATGAAATTACCTTCAGCCCCTGAATCCAGTAGTGCAGTGCAGTGCAGGTCCAGACGTTGCCATCTAAGCCTGACCGGGAGGAGTGTGGAGGTAGATCTGGACGAGGACTTGATAGCGGAGATCCCACCCGACAGTAGCCCCATTCTTACTGCCGGGCTGGCCCTTTTCACTGGGCAGCTAAGGGCGAAATGCCCCGCCGCCCCGCAGTACAGGCAAAGGCCTTGAGACCTCCGCCTCTCCCTCTCCTCCCGAGTCAACCGAGCTCGACCCACCTGCATGGGCTTGTGATCCTCGAACGGGCTGACCACGTCATGGCCACTGGCTCGAGTTGGAGGTCCCTCCCCAGGGGGAAGCCGAGCGGGTAAACACCGCCGCTCGGCTCGGGAGAGTCGAGCGTCTACCCGCAGCGACAGATCGATGAGGCCGTTGAGATCTGCGGGCAGATCCAGGGCGTAGATCTCGCGTTGGACGCGGTCAGCCAGCCCATGCAGGAACATGTCCCACTGCGCCTCCTCGTTCCATCGGCACTCCGCTGCTAGGGTGCGAAACTCGATGGAAAAGTCTGAGACGGATCTCTCCCCCTGTCTGAGATCCGTCAATCTCGAACACCCGCTTCATTTCGGCGGAGAGTGCCGAGAACGAGGCACAACACGGATCTTGGTTCTCCCATACCGCCGTGCCCCAAAGTGCCGCCCTCCCCGTTAACAGGGTGAGCGCGAACGCCACCTTGCTTTCCTCACTAGGAAAAGTGCGTGGTTGTAGAGAGAAATGCATGGAGCATCTAGTGAGGAAAGCCCGGCAGAAGTTCGGCTCACCGCTGTACAGCTCCGGTGGGGGAAGGCGGGGCTCGGGCGACTGAGCAGCCCCGGATGGTTCAGGATGGGCGGGCGGCATGGGTGGTGGGGTTGGCGCAGTGGGAAGTTGCCAGTGTTGCGTCCGCTGGGCAAGCTCGGACACCTGCGCCACAAGAGCTCAGATCGCTGTACCAGTATCCGCCGAGCTCTTCTCCTGGGTTTCCAGCCGAGAGATGCAGGAACGCAAAGCTTCGTCGGCTGTGAGTGGTGTGGAGCCTGCTGCTTCCATGATGTGGTCTGATAGTTCTGTGACGGGAATGAATGAGAGTGGAAGCAAATGCAGAATGAACACAAATATTTATTGAAGACAAATATAGTGAACACAAAACTCCGTGGTGATGATGGTGTCTCTCGGCTGGGTGGCGCAGAGGCTTGATGGCTGGTGATGACGTGGCGTGAATCTCCCGTGATGAATACAAATCCAGTGACGATCAACGGTGAAATAAACAATCCAAACGAGAACAAGACCAAGACAAACCAACAAGGAAGGAGAGAATGAGGTGAGTATATGTAGCTGATGGTAATGCGTGACACCTGGTGCGGGGACTGATTAGCAGCTGAATCGAATGAGCATGACAAACCACATGAAAGACACCAAATCACGAGACCTGAGAATGCAGCCGATCCATGCACCGTGACAATAATTATTTGAAGGTTGACTTTTTTGTATTAAAAACACTTTTCTTTTATTGGTCGGATGAAATATGCAAATTTTTTGAGATAGGAATTTTGGGTTTTCATGAGCTGTATGCCAAAATCTAATGAAAGTCTAATGTTTATCAGTACATTACAAAAAATAATGAACTTTATCACAATATGCAAATTTTTTTAAAAGGACCTGTAAGTCCGACTCTTAACTGAAAAAATGCTTTGCATTTCCGGTCTGCATTGTTTCTAGTCATATTAGGGTATATTCCGAGCTAATAAACTAATGTTAAACCTATTAAAATGTTTTTAAAAAGCACATGGCTCCATAGCGCCATCACTTGGCAATGTCGCAAGTAGATGACACGAAGCAGCGGACGTTAGCTACATTAAAAACAGATGGATGCTATTTGAATGGGTTCCTATGGAAACCGGAACAGAAAAGCATTCAATCTGACGTTAGAATTCGTAATGGCGGCGCTCATCGTTTACTCAGGAAAAAGGTCTATAGTCTTCTTATGGAATAATTGTAAGACTTGCCATGGGTATACTGTAAACACAGTTTTATTCGGTGCAAGGAGGAATACTGCTATGAAATTGTATGCCTTTTTAAAGGGGAAATATGAATTAAACTTACATGGCAGCGGTTGTACATATATTAATGTTCTAACGAATGCAGTTAAACACCATACAGTCGCCCGAAGGTCGTGTTGTACGTGTATGAGAGCGCAAATATGAGCGACGAGTGAACGGTTTTCACTTGAAAGAGATATTTAAGTGGGAAGCTGCTAGAAAAGGAACATTTTATATAACGTTACTCAAATAACGTTAAACAACGTCAATTTTAGTTTTGTCCAGTTAATGTACATTTTTTTTTGTCTCGTGTTTACCATAACAGAAGCACATAACTTTAGCTGCAGCTTCTCTTCTATTTACTCTTATCATTTAGAAGGCGGGAGTTCCATTACAGTTTACTGTACTATACTGCATTACAATTTGTGGTAGGTTTACATAGTAATGAACTGTAATGTTTTTGATGGAGGATTAAACTTTGACATTTTCTTTTCTTTCAGGTTAGCTACCAGCATGATTTGGCAGTGTAAGTTGTGTCACATGAACCTTCAGAAATCATTCTAATATACTTTTTTTTTTTTTTTTTTTAACTGTTAATTAAGTTTCAGCTTTGCTCCACAGCAGTAAATTATGCTTTAAAATGTATTTTACAAACAGTTTAAACAGTTATTTTAACATTTGTTGACACTGTTAGTGTTTTTATTGTATTTTTGAGCACATAAATGCAGCCTTGGTGAGCTGAAGAGTCTTCCTTGTGAACATTTACAAATTGTAATGTCTACAAACTAGACAAGTACTGTATGTCATTATGTGAGTAATGTTGTAAATAATGTTTAGTTTCTTACACAGACCAATTGCTTTATTTCGTTTCAGAAGACCTCACTACATCGCCAAGCACCAGTGGACCACCAAGGGTGTTAGTGACCAAGGGATCATGGGTCTTTAGTGTTCTACTAAAGAAAGTAAGTTTCTAACTTTTATTTAAGGAACTAGGCTTTTTTAGGCTTTGAGTTTCTATTATTGGTTTCTGCTTTCTGGGTGTTTAAGTTTAACGTACAATGACAAAATATTAGTTTTATAAAAATGTTTTATAAAATGTTATAGAAAGTAATAGGGATCATGAAAATTCCATGTTATTATTTTTTTATTTATTTAGTACTGACCTGAATATTTCACAAAACAGATGTTTATTTAAATTCCACAGGACCAAATAATGACTGAATTTATAAAAATGACACTTATTTATGAGTCCCTCAATTGTTCTCATTGTTAAATCAATAGATCTCAAAATCATACAGTCACATTTGGAAAGTGTACAAATATGTAGAAGATGCTGGAAAACCAAATAATGTGCAGGAGCTGGAGGATTTTTCTGAAGAACAGCAGGCAGATGAACTGCTCAGGACAAACAAGGAACTTAAGATAAAAGATGAAAAAGATAAAAACAGTCGTGAATCATCCAGGAAATGACATACAGTGTTGAAATTCAAGGGTATGTAAACTTTTGAACATGGTCATTTAAATAAAATATTATTTTGTCTTGTGGAGTATATAAAAATCTGTAGTGTTCAATCGTTTATTCCTAAACCTAATCCTACCCAATACATGAAATTAACAACTGACTTACTATTAATAAGCAGCAAATTAGGAATTTGAGGGAAAAGTTGTAGTTAATAGTGAATAAGTTTACCATATTCTAAATTTGTTAAGTGCAGGTCTTTCTTCTAAAATTTGCGTGGATTTATTTATATGTTGAGAGTAGGACCTGAGCGATATCATGTGAGGTGGTGTTCGTTCGTGCGCGCGCTGAAACAAACTGGGTACCCGGCTGGTTTGCTGCCAAACATGTAGGCGAGCTCGCTTCTGTTCAAATCGCATATGGAATCAAATAGCCACCAAGCTAGGATGCGCGGACGTAGCAAGCAGCTTCCCATATCAAAAGAGGCTTAATTATAATTTTATGAGGTCTTACATTTGGGGACAGAAAGACGAGAATCGCGATAGGGCTGGATAAATCTAATGATGTCATTGAATAAATATGCACGCTGCACGTTTTTTAAAGACTAATGCTGCAGGGATGTCTTTATATGAATGTATCCGAAGGGAACTGACTGTCCTCAAAAACGTTGTTGGCATTTTCATTTCATGCCTGATAAAACTGAGTTAATGCTGCTTTGCTTACAGCCGTTACTAGGGAAACCGTAATATTTCAGCGCTCCTAAAGTGCCCCCTTGTGACAGAGCATGAATTTGCACGTCCAAATTTTCAGCTGTTTTTAGTCAGATTATTGCCATTGCTTTTTAGCCATTGCTCCAGCACCCAGGGAGCAACTGGGGGTTCAGTGCCTTGCTCAAGGGCACTTCAGTCATGGTATTGAAGGTGGAAAGAGCGCTGTTCATTCACAATCCCCACCTTCAATTCCTGCCGGGGTGGGAATCGAACCGGCAACCTTTGGGTTACCAGCCCAACTCTCTCACCATTAGGCCACGGCTGCCTCTAGACTCTTATCTAATTTTCTATTTTTTAAAAAATAGATAAAAATATTTGGGCTATTTAAAATTATTTCCGGGCTACAAAAATCTGAAGAGTACCTGTCCGTAGGGCTACCAGAGATTTTGAAATTTTGCATGCCCTGAAGTCATACTGTATCAGAATTATTCAGTAATTTGTCGGCGCCAATAGCCTTGTGGGCAGTGCGCCGACATACAGCGCCGTTACGCTCCGGGCGTCTCGTGTTCGAATCCCGATTCGAGGGCCTTTCCCGATCCCGCCCCCCTATCTCTCTCTCCCACTTCGCTTCCTGTCCCTACTGATCTGTCCTATCAATAAAAGTGAAAATGCCAAAAATAAATCTTTAAAAAAAAAAAAAAAAAAGATTTACTCAGTAATTTGCATAAGTCAGTTAGATCGATATTTGTCAATTGTAATATCCAGCATTTCAAAGGTGGATTTACGTTATAGCCTAAAGTGGAGGTTGTATAGGGAAGTGTGATTGCAAAAAAAACGATTGGTGTATGACACATAGTTAACGCGATATTCTGCACTTTATTAATTATTATTAAGGCACTTTATTCTACTAAGAGCCAAATGAGTAAATATGCCAATGACTGGTCAACATAGGCCCAAATTTACAGGCAGTGAAATCTGTCACATACTTATATAATTACAGTGTAAAGTTGCACTTTATTATTATCTGGTTGCTTCCTCTTTTTATTTTTCAAGGCCCAAATTGAACCACTTGGCAATTTGGTTCAAATTTTGATGCGTAGCTGTTCATTCAAATATACAACATTGTTATGCAATTGTTACTTTTTGACATTGTTAAAAAACTATGGACAAAGGCCCATTGTGGGTGACATCTTGATTAATCCCTCTGCTTTACTTAAATGTATCAGCTTCATTTATTTTAATGACACCTGTGCTTACTTTACGGCCACCTCTTTTTTAGATTGCTCACACATCAGACTTACGGACTAATGATCTATGAAGAAAATGTCTCCTTCCTCTTCTGTCTTTATTTCTGTTATTATATCTGTGGGCAATTTTTGAGTCCAGTGTTGATGTTAAGTTATAATGACCTTGTTACATTGTGATGCAATATGTTATTCCATTTGGAAAGATATTTAATTTACGCCACTACAGTTGCAGCTCTAAGTTGCGCTGGTATTACATTTTTTTTTTGAAGGTATTAAAAAGGTAGTAAAAGGTATTAAATTCAACTTAAGAAGTTCTGTATATACCCTGAAAAGTATATATGACATTTTCATCAGCATTCAAAATAGGATTTGTCTGTTTTATTAATATGAAGTGGGCCATTTTTCTTTAAATGTTCTGCATAGTAAAGTGTTATCATTACATTTGTACTACTTAAACTTTTCAACACGGCACTTGCTCTCTGCAATCTGACTTTGCTGCAACATGGAACCTTTGCATTATTGACACACTATTGTGTATTGTGTAAATAACACACTGTATAAATAAACATGATATTAGACTTGATATTGGTTAGTTGGTTATTAATTTCTGTTTGTATCTCTCTTTTTTTTTTTTTTTTTTTCAGATGAGGAGTCAGATGAACCAGATCTTGGAGATGTTCCGGGGATAGTTTGCTAGATCTCTTCCCCTAGCATGGTATTATTACAGCTTTAAGTGAGAGTGCTTTTGCTCAGACCCCTGTAGAACCAGGCCTGGTCTTGGCCAACCGCTTCGAACTGTAACACAGCTGACATCAGGGATTCTCATCTTTTGAACAGGTGACACTTGTTTGCACAATTACTGTCTGCTCTAATTTTTTGGCATTATATATGCACCCAGCCTTATCACTAACAGCAGTTATTGAATGTAAACATGTAAAAAGAAATCATTTTGTAAAGTGTTTGCATTTTGTTATTTTACTGTTGCTGCTGTCTTGTCCTTTTCAGTTTGAAGCCAGATATCCTTGTACACATTGTGTAAATGACCGCAAAGTGGTTGTGTCTCTTTAAATTCGTTCTAAGTGTTACGTGCATGACGCTATGAGGGGTGGGGTAATGGAAACTAGTCAGATCATCAGAGAGAAGAGCGAAGATTCATGTTTCTCCGAAGCACATAAAGATAAAATTGAGTTTGAGCTAAATAGTGTCTGGATTCGGCTCAATTTAAACTTAGTACCCTTTGGTAAAGCGGAGCGAGGTATGTGAAGCTCACATATGTTACATTTTGTATTTTATCTCATATAAGTTTTATGTGCTCGTTTGTATGTCGTGAGCTCTGCTTGTTAATTAGTTGTTTCAAATGTGTTTGATTTTTGTTTGTTTTCTTTGTGTAGTTTCACGGTGCTACGCAACTAAAGGCGCTCTTAACGAGCAAAATAAAGAAAGATAAGCACCCGTCTGAAGCACTCTGTGTCCCGTTTATGGATGCCAAAGGGCAGCTACAGTGAAACTCGTCGCTTAAAGGAACCATGCATCTATTACATCGCTGCCGTTTTCTTCGCGCAACGCAAAGGCAACGGCACGGCCATTTCTCCACGGGCATGGAGCTGGGGTTCGTGTCGTCGCCATAGAGGCAGAAAGAGCAAGGTCGGAAGGTGGCGCTGTCGTTCTATGTTGCAGATGCAGAGTGAGACTTTGAGTGCCAACAAAGATCATATTTCTACATAAGCTGCATCCAGTCACCCTGAACTTTGTAAGTCAAATTGCTCAAAAGGAAAGGAGAATATTTCATGGACAGTTGAAATGAAAAGTAAAAATTACAAAGGACTTTAAAGTGAAGATAATAATTCAGGCTATGCAACACATCTATTTTACAGTTTAAAAACTGAATACATGATTTTGAGTGAAATTTGAGCATTGCTTAGAGAAACTTTGATCTATTGAGTATTCAAAAGGTTACAGTCAGTGCTAATGTTAACTACACTTTTGTGAAAACTGAAATTTTCAGGTGATTTACAAGTTCATCTTTGAAATTTATATATATTATTTATCCTGCTTGCTAATATCTCTTGGGTGCTTGCTTACTTACTAGAGGTCTGGTGAGAGTGGTATCATTTACTGCTGAAGTTCCTCCCTGATTATGGAAGTTGTGAATGCAGAGGAGGCTATGGAAAAGGATAATGTAGCACACGTAGTTGAGCAAGTAAATGAGATGTCACTAGCAGTAGCAGAAATAAGCAACCCATCTGTGCAGCAGACCAGATCAAGCTCACGTGAAAGAAGCCTTACAGAAAAGGGTATAGAGATGCATGAAAAAGAAGCCAAGAAACAAGAGAAGGCCTTTTATAAAGCTTATATCAGCTGGAAGGAGAGCGCAAAGGAGATTAGATCAAGATTGAAAATGTTTTGTTCACGTGAGAATCTTGAAAAAATACAAGAAGACATTCAAAGCCGACATAACTCAGTTTATCAGCACTATGAACCAATACTACGTAACCATGCAACTTCTCCGGACATTGTAAATCGTATGGACGCTTGTGCAGCACTGACTGCTGAGATCAGAGATCTTGTAAGTAAACGGCTCGAAACAACAGATGAAGATTACAATGAAGAACTTGCAAAGGAAAGAGTGAGACAAGTGCTAAATAAGGATGAGTATGGATCCATCTTTGGATGCACAAAAACAAACACAGTCATTTCAGAGTCATCGCAGGGGTCAAGTAAGCAGTCTAAGACCTCTTCCAAGATATCAAGTAAACGAGCTGATGCAGAGGCAGAACTTGCAGCCAAACAAGAGCAAGCTAAAGCAATGCAAGGAATCCATGATCAACAAACAAAGCTCAATAAAATGGAGAGTGACTGGAAGCTTTGTGAAGCTAAAATGCTTGCAGAAATAAAGCAAAAGGGAGATGGAAATGCAGCTAAGGCTAGAAGAGGAGAAAAAACGATTACATCAGTTGCAAGTAGACAAAGAAGTAAAAGTAGCAGCAGCTCGTGTCAAAGTGTATAACGATCTTGAAGGAATAATTAAATGTGGTGATGACGAAATAGACCCTAGGACTCCCGTTGGCCATCAAAGGACAGAGCCTACATTTTGGTTAAACCCAGAAGCTGAATCATTTTTGCCTCAGCAGACATTCTGTGAAGAGCATGAATTACAACCATCTCAGGATAATGTTGCTCTTGCTCAAGCTATAGCAGACTCACTAAGCACACATAGACTGCCTGTTCCTGAACCCACTATCTTTGCTGGCGATCCTTTGAAATTTATAGACTGGAAGATGTCCTTCATGGCCCTTATTGATCGAAAGCCCCTCCCACCCGGTGAAAAGATGTTCTATCTTAAGAATTACCCCGCTGGAGAAGCTCGCAAAGCGGTGGAGGGATATTTCTACAGAAATTCAGAGGACGCATACCAAGGTGCCTGGAAGGTCCTGCTAGACCGGTATGGGAATCCATTCGTACTGCAGAAGGCTTTTCGAGACAAGCTGATGAGATGGCCCAAGATTGGGGCTAATGATCCTCTTGCCCTACGAGACTTCACAGACTTCCTGCAAGGATGCGTTGAGGCGATTCCTCATGTTAACCCTCTGGGGCCGACGGTCACGCCGGCGTGACCAACCTACTTTTTTTAAGATCAGCGCAAAAGACACTAAAAATGCTCTGTCGGTTTAAGTCATACACATTAGAGATATACATCAATGGAAACTGTAAAGCGTGTACTTTTATTTGGGCACACTCAAAAGAACAGCAGAAAGTTGTGTTTTTTTATTTAGAATAAAGAAAACAAACAGGGTGATTTCTGTTTTCTCTGTCTCCTTGAACTGCTTTTAGAAATGCGTCACTTATATCATTCAAACACGGTGAATATTTAGCACACAAACATAAAAGTGGTATCTACTGAAAGCTTGAGATTTATGCTTTTAAACGAAGTAAATTTTATCAAAAACAAATAATCTGTGATAAATTAATCTATATGAAACCAAGGAGATGTCTAGTCTATCCAGTTCCAACTAATTATCTCTAATGTGACCGCGCCCACTATCGCGAAATCTTTTGCCATGCAAATTAGCCATGTGCTACTAGCGCGGCAAGGACCGGAGTATCTGTACGCGAGGAAACTCCCACATCACCGCAACAAAGCAACATGACTTCAAGTTCATCTTGGTTACAGTTTGTTACTGAATGAAGATATGCTGTGAGGAATAAGACTTATATTTACCTCAATCCTAAGAAGGACGCGATGCGACGCAAACCCAGCAGGAGGAGACATTTACATGAGTAAGTCTTACTTTCATTTTCCTACTAGCTTTCGCTGTTATTTACTTTGACAAAACATGTACACATTTTACTAGTTAGACTTATTCCAAACTAAAATTCCTGACTTTATCAAATGAAACATTATGAAGTACGTTTGATTGCATTGCATCTCTTACAATGGCAGGATATTTATAATGTTCTAGAAAAACGATGTGATTATGACTGTGAGATGCATTTATGACTATATCTTTATGAATGTAGAATCATACTTTATTTATTTTATTGTATAACAGTGTAAAAGTAATATGAGTGCTTACACTGAATGTGTTACATCACGTTTATTAGTAATATAGTGCTAAACGATAATTATTAGTTTCTTAGATATTACATGTCCTTTTTTTACATTAGTACAAATTCTAGAGTATAGACTGTATTCTGACAATGATCCTGATATGATTTTTGGTTTGTTTTGTTTTTGTAGTGATCTCAAACCTGCTCAAAAGATGAATCCTGCCCTCTTTCCCATGAGTCCCTTCAAACTGTTTTCCTCTGAGAGCACTAGAAACTTGAGATGTTCAACTACACTGATATTCTAGTGTAAAACAAGTTTTTGACTATTTTTGTATTTTTTAAGGGCACACAAAATAGCAGGTAAGATTTGTTTCATTTGTTGAACATAATTCAGAAGAAGTTTTCAGAAATGCCACAAAGTCTGTGCACATCTGTGTGGTAAGATGAGGGAGCTCAATAATGTGTCTTGGACCTTCATTATGTATGTTTTGTTTATACAGTGATAGTAAATAAAATAAAAATAATCTAAAACTCCATTCTCTGAATCTTCTCACATTGTTTCCTTACCTGCTATAGTCAAGTCAGTCATTGATGGGGCCATTAGGGAGGGCTCTTTTGTCTCTCAGGTGTGAATTGCTAAATATTCATGGGTCATTGCCACACCTATGAATAATCCCTTTCGATCACAAAACATGTTTTATAAAATTTAAATCAATATATTGTTTTCTCTGAACGAGTGAACGAGATGATTTTCACATCATTTGGTTGAAAAAATTCTAGCCTACGACATCCAATTATCTAAAGTCTTGTAAAGAAATGTCCTGTATGTGCTTCATGGCCTTATTTCAGTGACTTCAAAACTTTAGATTTTCAATAACCACGCATAAACATAGTTTTCTCAAAAACACAAACATGCACATTAATGTTGCTTGCATATTATTGTAGCCCAATATGTGCTGATTACAATGTAATCTGACTTTAACCATTCATATGTTTTTAAGATACTGAAAAAAGCACAAATGTCAGGGCATGTCAAAACTTCTTCAGGGCCCCAAAACACCTCAGGCCCCAGAGGGTTAAAGGACTAACCACATTAAATGACTGTGAAGAAAACCACAAACTATTAAAAAAGGTTCCTGAATGGATTGTGCGTAAGTGGAATCGAATTGTAGTGGAAGAGCTAGATGCATCAGGCGACTATCCAGGTTTCAAATGCTTCACAGAATTCATGCAGAAGGAAACCAGAATAGTATGTAACCCCATCACTTCCCCACTCTTCATGAGCCTGAAAAATTCAGATGAAAGGTTACCCAAGCGAGCTAAGGCTCTCAGTACAAAGGCTGACGTGAAGGATTTCGGCTCTAAAAGGCTTGAAACATCCAGCAAGTCAAAGGTATCATGCTTCGTCTGTAAAGATGAAAAACACAGCATTGTCCAATGTCCTACCTTTGCAGAAAGAACCATTGAAGACAAGAAGACCTTTATTCAGGAAAATCACCTCTGCTTTGGGTGTCTCAAGAAGGGGCATATTGCAAGAGATTGCAAAAGACGACATAAATGTAGAACATGTGGCCGAAATCACCCCACCTGCTTGCATGAAGAAAGAGATAGAGTGCCTTCGAAATCCTCACAAAAGACTTCTGTAGAAGTTCAAGCAAGTCAGGAAGTTCACAAAGTCATGGCCCATGTACTCTCACAAAGTTCTTCTGCTACTTCCAGCATCGTACCAGTCCTCATTTCTACAGTGGAAGAGCCACAAAAGGAAGTACTCACTTATGCTCTACTGGACACGCAGAGTGACTCAACGTTCATTTTGGAAGATCTTCTTGATGACTTAAATGCAATCACTCAACCAGTGCAACTTAGACTCAGCACCATGACAGCTGTGGACACCATCACTGCAAGTAAAAGGGTTTGTGGTATTCAAGTTCGAGCACTTCAAGCAACAAGCTGTATTCAACTACAGCAAGCATATACTAGAGACTTCATTCCTGTTGACAAGTCCTATATTCCAACCAAGAGGACAGCACAGCAGTGGCCTCACCTCATACATTTGGCCAATCAATTGCCACCAATTCAGAACTGTGAAGTTGGACTGTTAATCGGTTATGACTGCCCATCGGCTCTAGCTCCCCTTGAAGTCACAATAGGTGGTGAAAATGAACCATTTGTGCAAAGAACTGAGCTTGGCTGGAGTATTATAGGCCTCTCCAATCCACACCTAGACAGACAGGGAAATCAAAGTTACGTCCATAGAGTTGCAGCCAAAGAAATATCTGTCCCATCACCCAACGATGTCTTGAAGATTCTTGAGTCAGATTTCAATGAGAAAGGCTATGAGGATAAAAGTGTATCTCAAGAGGATGTTCGCTTCATACATCATCTTAGTGCCAATATCAGACAGAAGGATAATGAACATTACGAGCTTCCTCTCCCTTTCAAGTGTAACGGCCAACCCTCACTGCCTAATAACAAAAAGCCATTGCCTGCTTGCAGCATTTAAAGAAAAGGCTCAAGTCTAACAAGCAATACTGTGATCAGTACAAGGCTTTCATGGAGGAGATGCTTAACAAAGGTGAAGCTGAACCAGCCCCAGTGATATCTGAAGGAGAGACTGTATGGTACATCCCACACCATGGGGTGTACCACCCTCAGAAGCCAGATAAATTGAGGGTCGTTTTCGATTGTTCAGCTAAATTTTGTGGTATATCCCTGAACGATACACTTTTGACCGGGCCTGATCTAATTAACTCATTAGTGGGAGTACTCTGCCGCTTCAGAAAGGAACTTATTGCAGTCACTTGTGACATAGAAAAGATGTTCCATCAGTTCTTAGTCCCCCCTAATGAACGCAATTATCTAAAGTTTCTATGGTGGGAGGGTGGAGACTTGGAAAAGGAGCCTCAAGATTATCGCATGGCAGTTCATCTCTTTGGAGCCACATCATCTCCTGGGTGTGCTAATTTCGGTCTGAAGTACCTGGCAGAGCAGCACAAAATCAGTCACCCATCAGCATCAGAGTTTATTGAAAAGAACTTTTATGTAGACGATGGGTTAACCAGTGTTCGTTCAGTCAATGAAGCCAAAGAACTGATCGTTGATGTTCAAATGCTGTGTAAACGCGGAGGCTTGCGACTTCATAAATTTAACTCAAATAAGGAAGATGTTCTTTGCTGCATAGACCCATCAGAAAGGGATATTACATCTAAGCCCATTGATTTGCACCTTGAGGCAGCACCGACAGGACGGGTACTTGGTATTCAGTGGTCAACAGAGGATGACTCTTTCAGCTTCAATATCAACTTTAAAGATCAGCCGTCAACTCGTCGTGGTATCTTGTCGGTCATCGCCTCCCTGTACGACCCACTCGGATTTGTAGCACCTTTCATTTTGCAGGGAAAGTGTATCCTGCAAGAACTGTGCCGAAGAGGCATAGGATGGGACGATCATCTTCCAGATGAGTTATGCTCACGGTGGGAGGATTGGAAAAAGGGTCTTCAGAAGCTTAAGGAGGTCACCATACCAAGATGTTATCACCCAAATGGTTTCAATGAAATCCACAGGACGGAGTTGCACCACTTCGCCGACGCCAGTAATGCTGGATATGGAGCTTGTTCTTATCTCCGTTTCAAAAATGGCAAGAGAAAGGTGCATTGCAGTTTGGTGATGGCAAAGGCTAGAGTTGCACCTACAAAGGTTACAAGTATACCAAGATTGGAACTTGCAGCAGCTGTTTTATCTGCAAAAATGAGTGTCATGCTGAAAACAGAGCTTGAAATGAAGATCGACCAAGAATTCTTCTGGTCAGATTCACAGGTGGTTCTGGCGTATATTAACAACGAAGCACGAAGGTTTCATATATTCGTTGCTAACCGTGTGCAGCTGATAAGGGACATCACTGATCAAAGTCAGTGGTATTACGTTAATACAGCAGAAAATCCAGCTGATCACGCCTCAAGAGGGCTTCATGCCTCTGACATACCTTCGTCAATCTGGCTGTCAGGACCCAAATTTTTGTGGGAACAAGAAGTAAGTCCAACCCCGTACACCTCTGCCAACTTGCTTGTTGGTGACCCTGAAGTTAAATCAGTGCAAACATTCGTGACCACAGTCAGTGACACCACAGACATTCTCAGTCGTTTCAGTCGATTTTCTTCTTGGTCAGCTCTTCTAAAGGTTGTTGCAAGGATAAAAAGACTAGGATCAAAACAGAAAAACCCCAGTGATCATGTGACTGTTGAGGAGCGGCAGAGAGCTGCTGAGGTGGTGATCAAACTTGTCCAGCATGAAGCGTTCTACAAAGAAATAAAATCGATGAAGAAGGGGAACATTCTTTCAAGTTCTAGTGCGTTGTACCACCTAGATCCCATTTTGGACAGAGGTCTTCTTCGGGTAGGTGGAAGACTGAAAAAGTCATCACTCAGTCAAGAACTGAAACATCCTGTGATTATCCCAAAAGATAGTTACGTCACCAAACTAATTTTGTCACATTACCACACCAAGATTTGTCATCAGGGTAGAAATCAAACTCAAATGGAGCTTAGAATGAATAGATTTTGGGTCATTGGAGGCAGCAAGTCAGTCGCCAAGTTGATACACAAGTGTGTGCAATGCAGAAAACTTAGACGGCCGACAGAAGAACAACGAATGGCAGAACTTCCCAAAGAGCGCATAGAAGTATCTGCTCCCTTCACATTCTGCGGTATGGACTGTTTTGGGCCATTTGTCATAAAGAGAGCGCGCAAGGAGTACAAAAGATATGGCCTAATATTCACTTGTCTATCATCTCGCGCAGTTCATATTGAGATGATTGAAGATTTGTCCACAGATGCCTTCATTTGCGCCTTGAGGTGCTTTATCAGCCTTAGGGGAGCGGTACGCAAACTTCAATGTGACCATGGTACTAATTTTGTGGGAGCCCGGAATGAGCTCAAAGAATCACTGAAACAGGTTGACGCCAAAGCTCTGGAGGTCTTTCTCTCCGAGAAGCAATGCGAGTTTGTCTTTAATGCTCCTTCTGCAAGTCACGCTGGAGGCATCTGGGAGCGTCAAATACGAACTGTGCGTAATGTACTCAATGCCACACTTGCTCAGTGTCCAGGCAGGCTTGACGATGCTTCACTTAGAACGCTGTTCTATGAGGCAATGGCTATAGTTAATAGCCGTCCACTAACTGTAGATGGCATTAACGATCCAAATTCACTCGAACCTCTAACCCTGAACCACTTAATACTGATGAAGTCTAATGTTGCACTTCCACCTCCAGGAAAATTTGTCAGAGAAGACATGTACGCCACGAAACGATGGCGTAGAGTCCAATACTTGGTCGAGCAGTTTTGGGGTCGTTGGAAGAAGGAGTATCTTCTTAATATTTCAACACGCCAAAAGTGGCATACTCCTCGGCGAAACGTCAGAGTAAATGATGTCGTAATCATCAAAGAGGATATGCTGCTAAGAAGTCAATGGCAGTTGGGCAGAGTGGTTGAAACTGTCAAAGAGAGTGATGGATTTGTTAGGAGAGTAAAGGTAAAAGTAGGAGAACGAAAACTCGCAAGCAAACATAATCAATTCTCTAAACCCACAATCATTGAAAGGCCCATCCAGAAAATGGTGGTGCTTCTTGAAGAAGAGTGACTATAATAGTTCGGGTGATACCCTCACATCAGACCAATAAAATTATTTCTAAAATGCTTTCTAGTCATTCCATATATATATATATTAAACTAAAAGGTGGTCACATTAAGGTTCAAAATCATGTTCTGATTCATTTTCAGTTTGTTCTTTTGATTAATCATACCATGATTGGTGGGAGTGTAAATGACCGCAAAGTGGTTGTGTCTCTTTAAATTCGTTCTAAGTGTTACGTGCATGACGCTATGAGGGGTGGGGTAATGGAAACTAGTCAGATCATCAGAGAGAAGAGCGAAGATTCATGTTTCTCCGAAGCACATAAAGATAAAATTGAGTTTGAGCTAAATAGTGTCTGGATTCGGCTCAATTTAAACTTAGTACCCTTTGGTAAAGCGGAGCGAGGTATGTGAAGCTCACATATGTTACATTTTGTATTTTATCTCATATAAGTTTTATGTGCTCGTTTGTATGTCGTGAGCTCTGCTTGTTAATTAGTTGTTTCAAATGTGTTTGATTTTTGTTTGTTTTCTTTGTGTAGTTTCACGGTGCTACGCAACTAAAGGCGCTCTTAACGAGCAAAATAAAGAAAGATAAGCACCCGTCTGAAGCACTCTGTGTCCCGTTTATGGATGCCAAAGGGCAGCTACACATTGACTTTACAGGTTTGCCTTGATATAACACATTTACTTGACTCTTGTTAGTGATGAGGCTGGGCAATTTAGGGCAAAAAAGCTTTTGTTTTAAAAAGTTAAAAAGACTTGTATTTAATTTATCAAGATGTATTAAATGACATCTACATTTGATATTTGTTAATGCAATGCTTTTGCATTTTGAGGTTGTAAAAGTTTTGTGGTATTGTGGAAAATGTTTAAACTCTACAGTGTGTAGAAACTGATTTTCCACAATTAACAATATATTTTTGTATTTTAAATATTCATTTTCACTGTGTTAAATGGAAGCGGTTAAGAAAATTCTGTTCAATAAAAGTCATTAAGTTTGAGTTACTTGTACTCAATGTTTTAAGGCTTATCGGGGTTTACACAGTGTACCCTCACTTGAAAGGTTGAAGGAATACCACAGAGTACTCCAAAAATATAACAATTAAGGGTTGCAGGTTTATTAGAAGAAATTCCTATTATTTCTGCAGAAATATGGCTATATAACACAAGAATATTACAGCAGTATTACATACTGTACAACACAGAATCCTGTGGTAAATACTATAGAAATGTTAAAGTAATTCCACACAAATATTACATAGTATACAGCAAAATCCTGTGGTAAATACTATACAAATGTGAAATTAATACCACACGTTACCACAAAAATATTACAGGAATATTACATGCTGTACAACAAAATCATGTGGTAAGTACTACAAAAAATGTGAAAGTAATACCACACATTACTACAAGAATATTACAGGAATATTACAAACTGTACAACAAAATTCTGTGGTAAAATGTCCCAAAAAAACAACACAATACTACACAATTACCACACAAATCGTATGTGATACGTTTGATGTGTTATCATATGGAATACCACAGGACATTTTTGTAAGGGAGGTTTAAAGTGAGATGGGTTTTACTTTAACTTCACGGGTTTAATAAGAGCTGTCTGTCAAGTCAGGAGCGCTATATACTGCATCATTACACAAACAGACTAAGGTTTGATTTCCGTTGTTTATCATAGGCATAGTCTCTTAACGTTTGATCACTCCTTGGCGATTTATTGCAGCAAGCAGAAATGACTGTGTCTTTCTCTTATGTTAAGAATGTGCTTTCTCTAACACCACAAAAACAGTTAACCTATCAAAATAAACCACGTAAAATATTTAATAAAGGAGTATCAATGCACGTTCGATTTGGAGCAAATCGATTTGGCTTCAGGGGAAAGTTATGTTTAATTTATTTATTTTTTATGTAATTGAATCCTGTACTAACTAGAGCGCTGCTTTTCTGCTTCTGGCTGAATTGTTTCCTATTGTACAAACTTATTAAGCATTTATATTTTTGTTCATTTATATATGTTTAATAAATAATATTTCATGTAACTAATATGCCATATTTGTTATTGAGAAAGGGTCCGTTATTCATACCTGCAAACTTGTCGCTTTTCGGCGACAATCGCCGTTTTCATTGTCAATTGGGTCATTCACGTGAATCGTGTAGAACCGGAAAGTTCCCTTCCGGGAACTCTAGCCGCGTCATGGAACGCTATGGGGAACGCCATTGGCGGGCAGCATTCTGAATCATGTCTACAACCAATGAACGACGGGAGTGACGTCACAGGCGCGGTGACGTCAGCGACCAGGAAGTATAAAGCACGTGCGTTTGACGCCCGCGGCAGCTTTTGTCATTCAGCGAGAGCGCTCTGTGTCTGTCTGTCTTCTGTCATACTGCTGTTTTTTCGTGCCAGTTTGCACACCTTTTATTTGAGCAGTTATGACTTCAAAAGAAACCAAAAAGGGGAAAAGTTTAATGGCGGTTCAGCGCCTGCATAGACAGTGTGTCCCTCCCTGCCAACGCTTCATTGTTGGTGGGGACACACACAGCCTATGCGTGGTTTGCTTGGGAGCGGAGCACGCACAGTCAGCCCTCGAAAAGGCTGACTGCCCGCAGTGTGAGCATCTTCCGCTGCGGGTGCTCCGTTCCCGG
Source organism: Garra rufa (assembly GCF_049309525.1). Classification (NCBI taxonomy): domain Eukaryota; kingdom Metazoa; phylum Chordata; class Actinopteri; order Cypriniformes; family Cyprinidae; genus Garra; species Garra rufa. The sequence continues at coordinate 21,327,185 of NC_133371.1, read as the reverse complement.
AAAGCCCTCTTCGAGGAGGGGGCTTTCACCAGCGTTCCCCGCGGGTCTGGCCCCGCTTCCGCCGAGGCGGAGCGGCAGCTGCACTCGTGGGGTTCGCAGCTCGATCTGCTGGAGGGTATGGAGACGGGTAACCCCCTATCTCCTCCCTCACTCAGCGGGTCGAGCGAACTCCTCCTGAATCCCAGAGCTTCTCATATCTTCCCCGAGGAGGTTGATGTTGAAAGCCTGGAAGCCCAACCGCCACCCCGTTCGCCTCACTACGAGGAGCTCGTGGAGGTGCTGACAAATGCGGTAGCCAAACTGAACATCTCATGGCCTGCTGAGCAACAACATGAGCCGCAGCAAAGCAGACTAGATGAACGCTTCCTGCGGACAAAGTCAGCACCCCCCAAACGGAGCCTTCCCTTCTTCCCTGATCTACACAAAGAACTTTCTAGATCATGGGAGAAGCCGTACTCCTTCCGCCTCTATAACCCCGCTGAAAATTATGGTAATGTGGGGGGCGCGGAGGAGTGCGGATATAGGACGATGCCACGGGTTGAACAGACGCTTGCGGGCTATCTGTCACCCGGCTCGGCGTCGTCCCTGAAGGCTCCGTCCTTGCCCACCAAGCCACTCAAAGTAACATCTAGCTTGATGGGCAAGGTGTACATGGCAGCAGGTCAGGCTGGTTCATGCTTACATACCATGGCCATCCTTCAAGCTTATCAAGCCGACCTGCTGAAGGAGTTTAACGAGGGCGAGGAAGTTAACATCACAGAAATGCGCCGTACGGCAGATCTCGCTCTCCGCGCCACCAAGGAGACCGCCCGCGCTGTGGGGCGGTCTATGGCAGCCCTGGTGGCCGCGGAGAGGCATCTTTGGCTGACCCTGTCCGAGCTAAAAGAGAAGGACAGGGTCACGCTCTTGGACGCCCCCCTGCATCCCTCTGGCCTCTTCGGTGCCTCGGTGGACACAGTTGTCACCAGGCACCAGGAGGCCCGTAAGCAGGCGGCAGCGTTCAAGACATACCTTCATCGCCGCGTTTACACCTCTGAGGCTGCTAGACGGGAGCAGCCTCAGCCGTGTACGAGCTCCTCGTACAGGGAGGCACAGAAACAGAGCGTTGCCGCCCGTGCTCCTCCGGCTAAGCCTAGAGGGCGGGGTCAGCAACGCTCTAAGCCGGGGGCCTCTAAGAAGAAGAGGCCTGACCTGACCTTTCAGCGGGGTATTTCCAACTCTAGTGAGCCCCGAGCAGGGTCTGGTAATGGAACAGGAAGTAGAAACTCTTCTGAGGAAGGAGGCCATCGAGGTGGTCCCTCCTCAAGACAGAGAGTCCGGGTTCTACAGCCGGTAATTCATTGTTCCCAAGAAGGATGGAGGGCTTCGGCCCATTTTAGATCTCAGGCAACCACTCAGTCAGGAAACTGAAGTTCAGAATGCTTACCGTCAAGCATGTTGTGTCACAAATCAGGTCCGAGGACTGGTTTGTCACGGTAGATCTAAAAGACGCATACTTTCACGTCTCCATCCTTCCTCAACACAGGAAGTTTCTCAGGTTCGCTTTCAGGGGCGAAGCTTACCAATACAGAGTACTTCCTTTCGGCCTAGCTCTCTCACCCCGAACTTTCACGAAGTGTGTGGATGCTGCTCTGGCTCCTCTGCGACTCCAGGGCATCCGCATACTCAACTACATAGACGACTGGCTGATCCTGGCCAGCTCGGAGCAGTTAGCGGTTCAACATCGAGGTGTTGTTCTCGCTCACATGAAAGAGTTGGGGTTGAGACTCAACGCCAAGAAAAGTGTGCTTTCTCCATTACAGAGGACCACTTATCTAGGCGTAGTGTGGGATTCGACCACGATGCAGGCACGAATGTCACCTGCTCGGATCGAGTCGATCCTTACTGCAGTAAATGCGGTCAAGCTAGGCCTGTCAAACAGTTCCAAGTACTGTTAGGTCTTATGGCAGCCGCTTCCAACGTGATACCTTTTGGACTGCTGCACATGAGACCACTGCAGTGGTGGCTCAGGACCAGGGGGTTCTCCCCGAGGGGAAACCCGTTCCGCAAGATCAAGGTCACGCGGCGCTGCCTACGTGCCTTGGCCATGTGGAAGAAACCCTGGTTCCTCTCTCAGGTTCCGGTATTGGGGGCTCCTTGTCGCCGCGTTTCGCTAGCGACAGATGCATCCCTCACCGGGTGGGGGGCGGTCATGAGTGGCCGCTCAGCCCAAGGCCTGTGGAGCGATCACCATCTCTCCTGGCACATAAATTGCCTAAAGATGCTGGCCGTATTCCAGGCCCTGAAGTTTTTCCTTCCAGACCTGAGAAACCGTCACGTGCTGGTCCGTACAGACAGCACTGCGGTAGTTTATTACATAAACCACCAAGGAGGTCTCCGCTCACGCCCCTTATACAAGCTGGCGTACCGGATCCTCCTATGGTCTCAAGGAAAACTTCTCTCCCTGAGAGCAGTCCATATTCCTGGACATCTGAATGTGGGAGCAGACGTCCTGTCGAGGCAGGGGCCGAGGCCCGGGGAATGGATGCTTCACCCAGAGGTGGTGAAGCAGATCTAGAGAGTGTTTGGCCAGGCTCAGGTGGACCTCTTCACGACTCGAGAGACATCGCAATGTCCCCTCTGGTACTCTCTAGTTCCTCCAGCTCCTCTTGGACTGGATGCTATGGTAAAGACGTGGCCGAGGCTTCGTCTGTACACCTTTCCTCCGATCGCTCTGCTCCTGGGAGTTCTGGAAAGAGTACGCCGGTTTCAAGTGCGGCTGTTGCTAGGAGCCCCGTACTGGCCGGCCCGAGTATGGTTCTCGGACCTAGTCTACCTCCTCGACGGCTCTCCGTGGGAGATTCCCGTCAGGAGGGACCTCCTCTCTCAGGCTGGGGGCGCGATCTGCCACCCCCACCCAGAGAGGTGGAAGTTATGGGTGTGGCCCCTGAGGGGGCACAACTCATAGGAGCGGGTCTCTCAACCGAGGTTGTTGAGACCCTTCTCCAATCCAGAGCTCCCTCTACGAGGAAACTTTATGGCCTTAAGTGGAACCTGTTTGTTAGATGGTGTCGCGAACACCGCTCAGACCCAGTTAACTGCCCGGTTGGTACAGTACTGGAGTTCCTACAAACTCGCCTTTCCGCAGGGCTAGCTCACTCCACCCTGAAGGTGTACGTGGCGGCTATATCTGCCTACCACGCCCCTCACGGTGGCCTCTCAGTGGGCAGAGACCCCTTGGTCATTCGTTTCCTCCGCGGTGCACTCAGGTTGAGGCCTCGAGTGAAACCGAGGGTTCCTACGTGGGACCTGGCCGTGGTGCTAGAAGCTCTATGTAAGCCTCCATTCGAGCCCATAGAGGAGATCACAGATCGCATGCTTACCATAAAGACAGCGCTTCTGTTAGCTCTCACCTCTCTGAAGAGAGTTGGGGACCTGCAGGCCCTTTCGGTGGCCCCATCACACATTGACTTTGCCCCAGGGATGTCCAAAGCCTTTCTTTACCCGAGAGTCGGGTATGTACCGAAGGTCCCGTCCCTAGCACCACAGCCAATCACGCTTCAGGCGTTCTATCCTCCTCCATTCATGGAGTCTGACCACAGGAAGTTTAATTGCATGTGCCCAGTCAGAGCACTAGACGCCTACGTCCACAGAGCTGCCATGTGGCGTAGATCAGAACAAACTGTTTGTCTGTTTCGGCCCTCCAAAAAGGGGGTGCCCGGCTTCAAAGCCCACAATTAGTAGATGGATCATAGATGCCATTTCTACAGCCTACGAGTCCTCTGGTCTCCCATCCCCGTTGGGAGTCAAGGCTCACTCCACACGAGGCTTGTCAGCCTCTAAAGCTCTGACAGCAGGTGTCCCCATCCAGGACATCTGCAATGCTGCGGGTTGGACGTTCGTCAGGTTCTATGAACTCGACCACAGAGCCGCTCCAGGCTCCTTTGTCCTCTCGACTTAGCAAGGCTAAGTCCGATAGAGTCAGCCCCCTCCTTAGCCAGGAGGAGACTTCTCAAGGCGCATTCTTTTTGTTAAAAGAAGAGAAGTCGTTCTTCGCCATAATCCTCCTCGTGTGCCTGAGGGCTGAGGAGTATTTCTGCATCCTCGTGGGCCTGAGGGCCGAGGATCACACTGCCTTTTGTCTGTGGAATACTAGACAAAGGCTCATACTTCTTGCGTCCTGGTAGGGTTATCAGGCTGAGTTTGTTCAGTCCCTCTTGCTCTGGCTTTCCTCAGATAAAGGACTAAGACTCCTCGTGCGCCCGAGGGCCGAGGAGTGCCTCTCGCAATGGCTGGCGACCTAGCAGAGGCCTACTATCTTCCTCGTGTGCCTAAGGGCCGAGGTCTATATTGCCCTCTTGTCCGTGGAATACTAGACAAAGGCCTATTCCCCTCGTGTTCTGGCAAGGCTACCAGACCGAGTGTATTTCGGTCCCTCTTGTTCTGGCTTTCTCCCAGACAAAGGACTAAGACTCCTCATGTGCCCAAGGGCCAAGGAGTACCTCCTGCACTGGCTGGCTACCAGGCAGAGGCCTATTACTGTCCTCCTCGTGTGCCCGAGGGCCGAGGATTACAGTGCCCTCCTGTCCGTGGAATACTAGACAATGGCTTATTCCCCTCGTGTCCTGGCAGGACTCCCAGGCCGAGTTATTCAGTCCCTCTTGTTCTGGCTTTTCCCAGACAAAGGACTAAGACTCCTCGTGCGCCTGAGAGCCGAGTAGTACCTCCTGCATTGGCTGGCTACCAAGCAGAGGTGTTCATCCTTCCTCGTGTGCCCAAGGGCCGAGGATTATATCACCCTCTTGTCCGTGGAATACTAGACAAAGGATTATTCCCCTCGCGTCCTGGCAGGAATACCAGGCCGAGTTCTTGAGTCCCTCTTGTTCTGGCGGAACCCCAGACAAAGGACTACCTTCTCCTCCGGAGCCTGAGGGCCGAGGAGCACTCTTGGAGGTCGAGTACATTGTCCTCGTGGGCCTGCGGGCCGAGGACTACTTACACCATCTTGTCCGTGGAACACTAGACAATGGCTCTTCTTGTGCTCTGGCAAGAACCACCAGACACAACCTTTCCACCCTGGTTGAGCAGACACTGCGCAGGGCTTGGAAATTATGGGGGCGTTGGTAGTCTCGTTCCCCATAGCGTTCCATGACGCGGCTCGAGTTCCCGGAAGGGAACGTCTCAGGTTGCGTATGTAATCCTAGTTCCCTGAGGGAACGAGACGCCGCGTCTCGGACCATAATTCCCGCACCCTGCGGCGCTCGCTTCATTCCTAAAGAGCTGCGGCGGGCGTCAAACGCACGTGCTTTATACTTCCTGGTCGCTGACGTCACCGCGCCTGTGACGTCACTCCCGTCGTTCATTGGTTGTAGACATGATTCAGAGTGCTGCCCGCCAATGGTGTTCCCCATAGCGTTCCATGACGCGGCGTCTCGTTCCCTCAGGGAGCTAGGGTTACATACGTAACCTGAGACGTTTTTAGGGAGGGTGGGCCGATCGGAATCCCAACTGAGCTCGCGCCTGTCAAGAGAGGGAGGTGGGGGTGGGCTTGCGTGCCATGTAGGCCATTATTGGACAATTCTTATAAATGACATTTTTTCCTGGACCAATCTCAGCGCTTGCTTCAGTATCTTGAAACACACTGCCATCTGTGTTCGCATCTGTCAAGAGACACCTGACCTAATGTGGAAACTCTGATGGAAATTGAAATGACCGTATGCACGGAGCGTTCTTTAGAACTTCTGCATAAAGATAAGCAGCTCGTAAACTTCCGCTAAAGCTCATTTTATATGTGCTATATATTAGGTGGACACTCTTGAGACTGATCTACTGCCTCGTTCTTATCAGAAACTGAGAAAAATGATAATTGCAACATAATAAACAATGTTAGCGGCGTGAACATTCAGTTTCTTATTATTTAACAACATATCATTTAAATGCGGAGCCTGGTAATCCTGTACTCTCTGTATCTGCATAGTTGTACATTTAAATGCTGACAGCTAAACACTATCATAACTTGTTTAGGCTAACGTTAGCTAGCAAGCCATACTTCTCTTCAAGGACATCTTAATCGTATTCTTGATAATCACTAACTTGCCTTCAAAGTCATGAACACATTTTTAAAATCTTATCACAATATTTTAAAGCCTTTATTATTTTCCAACTCTACAGCTGTGAAATAAAATGTACTTCAAGGACTCATTTTTCATTCATAAAAAAACTGCATCGGACAAAATTACTTTTCGCAGAAAACGTCTTTTTTTAAAAATAATATGGAATTACCCATATAACCAATATATGGCAGCAGAGGATTATTTATTATGCAGCTGCCTTTTAAACTCCCTATATTTTTCAAGACGGCTTTCTTTTTGATTTATTATACAATATCTAGTATAATAAATTGTAGTACTTTTACCGCCCTTAAGTGTATATATATATATATATATATATATACAGGTCCTTTTAAAAAAATTAGCATATTGTGATAAAGTTAATTATTTTCTGTAATGTACTGATAAACATTAGACTTTCATATATTTTAGATTCATTACACACTAACTGAAGTAGTTCAAGCCTTTTATTGTTTTAATATTGATGATTTTGGCATACAGTTCATGAAAACCCAAAATTCCTATCTCAAAAAATTAGCATATCATGAAAAGGTTCTCTAAGCGAGCTATTAACCTAATCATCTGAATCAACTAATTAACTCTAAACACCTGCAAAAGATTCCTGAAGCTTTTAAAAACTCCCAGCCTGGTTCATTACTCAAAACCGCAATCATGGGTAAGACTGCCGACCTGACTGCCGACCAGAAGGCCATCATTGACACCCTCAAGCAAGAGGGTAAGACAGAAAGAAATTTTCTGAACGAATAGGCTGTTCCCAGAGTGCTGTATCAAGGCACCTCAGTGGGAAGTCTGTGGGAAGGAAAAAGTGTGGCAGAAAACGCTGCACAACGAGAAGAGGTGACCGGACCCTGAGGAAGATTGTGGAGATGGACCGATTCCAGACTTTGGAGGACCTGCGGAAGCAGTGGACTGAGTCTGGAGTAGAAACATCCAGAGCCACCGTGTACAGGCGCCAGGTCAAACCACTTTTGAACCAGAAACAGCGGCAGAAGAGCCTGACCTGGGCTACAGAGAAGCAGCACTGGACTGTTGCTCAGTGGTCCAAAGTATTTTTTTTTTGGATTAAAGCAAATTTTGCATGTCATTCGGAAATCAAGGTGCCAGAGTCTGGAGGAAGACTGGGGAGAGGGAAATGCCAAAATGCCTGAAGTCCAGTGTCAAGTACCCACAGTCAGTGATGGTCTGGGGTGCCATGTCAGCTGCTGGTGTTGGTCCACTGTGTTTTATCAAGAGCAGGGTCAATGCAGCTAGCTATCAGGAGATTTTGGAGCACTTCATGCTTCCATCTGCTGAAAAGCTTTATGGAGATGAAGATTTCATTTTTCAGCACGACCTGGCACCTGCTCACAGTGCCAAAACCACTGGTAAATGGTTTACTGACCATGGTATTACTGTGCTCAATTGGCCTGCCAACTCTCCTGACCTGAACCCCATAGAGAATCTGTGGGATATTGTGAAGAGAAAGTTGAGAGACGCAAGACCCAACACTCTGGATGAGCTTAAGGCCGCTATCGAAGCATCCTGGGCCTCCATAACACCTCAGCAGTGCCACAGGCTGATTGCCTCCATGCCACGCCGCATTGAAGCAGTCATTTCTGCAAAAGGATTCCTGACCAAGTATTGAGTGCATAACTGAACATAATTATTTGAAGGTTGACTTTTTTTGTATTAAAAACACTTTTCTTTTATTGGTCGGATGAAATATGCTAATTTTTTGAGATAGGAATTTTGGGTTTTCATGAGCTGTATGCCAAAATCATCAATATTAAAACAATAAAAGGCTTGGAATACTTCAGTTAGTGTGTAATGAATCTAAAATATATGAAAGTCTAATGTTTATCAGTACATTACAGAAAATAATGAACTTTATCACAATATGCTAATTTTTTGAAAAGGACCTGTATAAGATCGACCTGAAGAATGAATGATGTTATTAGATACAGGCAATAGAGACTCAATCAGGCCATCTTTCTCTCATAATACTCTATATAATAAAATGAGCTTCAATGTAGCAACTGTCGTAGAATATTCTTTCTCAAAATAAAACTCTGAAGAGGTTTTGAAGCCAGTAAGACTTTATTGAACAAGCAACAAAGCCGAGTTTCGTTTGCAAAGGCAACTCCTGAACATGTGTTCTGTACTCACATATATACTCCTAACGCTGTCACCGTAAACCATCTATACATCATTGTATTTTAAGACCAGACAGTTTTTACCATATATGGGTTTCAAGACAGAACAGTTCCTGAAGGTTTATCAATAGCTGTTGTGTATTTCTGGCTCCTGACCAAGTTCTTTTACATGGCTATGTATTTTCCAAGCTTCCAATCTTTAAATAGTTCAGTCATACACATACTCTCTACACACAGTCAGAAGAATACTAGTAAATAATGTTAGAATTGTTTTCTCATAGATTACTTGAAAAAATAGAAGTTTACGAGAGAAGGTGGGGTAGATATTTGGCATTTCTTGAGGAACTCTAAAGTCCTTGTGGTGAGACACATTGAAAGAATGTAAATTATTTAACTTGTTATATTTTTTGTTTTCTTTTCCTTTTTTTCCATTTTAAGATGATTGTATTATTTTTTTGTGTTTAGTAGATATATGATAGCAATTTACAAATAATTGTACCTGACACGTTGTTTGGGTGGGCTAGGGGGAGGGGTTTATAAAACATTTAATTATCTGTAAATTGAATATATTGTTTGTCCATTGAAGAAAATAAAAAGTATGAATCATAAAAAAGAATTGTTTTCTCATATAATAGGCATAATTCTATATATTATATTGAATAAAGGTCAATGAGAATCTTCCACACAACTCATTGTTCCTTATTTCACAGTTTTAAAGTGACATTTAAGAATTAGCAATGGAAGCTTGGGTTCATCGGTTAAACGGTCAAACAAATATTTGAGTCCATGGTGGAAGTATTTGAGCACAAAAGAGCATTTTAACGAGACTCAGTTGTTGTGTCTTTTTTTTTTTTTTGCATACTTGTGCCATGTATAAATGCGATATCACATAACCATGCAATATGTGATTATTCAACCATATCGCACAGCTACAACTGTGATATTGCTCATATATCCACAAAGCAAACAAAACTGGTAATAAATAATAAATAATATTTATGCAGAAACAAAAGAAACATATCGTAATTATCAGAGTTTACAAGTTTATTTATTGTGAAAATGTCATGTCAAGCTATTTCTTGTGAGTGGCTCTTCCCATGATGGCTTTTTTAGTGTTTCTCTCTGGATGTAAAAGGATAATGTAGCACTTTGGGGCAAATATGGCCACCAGTAATCCAAAACTAGAAGCTAAAATGGCAAAAATCTCCACAGCCACTGCATATTTCCCTGGTGAGCTCACATATGCTGGAACAAATGAAATCCACACAGCACAGAATATAAGCATACTGAAGGTAATGAATTTGGCTTCATTAAAATTATCTGGAAGGTTTCTTGCCAGAAAGGCAAAAAGGAAGCTTACTGCTGCCAGGAGGCCAATATATCCCAACAACATAGAAAAACCAGCCACTGAACCAATAGCACATTCATAGACTATTTTAGAGGTGATATACTGACTGTTTTTATAGGGTGTTGGGGATGCAGTAGTTAACCAGACTGTGCAAATAACAATCTGGAGGGCAGTTAGGGCTATGACTGTCCCTCTTTGTTGAGCTGCTCCAAACCATTTCATTGCATTTTTACCCTCAGGCCGAGATGACTTAAACACAGCTATTACCACCATTGTCTTGACCAGGATGCTGGAGACACACAATACAAAGCTTATGCCAAACGCAGCATGTCTTAACTGACATGTCCATAATTGCGGCTGGCCAATAAACAGCAGCACACACAGGAAACACAGTTTGAGTGACAACAGCAGCAGGAAGCTGAGCTCTGAATTGTTGGCGCGTACTACAGGAGTATTACGATGATGAGAGAAGATGACCATCACAAGAGCACAGAAGCAGGAGCCAAGCAGGGAGGCAGTGGTCAGAGAGATTCCCAGAGGTTCCTCATATGATAGAAACTCTACTTCCTTAGGGACACACTGATCTTTATTTGGATTGGACCAGAACTCATCTGGACATGGTGTGCACTCAATAGCATCTGTGAGTAAAACAAAGTTTGAGAGAAAAATCTTTTTCATATCATATTCTAAAATTGTGGAATAGATGTGTCTACCTGTTGTGTTAGAAATCTCTCCATCTCCACATGGCAGGCAGTCAAAACAGCAGATAGGAAGGCCTTTTTTCCTGGCTCTTCTGGTGCCTGGGGGGCAGCTCTCACTGCACACAGAACGTGGTGGCTAAGGGGTACAACATCTGTTGTCATTCTTATTAGGATTGTGTGTGTGTGTGTGTGTGTGTGTGTGTGTGTGTGTACCTGGTATTCATCACGTTGTGGGGACCAAATGTCCCCACAAGGATAGGAATACCAGTAGATTTTGACCTTGTGGGGACATTTCTCAGGTCCCCATGAGGAAACAGGCTTATAAATCATGCACAATGAGTTTTTTTGATGAAGTAAGAGTGTGCACAATCTCCTGTGAGGGCTAGGTTTAGGTGTAGGGTAGGTGTAGGGCGATAGAAAATACGGTTTGTACAGTATAAAAACCATTACACCTATGGAATGTCCCCATAAAACATGTAAACCAGTGTGTGTGTGTGTGTGTGTGTGTGTGTGTGTGTGTGTGTGTGTGTGTGTGTGTGTGTGTGTGTGTGTGTGTGTGTGTGTGTGTGTGTGTGTGTGTGTGTGTCTTTTTTTTTTGTTTCCAATGAGGGAAACAGCTCATAATTCATACATTTTTTTTGAAAATCTAAAAATGCAGAACGTTTTATGTGAGGGGTAGGGTTAGTGTTAGGGGACAGGAAGTTTGTACAGTATAAAAAGAATTACATCAATGGAATGTCCCCATGGAAACCAGTGTGTCTGTGTATGTAGATTCAATGCATACAAGACTTCATAATAACCAGCTCAAGAATGAATATACGTTAAAATATACTCATAGTTTTGAGAGGATTATTAAATTAACATGACATATTTACTTTTTTGTTTTCAAAGTTCCAGAATATTGCATCCTCATCCAGTGTGAGCACCCTCCCTTCTGTAGCTCCTTCATTCACCACACCAACTGTGCTGACCCTTATTGCACCATCTGAATTTGGCTGCCAGTTCATCACATCATAGATGGCCAAAGCATCCCCATTCTTATCAAATGACACATGATCCCCAAAACCTGTGGTGAAGTTTACATTCTGTAGGTAATGGACTACCTGCACAGGTTACAGACAGGACAGGTGTAATATGTATTTCTATATTTTGTGTAAACATGTAGAATATTTTCTGTTATTTTTGTGTTACTTTTGCTATACCTGCCAGGGCTGGAGGTTGATTATGTCAGCACAGCTTTTTCCACTGAATGGTCCTCTCCCCTCCTCACACTGCATCAGGTCATGAAGCGCATGTGCCAGGGCATAAACTGCTTTATACGCATTATAAGCAGCCCTAAGCTCTGATACATCAGTGTATGGTGTGTCTGTGCTGCTCAGATCTTCTTGCCCTGTACACACCTTTCTTTCCCCCTCTGCCTCTGTTTTTCCGCCTCCAGTCGCAAAATTGCACCCAAACATGTTCTCCCAGAAGATTCTTATCATATTGTTTTTTGGATTGTTGTCAGGATGAAGATAATACAAGAATTCACGAAGTCCCTGGATCTCTCCACGCCTGATAGCGATGCCCAGTGTGCCCCCCAGAAAGGGCAGGAGACGCTTAGTGTGAAACACCGGTGAGGTGGCCCAAGCTTCACTTGCAATCCACTGTCTGCCTGTTACATTTTGCAATGCCACCTCATCCATCAATGGTAATAAGTAGGCTTCTGTGGAGAACACCACCACCACTCTTGCTGTAGAGGCCCGAATTACTGCCAATATATTCTGAATATCTCTACGGTTATTATCACGAGGCAGCATTTCAGAAAAGTCAACACACCCTCCAAATAGCTGGACATCTTGGTGGAAGGACTGAGAGGCATGGATGCCGTAGTCGTCATCACTGTAGAGGAGACCAACCCAGGTCCATCCAAAATGCCTCAATATTTGTACCATAGCCCGCACCTGGAAGGCATCACTGGGGATTGTTCTGAAGAAAGAGGGGTACTTTTTCCTGTCACTCAAACACGAGCAGGTTGCAAAGTAGCTAACCTTATGGAAGAGATGCAGATGAGTAGATAACTCTTTTGTGCATTATGAGATTTCAAACATAACAGTTGAAAAAGAGAAATATTATATGCAGTCTTTAAATTCTTTCTTTTTACCTATTAAAATAAAATATAAAATTAAACAATAACAAAACTGTTTTTTTTTTTACCTTGAAAATCTCACATTCACACTTACCATAGGCACTCTAAACAGCCCCAGTACACTGGAGATTGCAATTGAGTGAGTAGATCCAGGATCTCCCACAACAGCAATTACTGGTGGAGGGCCAGCACAGTTTAAGTTGGAGAATGATTCCTCTGTCCCACTAACCAGAGCTGTGGCAGCTCTGAATGCCACTCCCAACTTTACACAGTTGTCATAAAGATAGTAACCAAGAGTAATGTTAGGAAGCAGGTTTGGATTCTTATTGATCTCATCTATTGCGAAGACCATAGTCTGTGCCTGCTGGAAACTTGCCATATCAAACCTATAAAAAAGCAAGAAAATATCTGATATTATAGTTTCTTTTAACTCCTAGGGTGAGTTATATACTCTTTATTTGATTAACAGAAATGACCAGAAGCTCGCCAAAAAGCTGCTCTAAAAAGTAAGTAAATTGTAATTTAAAAACAAAACAAAACAAACAAAAAAACCTGCTTTTTCTTTTAGTGTTCTTCATTTTATCGTTTTTAGGTATCATTGTCCAGTCTGGCCCAGACTCACTGTTGACAGTATGGTGGTTCCGGCTCTTTTCTAAAGCTCAGCTCTGGAAACACTGTTAGGAAATGAACTTCAAATAGGCCTCCAATTATAAGATCTCCATCCTGAAACATCCCGTTCAACTTGAAGTGTCCCTGGAGCTGACAGATGCCTGAACTGAGAACTGAAGCTGAGATACAGTTAAAGGACAAATATAGGCAGATTTTAAGAGTGATCCACATCTCTATCTTCTTCTGTCTATCTTCATGAGGGCAAGCTAGACATTTATAATAAAGACTGTGTGGGTGTTGCTTAAAAAAAAAGAAGAAGAAGAAAAAAAAAAGAGGTGGTCCCAAGTTGACCTCCCAGGAAATCAGGAAATACCTTTTTTATTTAAATTATAGTTTGATGAATGCAAATTTAAATATGCCAATTGTTTTTGTCCTTGCTGCCATTGCATTACTAATGTGTTAATACAACAGTTGATTAAGGTAAAATTCTGAAACATCTTCACTGGTGACTATATATAGCACGTATTGTTCTGTAGATATGAGACACACATGGACAGGTTTATTCCTACCTTTCTAATTTCCCTCTAGATGGCAGTATATTCCTAGATATTTCTCTAAGCATTTGAGTTTGTCTTTGCAGTTTTGCATACAGAGTTTGTTTAATCTTTCATTTTATGTCAGTTTTTCAATAGGCAGATACACAACCTGCTAAACATAATATTAAGCCTGTTGACTTTTTTTTTAAACTGAATTCTATGACGATCTGCTAATCTGCAATCAAAATTCCTCTCATTGTGTTTTTCTCCTCTGAAATTATATTTGCAAGATTAGATTATACACTAAAATAAAACATCAAGATAAAAGATATTTTTATAAGATAAAAATATCGAACAAAATCATCAAAATGGTTCATAAATTACTAATTGTTACAGTAATTTGATTTTAGTGAATAGTATTATATAGCATTACAACACAAATTTGGTACACTACCAGACCAGTTTGTAAAATTATATTTAAAGGGGGTAGCGCCACCCCCATCATTTTCCCCCAGTGTATGCCTCGTGCACTTGATTTTAAGTCAAGTCAAGTCAAGTGAACATATTATTTATTTGTTTATTTATTTATTCATATTTAATATATGTCCATGGAAATAGAATACATGCAATCAGTAAATTTAAGAAATAATATACAATCAATCTGAATATTATTAATATGTGTTTTAAAAATGCGCTTGTGCTTGTTTGTAATGTGTATTGTTTGTTCTGTTTATTCAAGTGAAACAAAGACACCATCAAATATACATATCAGTCAGAAGTTTTCACAGCATGTAAATCTATTTATTTTGTGTGCCTCTTCCCATGATGGATTTTTTAGTGTTTCTTTCTGGGTGTAATATAATGATGTAGCACTTTGGGGCAAATATGGCCACAAGTAATCCAAAACTTGAAGCCAGGATGGCAAATATCTCTACAGCCACTGCATATTTCCCTGGTGAGCTCACATATGCTGGAACAAATGCAATCCACACAGCACAGAAGATCAACATGCTAAAAGTGATGAATTTTGCTTCATTAAAATTATCTGGAAGATTTCTTGCAAAGAAGGCTAACAGGAAACTTACTGCTGCCAACAGTCCAATGTATCCCAGCAGCATAGAAAAACCAGCCACTGAGCCAATGGCACATTCATAGACTATTATAGACCTGATATACTGGCTGTTTTTATGAGGCGTTGGAGAGGCGGTTGATAGCCAGAATGCACATATGACAACTTGGAGGGCTGTTAGGACCAGGACTGTGCCTCTTTGTTGAGCTGTTCCAAACCATTTCATTGCTCCTTTACCTTCTGGTCGAGATGACTTGAACACAGCTATTACCACCATAGTCTTGACCAGGATGCTGGAGACGCACAGGACAAAGCTTATGCCAAACATAGCATGTCTTAACTGACATGTCCACAGCTGTGGTCGGCCAATGAAAAGCAGCACACACAAGAAACACAGTTTAAGTGACATCAGCAGCAGAAAGCTGAGTTCTGAATTGTTTGAACGTACTACAGGAGTTTTGCGGTATAAAGCAAAAATGACCATTACAAGAGCACAGAAGCAGGTGCCAAGCAGGGCCACAGTGGTTAGAGAGATGCCCAGAGGATCTTCATAAGACAGAAATTCCACTTCTTTGGGGATGCAATGATCATTTTCTGGGTTGGACCAAAAATCACTTGGACATGCTATGCACTCAGTGGCATCTTTGCATGAGAGAGAAAAAATGGTTTAAGGCTTACAGTAAAATATAATTGCTTTATTTTCAAGGATATTCAAGGATATATAATAGTTCTCACCTGTTGTATTAGAAATCTCTCCATCTGCACAAGGCAGGCAGTCAAAACAGCAGACAGGAAGGCCCTTCCTTGTGGCTCGTCTGGTTCCTGGGGGGCAGCTCTCACTGCACACAGACCGCTGGGGCTGAAAGAGACAAATACTGGTCTCTATTGTGCTTGTATGATGGTCTTGGGAATACACTGCACTATTATTTATTTACACTTTATTTTGATATTATTGTTTTATTTTAAACATTTAAATAGTCATTTGCACAAATTATGGCTTTTAAGATGAAGTGATAAGTACTTTGTTTGTTTCGAAGTTCCAGTATATTGCTTTCTCATCCAGTGTAAGAACTTTTCCTGTTGCCACCCCTTCATTTACAACACCAACTGTTCGGACAATTACTGATCCATCAGAGCTTGGCTGCCAGTTCAGCACATCATATATGGCCAGAGCATCTCCATTTTTGTCAAATGACACATGATCCCCAAAGCTTGTGGTAAAGTTCACTTTCTGCAGGTAGTAAACCAGCTGTACAGTTTGTAGACAGGACAGTTTTTATATGTTTATCTGAAATTTGAATTAATGTAGAGCACAGAATTTTTGCTTTTTGACATTCAGCTCTTCTATATGCCTGTAGAGAAATTTCACTATACCTATAGGATTTACCTGCCAGGGTTTCAGGTTGGTTTTGTCAGCACAGCTGTTCCCACTAAATGGTCCTCTCCCCTCCTCACACTGCATCAGGTCATGAAGTGCATATGCCAGGGCATAAACTGCCTTATAGACATTGTAAGAGGCCCTCAGCTCTGATACATCAGTGTATGGTGTGTCTGTGTTGCTCAGATCCTCTTGCCCTGAACATATTTTTTCCCCTTCTATTCCTTTAGTGTCAAAATTGCACCCAAACATGTTCTTCCAGAAGATTCTCACCATATTGTTTTGTGCATTGTTGTCAGGACGAAGGCGTAGCAGAAAGTTACCAAGACCCTGAATCTCTCCTCGTCGGATGGCAATACCCAGTGTACCCCCCAAGACAGGCTTAAATCGTTGATCAAGAAGCACAGGTGAGGTTGCCCAAGCCTCACTAGCAATCCATTGCCTGCCTGTAAGATTTTTCAACAGCATCTCATCAATCACAGGCAGCAAATAGCTTGAAGTGGAAAATACAACCACCACTTTTGCTGTAGAGCTCTGAATGACTCCAACTATGTGTTGTATTTCCTTGTGATTGTTATCATTGGGCAGTATCTCAGAAAAGGCCACACACCCTCCAAACTGCTGCACATCTTGGTGGAAGGATTGAGCAGCATTGATTCCATAATCATCATCACTGTAGAGGAGACCAACCCAGGTCCATCCAAAATGCTTCAAAATCTGAATCATAGCCCGCACTTGAAAGGCATCACTGGGAATTGTTCTGAAGAAAGAGGGGTACTTTTTCCTGTCACTCAAACAGGAGCAGGTGGCGTAATAGCTAATCTAATTAGGAGAGATGGAGAGCAGAGACAGAGAGAGATGGGAGAAAGATTAACCAAATGTTATAATTGTGTTACGTTATTTATTTTGTCAGTTTATTTTATGTTTAATGTAATTACAGCATAGTAGCTAATAAATATAATGTGAGATGGACTGATAATGGCAAGGGATACATGTAAGCATTTATTTTATACATATTACAAGAAAGGTATACAAATGTATCTCTTACCATAGGCACTCGAAACAGCCCCAGTACACTGGAAATTGCAATAGAATGAGTAGAACCTGGATCACCTATGATTCCAATCACCGGTGGTGGGCCTTTGCAGCTGAGGTCAGAGACTGTCTCCTCTGTCCCACTAACCAGAGCTGTAGCACCACGGAATGCCACTCCAAGCCTTAAACAGTTGTCATAGGTTTGGTAACCAAGTGTGATGTTAGGCAGCAGGTTGGGATTACTATTGATCTCATTGATAGCAAAAACCATTGTTTGTGCCTGCTGAAAGCTTGTCATATAGAAGCTGGAGAACACAAATGAAATCAGATAATTAATTACAGTAATGTATGTGTATATATATTACATATTACACATGCATATATTATATATTACATTTGCAATAAATTATTTCACAACTCATAATCATGTAATATGATATCATATGATATCATATTGCCTTTAAGTTTGATTCAGTTGGTATGGTCCTGACTCACAGCTCACAGTGTGGTAGTTTTGGCTCTGTTCTAAAGCTCAACTCTGCGAATGCTTTGAGGTACTGAACCTCAAACAGACCACCAATGAGAAAGTCTCCATCCTGGTACATCCCATTCAACTTGAAGTGTCCTTGTAGTTGACAGGTACCTGAACTGGCCATCAAAACTACAGAGATATAATTACAAGACAGGAGCAAACAAATATGCAGAATTAACCACATCCCTCTCTCTTTATCTGTTTATGTCACTCTTAACTCAGCTCAATCATTTATCATAAAGATTGTGTGTGGCACTATTTATAGAGCAGGTGGTGCTAGTGGCCTCTCTGGAAATGAGGACGTCATTTTTGTCATTCTGGGGGCCTCACAATTATTATTAGTTTGTATATTATCCTAAGGCCTGCTTTATACAACATGTGCTGTACTGTATGTATTTAGAGACTGTAAGGTAGAAAATGAGACAGAGTTTTTTTTGACAAAGAGCACATCTATGACACCAAATACACACATTTTTTCCCCCCGAATGCACATACATTTTTCAAATTTAAATCTTGTTCACAATCAATTATATGCTACAATCAATTATATCTACAATGAACTCTTGAACATGTCTGGATGTTTTTACAATTAAATTGTTGTGTTATTTTTTTACATTTAGATTGTTGAATCTGCATATGAAAATTGTCACCTTGGATTTGTGTGTGAATAGCTGTTTGGCTGTTCAGAATTTAAATCTAAGGGAAAAATAGTGCCTTTTATGTTTACTGTTTAGAAATCACAATTATATTTGTGCATGTATTGAGAAAAAGACAAATCGAACTCTATATAAATGTTTGGCAATCTTTAATCTGACATCTAGATGGCACTTGTGTACTTGAAAAATCTGCCTAATCCTTTTGTGATTATTACAGAGGCTGTGAGCATTCCCCTTCCCCCATTCTTCCCTTATTGCTAATTAGTAAGATTGTTAAGTGGTGTGGCACGGCCCATGAGGCAAATAGTATTACTAAAGTAGCTGACTATGCCACCTGCGTGGACTTCTAGAGACCCCAGGGAACTCAGTGTTCATCTTCATCTCTACCTGTTTCTCTGTTAGGTTTGCTCAATTTTGGGAGGATTAAGGATATCAGCTACTCAAGAGGTAATCAAACCTACATCATTTTTTTTACAATAAACCTTTCTACAAATTGTGAGAAACACAGACATTACAGTAAATATACTGTAAATAAAAAAAGAAGTCCAGTTTGAATATGGTCCCAGAGCCCACAAAGTCTTTATTATAATCAGGGGTGGATCTTTAAAATTATTTATAGAGTGGCAGCACGGTGGCATAATAACTACTTGGAGCTTATTTTCTTGTTGATTTTTGACCTCACATACACTTTTGTCTATGAATATGCAAAACAGTTGCATCACCACAAAAGAATAATTTACACTACTTGAAAATAATTACAAATATATATATATATATATATTAGGGGTGGGCATAGATTAATTTTTTTAATCTAGATTAATCTAGATTAAATCTTGGAATTAATCTAGATTAATCTAGATTAAAATGGCTAATTTGAATTCTGCTGAAGGCATTCAGAATATGTGTGCTACCCAAATAATGACTAAAAGTAAGTCTTTGAGAATGGATCATAAAGCTCATAAAGCTGTTCTATGATAATTTGTTGATGAAAATAAATTATGTTCAATTAGATGTACTTGTGTTTACTAACTAACTAACAATGAAATTATTTTTTCTACCTATTAGATTGTGTTTTTTTAACGTCAACACCTACCCAACCCATCACATGTTACATCGTACTTTTATTTTGACAGGTTGCAGTGAAGTTTCTGTGTCATACAGTATGATATGATGCTAGTTTTCTCAAATGAAACGGTAAAAGTGACACTCACAGCAGTTTGGGAGATTGAGTGTATCTGTTCATGTGAGATGAAAATGCCAAAAATTACCGGGAGCGTCACATGTGTTTCAGTATGCGTGTAGTAAAAGCGCGTCTCCGCCATTCAGACATACAGCTAGGCAAACGGAACATATCAGATTCATATTAAAACGGTCTTTTTGCATTTCAGTTTTCACATACACTAGTCCATATCGCGATTTGAATTAAGTGACAGACCAACATTTGATTTATGAATCCAAAAAACGACGAATTTACGTGGCATTTCGCTATAGTAGATTCGGTTTTTATGAATGGAGGACGAGGAGATCCCGTCTGTGTTTTGGCGGAGGAGACTTAAACGCGCGGCCATATTCTTCGGTATACATCCGCGTTAAACTATCAAGGTGAAAGTCATCATAGCTTGCGTAGTTTAGACCCAGCTCCCAACCCAAATTTGAGAATAGATTAACGGCGATATTTTTTTTATCGCACGATAAGAGTTTCACGTTAACGCAGCACGTTAACGCCGATAACGGCCCACCACTAATATATATATATATATATATATATATATATATATATATATATAATGTCAATATCAAAGGCACCAAGTCAAGACACAGTAAAACACATCAACAGATTCTAAATGTCAATCCATGTATCATTCTTTTTTACAAAAAACTAAAAACTTAATTTTTTGTTTTTCGTTCAGGAGTAGAAAAATGAATCAACAGCTTGAATATTCGATTTTTACACATGGGTGAGAATTAAATGCCCATTTCCGATGACTGGCCAGCCTAAGATCAGTTCTTCCTCAGTTTCACAAAGCAGAATAACAGTCATTCGCTGCTGCAGTTCTTAACATTTCATCTGTTTCTTATCAAACAACCAAACAAAATGAATGGCTAGACAGGGCTTTCCTCTGTGCAGATATAAATTCCATGCTGGCTATAAGTTTGATTTTGGAAATTTTGAAATTAATTACTTGGTTTGAAATGGCACGACAGTCTCCTACTTCTCCTGTCTTTCCCAACATTTTCATCGCAGTAAGGAAGTTCTCCGCTGATGGAAAACATCTCTAGGTTACAACTGTAACCATGGTTCTCCAAGAAGGAATAAGACGCTGCATCGGAAAGCTTTGAGAATGCCTCTGCGTGACTGTGTCCTAAAGCATGTGTGAAATCAGTCCAATGGGATGGCAAGACATCATGGTTGGGGCGACAAAGAGACCAGGAATCTTGAAAAAGCACATCTTGGTACGTACACTTACACGTACTTGGGACAACACTGCGACGGTTGCACACATCAACCAGCAGAATGGTCTGTGCTCCTGTCGCATGTCGCAACTCACCTGCCA
Source organism: Garra rufa (assembly GCF_049309525.1). Classification (NCBI taxonomy): domain Eukaryota; kingdom Metazoa; phylum Chordata; class Actinopteri; order Cypriniformes; family Cyprinidae; genus Garra; species Garra rufa. The sequence continues at coordinate 21,306,396 of NC_133371.1, read as the reverse complement.
TCTATGGAGTCTGAAATATCTGAGGTTGCTCCTCGATACAGCCGCTACCTGGCGGATTCCTCTGAGAAAGGAGCTGCTTTCTCATAGACGGGGCACCCAGTGGCACCCGTGTCCAGATCACTGGAAACTTATTGCCTGGTCCCTGGACGGGACATGGAGGTTCTAGGTGACCTGCCCCATGTTCATCAAGTGATGTTCCTCTCAGAGAGAGGACCCATGGAGAACCTTAATCAGAGCTGTGCATTCCTTTTTGCAGCAGGGGTTGTACCGAAGCCTGTTATAGAAGTCAACAGAAGGGGAGGGCCGTCTCCAAACAGATGATGGCCCACTGGATAGTGGACACCATCGCTTTGGCTTATCAAGTCACTGACAGATATTTGTAGAGCTGTGGGCTGGGTGACTCCCAACATGTTCGCTAGATTCTATAGCTTTTGTGTTGAGCTAGTGTCCTAGTATCAACCAATCATTAATATCATTCAATATGCAGATGCCCTGGAGTCGCAGAGATATTTTTGACTGATATACACTGAGCCTTTTTGAAGACACAGACACTAATTCTGTTTGTTTCGGATGAGCTTTAAGGTTTCTGATTTCTATGTCACCCTGACATTTATTTCACACATGCTTCAGAAAACAGTCACACAAAGGCATTCCCAAAGTGTTCTTTCACAGCTTGAGTTCCCTTGAAGGGAAATAACAGAATTGCAGTGTGCAGATTGCATAATGTCACGATCTCTAGTTGGAATGTCTGTGTTCTTTGCTAGAGGGCACTTCACTCCAGACTCTTGTCGCCTTACCCAGGGCTCCATTTCCCATAATCTTTTGCACAGACTCATCAATTGCAGTCACCTGTCTTTTATCACCTAAGTAGTCTCACAGTATAAGATTGGCACACAGACACTCTCACATCGTTGGTGATTTAATGTTTCCATTTTTTTTCTAGTTCCATGTGTTCCTTGCTTTCTAGTTTTCCTAGTTCCTAGTTTTGCCCTGCCTGTGTTTTCACCCTGGACTGTTTCCTTGTTTCATTATCGTTTGCTGCCTCCCCTGACCATTGCCTGTTTGTGGATTATTCTTTTGTCTCTGCTGTGGATTATACTGTTTGTTAATGTTCGACTCTGCCTTTTCACAAAATGGTTGCCAACACAGAGACAGATGGCTAGTTCTGAGCACTTCAATATGACGGTCATGATTGTTTTTAATCTGAAGTGCCCTTCGGAGGGCGATATATCCCATTTGGAATGCACTGATGTCACATTTCCGTCATGGCCGCCGTTCCACAGCCTGCTCATGTCGAGCCTGCCAAGACAAAGCCTGCTCACATCAGGCCTACCAAGCCAAAAGTCTGTTCATGTCAAGCTGCCAAGCGAGAGGCTGCTCACGTCAAGCCTGCCAAGCCACAGCCTGCTCATGTCAAGCCTGCCAAGCCAGAACCTGCTCATGTCAAGTCTGCCAAGCCATCAGGGCCACCATGGTCCCACAGTCTTCAGCCATCACGGATGCCACTCCAGAGTCATGAGGATCGTGAATGTTGTATGTAATGACACAAAGTCAATCCTAAGGCGTTTGAGGCTGGCATCCAGCGTGGGGGATTCTCAGCTGGTGTCAGCAATCCAAGGGTCTCTACGCTCCCGAGAAACACAGACTCTACTCACTCTAGTCCCCCACAGTGCCAAACTTTCTGTTTGCCCTGTCATGACCAGTACGATTGGTTTTGAACTCTCAGTTTATCCTGTTACAGCTAAAGAGGCCATTTATAAACCCCCAGTCTGTCCTGTTCTGACCAAGAAGGTAAATTCTGAACTGTCCTGTTTCCTGAACTCTCTGTTTGCCCTGCTATGGTCAATAAGGTTTATTGAGCGGTCTCTGATAACTCTGTCATGTCCAAGGCAGTTTCGGAGCTCTTTGCCTGTCCTGTCACAGCTAGGAAAGCCACTTCTGAGCCCAATCAAGGAGACCATCAGTAAACTTCCGGCCTTGTTACAGCCAAAAGGGCTGCCCCTGAACCCTTGTCTGGTCCTGAACTGATTACGGATTTTGTCCATGAACTTGTGTCCTGTCTTGACCCAGTCACAGAAGCCATTTGTAAACTCTATGACTGTTCTGTCAGCATGTTCTGTCAAGGAGTCCGGTTATGAACTCGTTCTTTTCTGCTCCACCAGCTCTGCCTCAGTTCCTTGCTCCTCCACTTCCACATAGACCTGACCGCCCCCCCCCCCCCCCTCCCCCTTTTGCTATACTGTTTGCTGATGTTTGAGCATGCCTGTCTGGCCACGGTCTTAATAATAAATAATAATAATAAAGCCTGCAATTGGATCCCCACACCTCCCTTTGTTACACAAGAATTAATGAGTAACAGGTTTAAGATCTGAATCCACTTAGTGTTGTAATGGTCCCCAACAAGTGACACATACTTAAATAGTTTAATATTTGTATAATTTATTTTCATTTGATTTAACTGTTGATTCTTATTGATTCGTTGAATGCTGAGTAATTTACTTCACTCTAAATGATTTGTGACTTGTTCGGGGGAACTGAGCAAAGCTCGATTCATTCAGTTGGATTGATATGCTGTAAATGGCTGGGATTGTATAATTATATCTTAAAGATTTATCACATATTTGTTTACTTAAAAAGGTTTATTGTGTTCAAAGAGCTAAAGAGAGGTACAAGACAAAGCAAATTCAACTGGGAATAATCTTTATTTTATATTGTAAAATATTGGTAACAGGTTTTCTTTTACTTTATTTCATTGTGATTATCTTATTTGGTTTATTTTGATTTTGTTATTATTAAAGGTTGTATCAGCGATTTCTAGCCTGAAACATAAAGTGTCAAATTCAGCTGACCTTTCATCGCGATCCGCTCGCTGCCTGCCCCATAAATTGTCTGTGAAAAAAACGCGTCTCTCTGGTCAGCCTAGGGTCCGAGATATGCCAAAAAAACAATCGGCACTACCAACCTTTCCACAGATAAACAAACAGTGTTCCAACCAATCAGCGTCAGGGGTTTGGTGTTGTGGACTTTCGCTCCGCCTCGCTCACATCCCTGCACCAGTAGGAAAGGCCACAACACCAAACCCCTGACGCTGATTGGTTGGAACACTGTTTGTTTATCTGTGGAATAGTTGATATGCCAAAAAAACAATCGGCGCTATCTCGGACCCTAGGCTGACCAGAGACGCGTTTTTTTCACAGACAATTTATGGGGCAGGCAGCGAGCGGATCGTGAAGAAAGTGAAATTGACACTTTATGTTTTAGGCTAGAAATCGCTGATGCAACCTTTAAGAGATATAATTTCTTGGATTTATTTAGGCTCCACTATGTAAATGTACATTTTTGGAGGCACCACAATAGACATTTTTGATACTTTGAGTTTAACTTTACAGATAGAAACTTAAGCATATTTATCTAACTAAAAATGGGATTGAAAAAAAAAATCTGGAATTAATGTGTGTAGATTATTTTACAGTGAATTGCAAAATGATACCTGATCAGTATATGATCCCGAGGATTGAAGATGCATACCAAATTCCTATAAGAAAAGATGACAAGGACAAGGTCTATCCCTTGAATTTTACTTCAGTAGAACTTCTGTTACCTATATGGGTCATGTAGTGTCTCAGTAAGAAGTTGCAACTGATCCATCAAAAGTGAAAGCAGTGGCTGAGACTTAAAACCATAACTGAATATTTTTAGGCCTCTGTGGGTATTAGCAACACATTTTAAGGGTTATTGCCAACTTTTAAATCAACTGCTGTTATCCATCACATTCATGTCAGATTATTCATGATTCATGAATTGCCTTATGTACTTTATTTAGACCCTAGCCTAAACAATCTTGCTGAAAAAGGCAGCTCCAATGTTGCATTTGCTAAGCTCTAGTCCTTTCTTCCCCTTCTTGTAATGGACTGACTTTCTGATGATTGAACCTGACAGCTGAAACTCTCTATGTGCAAACATACATAAAGAGATAGCAAAAAGCTTTGACTGTTGTAAAGACTCTGTGAGAAGTCATTTGTTATTTATTGGTTACTGAACCAAATTCATTCAAAAAAGGCAGAAATTTCACAAGTATGTTGATCAAAGAGCTGTTTAATGTGTTGGGTGTCAGGTTTTTCCATTTAAACTAGATCTGACTTGGCATACTTTTACAAAGTGTAATGTACCCTGTTGATTTGTGCAACCATGTTTCTGCTTCAGGGTGTTTAGTTTGATGCAGTCTGCCATAGGATGGCTACGGCAGATGTCTCTTTACTAGGCTGGGGAACAGTCTATCAGGGCCTTCTAGCCTTTGCTGTCTGGAAAGGTGCCCATCTTGGTTATAATATAAATTGCCTAGAGATGCTGGTGGTATTCCTCACTCTGAATATTTTACCACACCTGAGTGATTGCCATGTGTTGTAACTCTTCTGCAATGTCTTATCTGAATTGTCAGAGAGGGTTGCATTCTCAGTCCCTGTGTAGGTTGCTTAAAAACATTCTAAACAGGGTGCAGAATAATTTTTTTTTTTGTCCGCAAGGGTGATTCATGTTCCAGGTCTTCTAAACCTGGGGGAGTATTTGCTTTCAAGGCACAGGTTGAGGCCTTGAGAGAGGAGGTTACAAGTGGTGAGCTTGATTTGGCAGAAATTTGGCCAGGCAGAGCTGGATCTGTTTTTTGTCAACACAACACATTGGCCTTTTTTGTTTTCTTTTACTCAGCCATTGTCTCTGAGAGTAGTTCTACAAGCCTGTATGCTTTTCCACCAATTTAACTGCTTTCAGGATCAGTGTGTGTCCAAGATTGTTGTTGGTAGTTCTGTTTTGGCCATCCAAGATGTGGTTCTCAGATCCAGTCAATGTTTTTTATGACTTTTGGTGCTGTGGGCCTTTTGAGAAGTTTGAACAAGCTTTGTGCATCTTTGATGTCTTACCATAATGACACTGACCAGTGACCAAGTTTTATCAGTTGTTTGTCTGTTATGGTGGTTGTTACAGGGGTGCAACTGTTATTAAACAACAAAGGATGTCCCATTGGGTAAGGAATGCTGTTTCCTTGGAGTGTGGGGTGACTTCACCTCTGGGCCTTCATACTAATTCTACCAGGGGTTTAGCTTCCTCCCAGGAATTGTTTAGGATTCCTTGGAGGATATTTGTGAAGCAGCAGGCTGAAACTAAATATTTCTAAATATATTTTTTATACTGTATTGGGGTTTCCCTCCCCCACTTTGTTACACTTGTTCCTGGTTATAAAATAATAATAATAATTGACTATAAATTTCTTGTTATGCTAGTTTATCACCAAATAATGGATTTAATATTTTTGTCAACTTGTTTCTTTCCCATTATGGCAGGCTTTGTTTTTCTTTTTCTTTTTGGAACAAATTGATCTAAACTTATGCACATCTGGTTCCCTTCCGGGAACTCGGCTGCGTCATCAATGCTTTGGGGAATGCCATTTGCGAGCCGCACTCTGAACATCAATCAGAAGATGGGAGTGGTGACGTAAGCGACTGGGAAGTATAAAGCACATGCGTTTGAAGCCGGCGTCAGCTTTTGTCATTCAGCGAAAGCGCTCTGTGTGTCTGTCTGTCTTGCATAGTTTGCTGTTTTTCTGTGCCAGTTTGCACAACTTTTATTTGAGCAACTATGCCTAAACCTTACAAAGGGGGAAAGAAAGCTAGAGCGGTTGAGCAGCCACACAGAAGATGTGTCCCTCCCTGCCAACGTTTTATTGTTGGTAGGGATACACATAGTCTGTGCGTGGTCTGCTTGGGTTCAGAGCATGCACAGTCAGCCCTCGAGGGGGCTGGCTGCCCGCAGTGCGATCGCCTTCCACTGCGGGTGCTCCGTTCCCGGAAGGCTCTCTTCGAGCAGGGAGCCTTCACCAGCCTTCCTCGCGGGTCTGGCCCCACTTCCGCTGAGGCGGAGCGGCAGCTGCACTCGTGGGGTTCGCAGCTTGATTTACTAGAGGGAATGGAGACGGGTGATCCCCTATCTCCTTCCTCACCTAGTGAATCATTTGACCTCATACTGGATGAGGAAGCCCGCACTGCGGTTCCTTCCCTCCAGGAAGAGGAGCCCGCGCTTCTCCTGTCTTCCTCCAAGGAGGTTGATGTGGAGGGCACGGACGAAAGTTTTCAACCGCCCCCCGATCGACTCAAAAATATGAGGAGCTTTTGGAAGTGCTGTCAAATGCGGTAGCCAGACTTAACATCAGTTGGCCCGCAGAACAAGATCATGAGCCGCAGAAAAGCGAACTCGATGAGCGCTTTCTGCGGACAAAGACAGCATTTCCAAAACGGAGCCTTCACTTTTTCCCCGATCTGCATGCTGAGATCGCTAGATCATGGGAAAAACCTTTTTCAGCCCGCTTGTTCACCCCGTCCACTGATTACTGATTACTACGGTAATGTGGCGGGGTTGGATGAGCGTGGCTATAAGGCGATGCCGCTGGTTGAGCAGACGCTAGCCAGCTATCTGTCACCTGGTCTGGCATCATCTTTGAAGGCTCCGTCCTTGCCTACTAAGCCACTTAAAATCACTTCGGGCTTGGTGGGCAAAGCGTACACGGCTGCAGGTCAGGCTGGTGCTTGCCTCCATACTGTGTCGGTGTTGCAAGCATACCAGGCTGATCTGCTGAAGGATTTAAGCGATGGCGAGGAAGCTAACATCACAGAGATGCGCAGGACCGCAGATTTAGCTCTCCGCGCCACCAAGGAGACCGCTTGTGCTGTTGGGCAGTCTGTGGCAGCCCTGGTGGCCGCAGAGAGGCATCTGTGGTTGACCCTGTCCCAAATGAAAGATAAGGACAGGGTCCTCCTTTTGGACGCCCCGCTGCAAGCTTCTGGCCTCTTTGGTGATTCTGTTGATGTAGTTGTCAGTAGACACCAGGAGGCCCCCAGGCAGGCAGCAGCGTTCCAGCGCTATCTCCCTCGCCGCGTTTATTCCTCGGGAGCTGATCAGGAGCAGCCCCAGCCATGTACGAGCTCCTCATACAGAGAGGCACAAAAGAGGAGTGTTGCAACCCGTGCCCCTCCGGCAAGACCTAAAGGGTAGGGTCGGCAACACTCAAAGTCAGGGACCTCTAAGACAAGGCCTGACCTGAGGGTCATCCTCCAGTCAAAGAGGTCCTCGGCTAAGCGGCTCTGACTACTGCGGTGCAGGGCCAATGTGGGCAGCCCCTCTCGGGGAGGTTTGTGGTTCACCACAGTTCATGGTGGCCGCCCCTCCTCGGGGCCCTCAGGAGATCTGTCAGCTAACCCTGCAAGTGTTACAGGGCGCGGCAATCTCCCGTGGACATTGTTCTCTAGTTGTTCCGCCCGGAAACGTAGCGGAGCTAGAGAGTTCACCACCCCAACGGAGGTCTTCAGAGGAATTGATCCGGGTGTTTCCTGCCAGCGAGCTGTTACAAGGCACCGAATCAATATATCTAGTAACACCAGAAGCCAGTCTCAAGAGGCTGGTTTCCTTAGTAGACTTTCTGGCAGTGTGGAAACTACTGCCAAATGTATCTACATGGGTCCTGTGCACTGTAGAGAAAGGCTATTCCATCTGCCGTCGCCTTTCAACGGGGTGTTTCCCACCGAGGTGGGCCCTGAGCAGGCTCTGGTAATGGAACAGGAAGTAAACTCCCTGCTGAGGAAGGAGGCCATCAACGTGGTCCCTCCTCAACTCAGAAAGTCTGGGTTCTACAGCCGGTAATTCATTGTTCCCAAGAAGGATGGGGGACTGCGGCCCATTCTAGATCTCAGACAATTGAACCGCTCAGTCAGAAAGCTGAAGTTCAAGATGTTGACTGTCAGACAGGTCGTGTCTCAAATCAGGTCCAAGGACTGGTTTGTCACGATAGATCTAAAAGACGCATATTTTCACGTCTCCATCCTTCCTCAACACAGGAAGTATCTCAGGTTTGCTTTCAGGGGCAAAGCTTACCAATACAGAGTTCTTCCTTTCGGCCTAGCACTCTCACCCCGAACTTTCACAAAGTGTGTGGATGCTGCGCTGGCTCGTCTGCGACTCCAGGGCATCCGCATACTCAACTACATAGATGACTGGCTGATTTTAGCCAGTTCAGAACAGTTAGCGGTTCAGCATCGAGGTGCTGTTCTCGCTCACATGAAAGAATTGGGGTTGAGACTCAAAGCCAAGAAAAGTGTGCTGTCTCCACTACAGAGATCCACGATTTGACCATGATGCAGGCACGAATGTCACCTGCTCGGATCAAGTCGATCCTTACTGCAGCCAATGTGGTCAAGCTAGGCCTGTCACTCACTGTCAAACAGTTCCAAGTACTGTTCTCAAGTACTCAGGTCTTATGGCAGCTGCATCCAACGTGATACCTTTTGGACTGCTGTACATGAGACCGCTACAGTGGTGGCTAAAAACCAAGGGGTTTTCCCCCGAGGGGGAAACCATTCCGCAAGATCAAGGTTACGCGGTGATGCCTACGTGCCTTGGACATGTGGAAGAAACCTTGGTTTCTGTCTCAGGGCCCGGTGTTGGGAACTCCTTGTCGCCACGTCACGCTAGCGACAGATGCATCCCTCACCGGTTGGGAGCGGTCATGAGTGGCCGCTCGGCCCGCGGTCTGTGGAGCAACCACCATCTCTCCTGGCACATAAACTGCTTAGAGATGCTTGCTGTGTTTTAGGCCCTGAAGCACTTCCTCCCAGACCTGAGACACCGTCATGTGCTGGTCCGCACCGACAGCACTGCGGTAGTTTATTATATCAATCACCAGAGGGGTCTGCGTTCACGCCCCTTGTACAAGCTGGCGTACCAGATCCTCCTGTGGTCACAGGGAAAACTCCTCTCGCTGAGACAAGTTCACATCCCTGGATGTCTCAATGTGGGAGCAGACATCCTGTCGAGGCAGGGGCCGAGGCCCGGGGAATGGATGCTTCACCCAGAAGTAGTGAAGCAGATTTGGAGAGTGTTTGGCCAGGCCCAGGTGGACCTCTTTGCGACTCGAGAGACATCGCAATGTCCCCTCTGGTACTCTCTAATGCCTCCAGCTCCTCTCGGACTGGACGCTATGGTACAGACGTGGCCGAGGCTTCGTCTGTACGCTTTTCCCCCCGATCGCTCTGCTCCCGGAAGTTCTGGAACGAGTACGCCGGTATGGAGTACGGCTGCTACTAGTAGCCCCATACTGGCCGGCCCGAGTATGGTTCTCGGACATTATAGCCCTACTAGATGGCTCTCCGTGGGAGATTCCAGTCAGGAGGGACCTCCTCTCCCAGGCCGGGGGCTCAATTCTTCACCCCCACCCGGAGATGTGAAAACTATGGGTGTGGCCCCTGAGGGGGCATGTCTCATAGAGGCTGGTCTCTCAACCGAGGTTGCTCTATGAGGAAACTCTATGGCCTTAAGTGGAAGCTGTTTACTTCATGGTGTAACCAGCACCAATTAGACCCAGTTCACTGCCCGATATGTACAGTACTGGAGTTTCTGCAGTCCCGCTTTTCCGCAGGGCTAACCCACTCCACCCTGAAGGTGTACGTGGCGGCGTTATCGGCCTACCACGCCCCTCTCGGTGGCCTGTCAGTGGCCTTGGTCATACGTTTCCTCCGTGGTGCACTCAGGTTGAGGCCCCGAGTGAGACCGAAGGTCCCCACGTGGGATCTCGCTGTGGTGCTCGAAGCTCTCTGTAGGCCTCCATTTGAGCCTATAGAGGAGATTTCGGACCGCAATCTTACCATTAAGACTGCGTTGCTGCTCGCACTTACTTCTCTGAGGAGAGTAGGTGACCTTCAGGCCCTTTCAGTCGCCCCCTCTTATATTGACTTTGCGCCCGGTCTGGCCAAAGCCTTTCTCTACCCTAGAGCTGGGTATGTCCCGAAGGTCCCGACAGCAGTACCACAGCCGGTCACACTCTAGGCCTTTTACCCTCCTCCATTCGTGGAGCCCAACCATCGGAAGTATAACTGTATGTGTCCAGTGCGAGCATTGGACACATACGTCCACAGAGCTGCCCTGTGGCGTAAGTCAGAGCAACTGTTGGTTTCTCACGGTCCCCCCAAGAGGGGGCAACCTACGTCAAAACCTACTATTAGTAGATGGATCGTAGATGCCATTACTAATGCTTATGAGTCCTCTGGTCTGCCATCACCCTTGGGGGTCAAGGCTCACTCTACTCAAGGCGTTGCTGCCTCTAAAGCTCTGGCAGCAGGTGTCCCCATACAGGATATCTGCAGTGCGGCGGGTTGGTCCTCACCCTTAACATTCGTCTGGTTCTATGAGCTAGACCTGAGAGCCACTCCAGGCTCCTCTGTCCTTGGGTGACAGACATTTCCCTCATGTCCTGGCGGTTCTCCAGGCCGAGGTGTATTCTTCCCTCTTGTTCTGGTGGTTCCCCAGACAGAGGTGTATTACTCTCCTTCCGGGTCCTGGCAGTTTCCCAGGCGGAGGTGTATTATCTCCCTCGTGTGTCCTGGCGGTTCCCCAGGCCGAGGTGTATTCTTCCCTCTTGTTCTGGCGGTTCCCCAGACAGAGGTGTATTACTCTCCTTCCGGGTCCTGGCAGTTTCCCAGGCGGAGGTGTATTATCTCCCTCGTGTGTCCTGGCGGTTCCCCAGGCCGAGGTGTATTTGTTCTCTCTTGATCTGGCGGTTCACCAGACAGAGGTGTATTACTCTCCCTCCGAGTCCTGGCAGTTTCCCAGGCGGAGGTGTATTTATTTCCCTCGTGCTTCCTGGCGGTTCCCCTGGCCGAGGTGTATTCTTCCCTCTGCTTTCTGGCGGTTCTCCAGACAGAGGTGTATTATCACTTGTGTACTGGCAATTTCCCCAGGCCGAGACTTCCTGTGTTCTGGCATGATTCACCCTAGCACATACACAAGGCAGGGACTTGGAATTCTGGGGGCGTTGACATCTCGTTCCCCAAAGTGTTGATGACGCAGCCTAGTTCCCGGAAGGGAACGTCTCGGGTTACGTATGCAGCCTTGGTTCCCTGAGGGAACGAGACGCTGCGTCTTGGACCATAATTCCCGCATCCCTGCCGCGCATCGCTTCATTCCGACTTAAGTGGGCATCTGGCACTTTGGAGGTGTTCTCTTCATGGATAAATCCTGGTTTTCACTGTACAGGGCAGATGACAGATAGTGTGTATGGCGTCGTGTGGGTGAGCAGTTTTCTGATGTAAATGTTGTGGATCGAGTGGCCGATGGTGGCAGTGGGGTTGTGGTATGGGTTAGGGTTAGCATACAGCATATGCTGGTTAGGTAGTTTTTGATGCTGGGATGCTGGGTAGGTATGTTTTGATGCTGGTTTAAGCTGGTCCTTAGCTGGTTAATGCTGGTCCTTTTGCTGTTTATGCTGGTCCTTGACCAGCACATGACCAGCTAAGGACCAGCATAATCCATCAAAAGACCAGCATAAACCAGCTAAGGACCAGCATAAACCAGCAAAGGACCAACTTAAACCAGCATCAAAACATACCTTACCGGCATCCCAGCATCAAAACCTGGCATATGCTGTTTTTTTCAACAGGTGTATGTTATGGACAACTAACACAGCTGCATTTTATTGATGGCATTTTGAATGCACAGAGATACCGTGACGAGATCCTGAGGCCCATTGTTGTGCCATTCACCCACGACCATCACCTCATGTTGCAGCATGATAATGCACGGCCCCATGTTGCAAGGATCTGTACACAGTTCCTGGAAGCTGAAAACATCCCAGTTCTTGCATACTTACCGGACATGTCACCCATTGAGCATGTTTGGGATGCTCTGGATCATTGTATATGACAGCATGTTCCAGTTCCTGCCAATATCCAGCAACTTTGCACAGCCATTGAAAAGGAGTGGACCAGCATTCCACAGGCTACCTGATCAACTCTATGCGAAGAAGATGTGTTGCACTGTGTGAGGCAAATGGTGGTCATACCAGATACTGACTGGTTTTCCTATACTAGGGATATGGGGAGTTCTCTGGGTTAGGGCGATATTCCGAGCTCAGAGCCCTACCTGAGGACAGCACACCAAATATGATTACTATTTGCTTAATCAGATTATATATGAGGGTGAACTCATGAATTCAGTAATGGTTTATGATACACTTTAGTTGTTTGTTATTTAAGTTATTTCAGTGTGCATTCTACACACTTTTTGTGTCATGGTTACATAATGACTTTAACATCCAATGATGTCATGACGTCATTTAACAAGTTTTAGCAACAACTGATCTGCCTTTAGCAATTTTACCTGAAAATTATTTGGCAACACTGGTGGCTAGCGGAGGCAGCCTTGTGCTAGCAACAGGAGCAGAAGTCCAGGCTGCATATGGCTCTGCAGCAGGAAGAGCCGCGGTGAAAGGCTGAGATATAGCAAGAAGCGAGTGTGGTTTTGCCCCGGTGAGACCTGGGGTGCAGCCCAGGCTTGCTGAAGGCCACACAGCAACTTAGTGCTCGATGGGAGCCAGATCTTGTGCATCAGGAGCAGAAGGCCTGGCTGCATATGGCACTGTGGCAGGAAGAGCCGCAGTAAAAGGCTAAGATGTAAAGCCAGTGTGGTTTTGCTGTGGTGAGACCTCAGGCCTGCTGAAGGCCATGCAACAACTCAGTGCTTGAGAGGAGCCGGATCTTGTGCAGGAGTATGGTGGTTTTGAATGAGGCAAGTTCGGGGCCTTGCGAGCTTTGCTCGATCTATTGGCCGCCTTGGGGCTGGAGTGAATTTAGGAGTGAGACTGCGGCAGAGGATCTAAAATCCCAAGTATAGGTCTGTCTGTTAGGACGGCAATAAAATTGGGTCTGTGATATAATGTCAAAAGGAGCCTACAACCAATCAGTTTCAAAAAGTAACAACGTGACAAAAACTATTGAATTCAATACTTGGTGGTAATATAGCATAACAAGAAATTTAGAAAGCTACTTTTTGTAGGCTGGTCATTTTTGACAGTTCTGTGTGAGTAAGGAACACAAGTCACTTCTGATATTGTGAAGATGGATAATAGCGGACATAGTAATGTTTTCCCCTCTCATCACTGTGAACAAGAAACACAGATGCCCAGAGTTAGCTATCCACTATTTTTGACCGAGGTGATATTAGCAACCAAAAACTCATTATGTCCAGTAATTTCTTTAAACCTGTAGAGGAGCTGTGCTGTTTATTATATATATATAT
>NC_133371.1:21207689-21292786 GCF_049309525.1 Garra rufa | reverse complement strand
ACACATAGAAATTAGTTTATACATAGAAATAGTTTTCATGTCCAGTTTAAATAAAGCAGGGATACAGTAAATTTGGGCCACTGTGTTTTTCCTTTCTATTGTAACAGTGCACAATTCCCTTTTATTATCTATGTATTCTCATCATTGTTTACATATTTGCCATGTTTTAGATGTAATTATTATGTTTTACAAAAATGCTTAATGATGTATCCTAAAAGGTTATTTGTTATATGATATCACATATAAATGAATCTACTTAAAATGCATGCTGTATTTTTTTTACAGTAAAACTATTTATTTTGTGTTTGTCTCCCCATGATGGCTTTTTTAGTGTTTCTCTCTGGATGTAAAAGGATGATGTAGCACTTTGGGGCAAAATATGGCTACTAGTAATCCAAAGCTTGAAGCCAGGATGGCAAATATCTCCATAGCAACTGCATATTTCCCTGGTGAGCTCACATATGCTGGAACAAATGTAATCCACACAGCACAGAAGATCAACATACTAAAAGTGATGAACTTAGCTTCATTAAAGTTATCTGGAAGTTTTCTTGCCAGAAAAGCTAACAGGAAGCTTACTGCTGCCAAAAGTCCAATATATCCCAAAAGCATAGAAAAACCAGCCACTGAACCAACAGCACATTCATATACTATTTTAGAGCGGATATACTGGTTGTTTTTATAAGGTGCTGGAGAAGCAGTTGATAGCCAGACTGCACATATTACAATCTGGAGTGCTGTTAGGATCAGAACAGTGCATCTTTGTTGAGTTGCTTCAAACCATTTCATTGCCCCTTTGCCCTCTGGCTGAGATGACTTAAACACAGCAATTACCACCATAGTCTTGACCAGGATGCTGGAAATGCACAGGACAAAGCTTATGCCAAACACAGCATGTCTTAACTGACATGTCCACAATTGCGGCTGTCCAATAAACAGCAGAACACACAGGAAACACAGTTTGAGTGACAACAGCAGCATGAAGCTGAGCTCTGAATTGTTGGCACGTACTATAGGAGTGTGACGGTGATAAGCAAAGACAGCCAACACAAGAGCACAGAAGCAGGTGCCAAGTAGAGATGCAGTGGTCAGAGAGATGCCCAGAGGATCCTCATAAGATAGAAACTCTACTTCTTTAGGGACACACTGATCCTTATTTGTACTTGACCAGAACTCATCTGGACACATTATGCACTCAGTAGCATCTATGAGTAAAAATAAACACAGAATGTGACATTTTTATTTGAGTTTGTGACATTGCATGAAATTATATTCATATTTTGACAACAATAATCTGCTGACCTGTTGTATTGGAAATTTCTCCATCTCCGCATTGAAGGCAGTCAAAACAGCAGACAGGAAGGCCCTTCTTTCTGGCTCGTCTGGTTCCTGGGGGGCAACTCTCACTGCACACAGACCGTGGGGGCTGAAAGTGACATCCACTGCTATTAGTCATGTGTTTTTCATCTCATTTACATAATGACAAGCTTGACATTTATATTGTTTTCTCATTTTTCACATCATAGATTTGAATAGTATTTTAACTGCAAAAAGGTTGACATTTAATATCTAGGGTTCATTACATTTTCATTTTCAAAATTCCAGTATATAGCATCCTCCTCCAGCATGATCACCATCCCTGTTGCTGCCCCTTCACTTACTACACCGACCTTGTGGAACTTTATTGCACCATCAGAGCTTGGTTGCCAGTTTAACACATCATAGATGGCCACAGCATCTCCATTCTTGTCAAATGACACATTATCCCCAAAGCCTGTAGTGAAGTTTACTTTTTGTAGGTAGTGAACCAGCTGTACATTTTGTAGACAGGACAGATGTTATATGTTTATCTGACATATGAATTAATATAGAACAGACTTTTGCCTGTTCCACATTCAGCTCTTCTATATTCCTCACAAGGATCTACACTATACATATGGGTCTTACCTGCCATGGTTTCAGATTTGACATGTCGGCACAGCTGTTCCCACTGAATGGTCCTCTCCCTTTCTCACACTGTATTAGGTCATGAAGTGCATGTGCCAGGGCATAAACTGCCTTGTACACATTATAAGATGCCCTCAACCCTGAAACATCAGTGTATGGTGTTTTTGTAGTGTTCAGATCCTCCAGTCCTGTACAGACCTTTTTCACTTGCTCTCCATCTGTCTGTTTACTCTCAGTTTCAAAACTGCACCCAAAAATGTTCTCCCAGAAGATTTTCAACATATTATTTCTTTGATCAGTGTTGGGACGAAGACGTAACAGAAAATCCCGTAACCCCTGTATCTCTCCATGCCTTATAGCAATGCTCAGTGTACCCCCCAGGAATGGGTGGAACCGTGGACTGTGAAACATAGGTGAAGTGGCCCAGGCTTCACTTGCAATCCACTGCTTGCCTGTCATGTTCTGCAACACCACCTCATTCATCAAAGGTATCAGTAAGGATGAAGGGGAAAAAACAACCACAACTCTAGCTGTAGAGGCCTGAATTACTCCCATTATGCGTTGAATATCTCTGGGGTTGTTACTGTTGGGCAGGATTTCAGAAAAAGCAACACAATGTCCAAACAGCTGCATTTCCTGATGGAAGGACTGAGCAGCATAAACGCCATAGTCATTATTACTGTAGATTAGGCCAACCCAGATCCATCCAAAATGTCTCAAAATCTGAACCATAGCTCGTACCTGGAAGGCATCACTGGGTATTGTTCTGAAAAAAGAGGGGTACTTTTTCCTGTCACTCAAACAGGAGCAGGTGGCATAGAAGCTAATCTAATTAAAAGAGATGGAGAGCAGAGACACAAAGAACGATTTTATATAGAACGATTATGATAGAAAGGGGTTGCAGAATATAGAGTAGAGGGGTAAACAGTCAACAGTTAAACAGTTTTTTTTTTCATACCATAGGCACTCGAAACAGCCCCAGGACACTGGAAATTGCAATAGAATGAGTAGAACCTGGATCACCTATGATTCCAATCACCGGTGGTGGTCCTTTGCAGCTGAGTTCAGAGACGGTCTCCTCTGTCCCACTAAACAAAGCTATAGCACCACGGAATGCCACTCCAAGCCTTAAACAGTTGTCAAAGATCTGGTAACCAAGCGTGATGTTAGGCAGCAGACTGGGATTGTTATTAATCTCATTGATGGCAAAAACCATTGTTCGTGCCTGTTGAAAGCTTGTCATATAGAAACTGCAGATGTCAATACAAATAAATTACATCATTAACTCCAGTAATACTAAATGTAACAGTAACAGTAAACAAACAAGCAAAAAAAATCTCAACACAATATCAATTCAATTACATAATATCAATTCAACATGAGATCACATTTTTGGTCTTCCAAATGTATAATGTTTTTATACCACAAGTTAACATATGCAGTGAATGATTCCAGTCCTGTAACCATTTAATCATGTATAATGGCTGCTTAGACTAAATTATCATTGTCAAGTTATAGTGTGTATTCAGTCTAAACATGGCTGTACATTTCCAAATAATTACAAAAATATATATGTTTTCTTCTGTTGATGTGGTCAAGACTCACAGCTCACAGCGTGGTAGTTTTGGCTCTATTCTGAAACTCAGATCTGGGAATGCTTTGAGGTACTGAACCTCGAACAAACCACCAATGAGAAAGTCTCCATCCTGGTACATCCCATTCAATGTAAAGTGTCCCTGTAGCTTACAGGTACCTGAACTGGCCGTCAAAGCTACAGAGATACAGTTGCAAGATAGGAACAAACAAAGACACAAAGTTAACCACATCCCTCTCCCTTTATCTTTTCCCTTCACCCAGCTCACAGATTTATCATAAAGACTTTGTATGTGACACTTTTTTATAAAGAAGGCGGTGCCACTGCCATTTCTGGAAAATGTCATTCATGCTATTTTGTGGCCCCTCACTGAGTATGACAATAATTATAAGTATTAATAAATATTACATACATAATACATACTTATGCAAATAATACTTATTAGTATTTATCTTATCCCAAGGCCTCCCTTATTCAAATGCTGTACTTAGAGATTAAACTGTATGTCCTAAACTGAGACAAACACACCATTTGTCTATTTTAAACCGAAACATCATAAATCTATGGTCTTGAAATTAATAATCACAAAATATGATTAACAAATACACAACCATGCATGCATATTTCTCAATTATCAGTTTCTGAATATTTTAACACTAACTAATTGATTGTTATTGATTGCATTTGGAAATTAACAAGAATTATCATCTTTAATCTGACATCTAGATGGCAGTCGTGTGCTTACCTTTGTGTATTTAACTTTAAAACACCTGTGGTTCAGCATAGACCTATTTAATCCTCCTGTGGTTATTACAGAATCTGTGAGAATTCCCCATTTTACTCCAGCTTCTTTCCTTAGTGAAAATTACTAAGATATTTTTGTGACATGGCATGGCCCATGGGCCAAAATAGTATTATTAAAGTAGCCCTTCATGCCACCTGATCTGACTTTCGGAGACCCCAGGAAACTTCCTCAAAGCAGCACTATTATTACAGTGATTGACTTTATTGAAATGTAAATTTCATGTCATGATTTAATGAAGAAAGTAAACTCATTTAAGATGTCAATTTGAATATCACAAATTTAAGGGGAAAAAAACAGCTTTCAAAAAATTGTTTATAAATCTCTTGTTATGCTATTGCTGTCAACAAATATTGGATTCAATCTTTTTGTCAGCTTGTTCCCCTTCGGGAACTCGAGTTGCCTCCGAAAACGCTATAGGGAACGCCCACAGCGAACCCATGCTCTGAATCGTGTGTGTAACCAATCAATAAAAGGGCGTGACGTCACGGGCGGTTGACGTAAGCGACCAGGGAGTATAAAAGCACGTGCAGCGGAACGTGCGTCAGCTTCAGTCTTTCAGCGAAGCGCTCTACGTTGTATGTCACTTTTCGTGCCAGTTTGCACAACTTTTATTTGAGTGACAATGTCTGTTAGCAAGGGCTAAAAATATGTGAGCGAGAGTAGACCACATTAAAAGCTGTGTGATCCTCCCTGTCAGATCGTGGGCTAGACCATTTTCAGCCCGATTATTCATCCATGGCTCAGATTACTACGGTAATGTGGCGGGACTGGATGAGCCGCTAGCTGTCTGTCTTGCTATCTGTCTCCAGGCCAGGTATCAGCTTTGAAGTCTCCGTCCTTGCCCTCCAAACCGCTGCATACAACTTCAGCACTGGTGGGCAAGGGGTACACGGCAGCAGGTCAGGCTGGAGCATGTCTGCACACCAGGTCGGTGTTACAGGCATACCAGGCTGACCTGCTCAAAGAGCTGGATGACGGCAATAAAGTTGACGTATCATAACTGCATCGTACCGCTGATTTGTCTCTTCGCCTTAGTAGATTATTTGACAGTGTGGAAACTACTGCCAAATGTGTCTACATGGGTCCTGCATACTGTAGAGAAGGGTTATTATATCCAGTTCGGCACCCCACCACCATTTTTCGATGGGGTCTTACCCACCCTGGTGGGCCCCGAGCAGGCTCTGGTCATGGTAAAACCCTCCTGAGGAAGGAGGCCATCGAGGTGGTCCCTCCTCATGTGAGGGAGTCCGGTTTATACAGCCGGTACTTCATTGCTCCTAAGAAGGATGGGAGGACTGCGTCCCATTTTAGATTGGCGGCGTCTGAAACACTCAAGAGGCTGAAGTTCAGAATGCTAACTGTCAGTCAGGTCGTGACTCAAATCAGGTCTGAGGACTGGTTTGTCACGATAGATCTAAAAGACGCCTACTTCCAAGTCTCCATCCTTCCTCAACACAGGAAGTTCCTGAGGTTTGCTTTCAGGGGCGAAGCGTACCAATTGCTTTCAGGGATTTGCTTTCAGGGGCAAAGTGTACCAAATTTCGGGTTTTTCACTGCAGTGGCTCAAGATCAAGGGGTTCTTTAAGACCAGATCCTTCTGTGGTCCCAGGGAAAACTCCTCTCAATGAAAGTGGTTCATATTCCTGGGTGTCTCAATGTGGGAGCAGATGTCCTGTCGAGGCAGGGGCCGAGGCCTGGGGAATGGATGCTTCACCCAGAGGTGGTGAAGCAGATTTGGAGAGTTTTTGGCCAGGCTCAGGTGGACCTCTTTGCGACTCGGAAGACATTGCAATGTCCCCTCTGGTACTCTCTGACTCATCCAGCTCCCTTGGGGCTTTTTCCCCAATCGTTCTGCTCCCGGGAGTTCTGGAGAGAGTGCGCCGGGACAGGGTTTGACTACTACTAGTAGCTTTGTACTAGTCCAGAGCTCCCTCCACGAGGAAACTGCACTGCTTGAAGTGGAGACTCTTCACTTTTTGGTGCAGAGACTGCCAGCTTGACCCATTTAACTGCCCGATTGGTTCTTGCAGGCCCGTTTCTCTACAGGGTTAACCCACTCCACCTTGAACCCACTGGTTACATGTTTCCTGAGGCCTCGAATATGAACTTGTGTTCCCACTTGGGACCTTGCTGTGGTGCTTGAAGCCCTCTGTAGACCTCTATTCGAGCCTACAAAGTAAATTTTTGATCGTATGCTGACGATAAAGACTACACTTCTTCTCGCTCTCTCTTCTCTTAAGAGAGTTGGGGACCTGCAGGCCCTTTTGGTGACCCTTCCTAGCTTGACTTTGCGCCCGGTTTGGCCAAAGCATTCTTATACTTCAGACTTTCTGTGCTTCAGGCTTTCTGTCCTCCACAAACTATCCTAAAATGGCCGTTGCTGGCAATCTGCCTCGGAACGTAAACATTTTAGAAACATTTGACGATTATGAGCTTTTAAAAAGGTATCACCTTTGGTTTTGGAGGTTATCCCAACAACTAATTTCCTTTGATTATATTAAGCAAATTATTATACTAAGGAAAGTGAATTCAGTCCTCAGACGAGAAAGAACGACGGCGCGTAAGTGTCTACTTTAGTACTATTTCAACAGGCGATCGTTACTTAGAGTTGCCGCTAAAAGCACTTTGTCGTTTCTGTTTGATTACTTATTCGTTAGTATTAATATTAAGCTGCTGCCTAAAGCACTCTGTCGTTTCTATTTACTTACTTATTGGTTAGTATTAATATTGAGCTGCTACTAAAAGCACTCTGTTGTTTCTATTTACTTACTTATTCGTTAGTATTAATATTAAGCTGCTGCCTAAAGCACTCTGTTGTTTCTATTTAGTTACTTATTCGTTAATGTTAATATTGAGCTGCTACTAAAAGCACTCTGTTGTTTATATTTACTTACTTATTCGTTAGTATTAATATTAAGCTGCTGCTAAAACCACTCTGTCATTTCTTTTTACTTACTTATTCATTAGTATTAATTTTGAGCTGCTTCTAAAAGCACTCTGTTGTTTCTATTTAGTTATTCATTTGTTTTATTTACATCGAGTCATTGTTGAAAAGGAGTGTTTCTTCTGTGATTTGTCTTGCTAGTGTTTTTGCTTTAAATTATAGTTTTTATTGCAATCATTAAAATTAATAACTGATTTCAGATCGTTCCCTTCTAGAGCTATTAAAAGTGCAAAGCTGTTCTGTCATGATCGGGGCTGTGAGGTTTCCCTCAGCCTCCTGAGGTTGCTATTCACACTGCACTTCTGATAGTATTCACCTGTCCTTGTCGTTAACACTGATTCACTCACAGCTGTTCACCATTTGGACTTTTGTATAAGAACTCTCATTTCTCACTCCTGCTTCATGTCTGCATTGTCTCGTGTCCTGTTTGTTTGATGTCTTTGATAATCCCTGGCTTTTGAGTTCTTGATTTTGGTTTTTGAGTATTTCAGTTTGTGCCGTGTTGGCCTTTTGTTCCGTTTTTTGTGTTTATTAAATTTATTCTTTCCCTCCCTGCATTTGGACCCAGACCCCTTGTCTTACGTGACAGAATGCAGACATCCAAGATGGGTCCAGCGGGGAGGATTTTTTTTGAGGAGGCGGCGACCACCCGATCTGTTCCGGACACTGCAGGGATGTCTTTTGAGGCGGCGTCGGCCGTTAGGTTTGAGTTCATCTACGCCTGCTTGGCGGCGATGGACGCCTGCAGCGCCGAGGCTGCACGGTCGCGCCCCTGCTTTGAGGAGGGGGTGGAGACGCTCTTTCGCGGGGAGGTGGCGACAACCGCCGTCTCTGTTCCGGACGCGGAGGCGACCGCGCTCTCTGTTCCTGACGCGGCGGTGACCGCGCTCTCTGTTCCTGACGCGGCCGTGACCGCTCTCGCTGTTCCTGACGCGGCGGTGACCGCGCTCGCTGTTCCTGACGCGGCGGTGACCGCTCTCGCTGTTCCTGACGCGGCGGTGACCGCTCTCGCTGTTCCTGACGCGGCGGTGACCGCTCTCTCTGTTCCTGACGCGGCGGTGACCGCTCTCGCTGTTCCTGACGCGGCGGTGACCGCGCTCGCTGTTCCTGACGCGGCGGTGACCGCTCTCGCTGTTCCTGACGCGGCGGTGACCGCTCTCGCTGTTCCTGACGCGGCGGTGACCGCTCTCTCTGTTCCTGACGCGGCGGTGACCGCTCTCGCTGTTCCTGACGCTGCGGTGACCGCTCTCGCTGTTCCTGACGCGGCGGTGACCGCTCTCGCTGTTCCTGACGCGGCGGTGACCGCTCTCGCTGTTCCTGACGCGCCGGTGACCGCTCACTCTGTTCCTGACGCGGCGGTGACCGCTCACTCTGTTCCTGACGCGGCGGTGACCGCTCACTCTGTTCCTGACGCGGCGGTGACCGCTCTCGCTGTTCCTGACGCGGCGGTGACCGCTCACTCTGTTCCTGACGCGGCGGTGACCGCTCTCGCTGTTCCTGGTGCGGCGGTGACCGCTCTCCCTGTCCCTGACGCTGAGGCGGCTGCGCGTCCTCTCCCTGACGCTGAGGCGGCTGCGCGTCCTCTCCCTGACGCTGAGGCGGCTGCGCGTCCTGTCCCTGGCCTTGAGGCGGCTGCGCGTCCTGTCCCTGGCACTGAGGCGGCTGCGCGTCCTGTTCCTGGCGCTGAGACGGCTGCGCGTCCTGTTCCTGGCGCTGAGGCGGCTGCGCGTCCGGTTCCTGGCGCTGAGGCGGCTGCGCGTCCTGTCCCTGACGCGGCGACGTCCACTTTCTCCGTGTCTGATGCGGCGGTGTCCGCTATTTCCGTGCCTAACGCGGCGGCGTCCGCTGAGGCTCCGCTGGTGGCAAGGCCTGCTCGCGTGACTCCGCTGCACGGCCCTGGCCCGCCATCCCTCCCCCTGACTTGCCTTCCTCCGTACCTCCTCCCTCCAGACTTTGGGAACGTCTGGAAGCCGTTCCGTAGGGAGGGGGTACTGTCATGATCGGGGCTGTGAGGTTTCCCTCAGCCTCCTGAGGTTGCTATTCACACTGCACTTCTGATAGTATTCACCTGTCCTTGTCGTTAACACTGATTCACTCACAGCTGTTCACCATTTGGACTTTTGTATAAGAACTCTCATTTATCACTCCTGCTTCATGTCTGCATTGTCTCGTGTCCTGTTTGTTTGATGTCTTTGATAATCCCTGGCTTTTGAGTTCTTGATTTTGGTTTTTGAGTATTTCAGTTTGTGCCATGTTGGCCTTTTGTTCTGTTTTTTGTGTTTATTAAATTTATTCTTTCCCTCCCTGCATTTGGACCCAGACCCCTTGTTTTACGTGACATGTTGCTTTTTGAGTTTCGATTGAGCCAGTTTGCGTGCGGGCGATACATTTGCGGCTGACTGAGCCTAGGAGGCGTCCCTAGCTGTTATCAGTAAAGCATTGTTTGGTTGTCTATTTAACTGCGTCAGACCAGCTGACGCTGAAGCGTCAGCGGAAGCGTTCAGCCTCCTCGCGTGAAGACCGATGAGAGTAAAGACCTGCGACTTTTCCTGCGCGATATTAACCGAGCAACGAAACCGACAACTCACTTAAGTACTCCTTTCCTTTATTTCACTCGTCTTTCTGTCCTCCTCTATCATGTGTTTCCGATTCATTCCGGTGGTCTCTTCACATCGCTCCATCATCACACGCACACGTCGATGCAATCTTTCTAATCTGCGTCTTATCGACACCTCTTCCACTGAACCTTTCTCTTTCATGGTTGGACTCTGGAACTGTTAGTCAGCTGTCAACAAAGCTGACTTCATTTCTGCATTTTCTTTGCAATCTGGCCTGAGCATTCTAGGTTTGACTGAGACCTGGATTCGTCCAGAAGACTCTGCAACCCCAGCTTCTCTTTCTAATAACTTTTCCTTCTCTCACACCCCTCGTCACACTGGAAGGGGTGGAGGTACGGGACTTCTTATTTCTAACAACTGGAAATACTCAACCCATTCTCCTCTATGCAATTATAGTTCATTCGAATCTCATACAATCACTGTAACATCTCCTATCAATCTCCACATTGTGGTAATTTACCGCCCTCCTAGTCAACTTGGCATCTTCTTAGAAGAGCTGGATGGGCTGCTGTCCTCTTTTCCAAAGGATGGCAGCCCACTTCTAGTCTTTGGGGACTTCAAAATTCACCTTGACAAACCCTATGCTGCTGACTTCCATTCACTTCTAGCTTAATATGATCTACAGCGCGTTATCACTACATACACTCATAAGTCTGGCAACCAACTTGATCTCATTTACACACGAAATTGTATTTCAGACAACATTGCGGTCAAACCCCTACACATCTCTGACCACTTCTTCATCACATTTGACCTACATCTTGCTACTTGTGCACCCCCAACCCCTCTACCTGTTACTTTTAGACGAAACCTACGCTCTCTCTCACCCTCCCACCTTTCTTCTTTCGTATCCTCCTCCCTTCCCTCTCCAACCCACTTCTCATCCCTGGACACTAATGCAGCAACTGACACCTTATGCTCCACTCTTACCTCTTGTCTAGATGATATATGCCCTCTCTCCTCCAGGCCAGCACAAGCTGCTCCGACAACCCCTTGGTTATCTGATGTTCTTCGTGAGCATCGGTCCAAACTTAGGGCAGCCGAGAGAAAATGGCACAAATCTAACGGTGTGTTCACACGGGGCAAGCGTCAACGCTTCCTATTGACTTTGAATGGGTGACGTCAAGCTTTGCCGAAAGGAATTGTGGATCCATCGGCGGCGCTTCACTCGCGTTGCTCGCGGCAGAAGTTGAGAAATTTTCAACTTCTGCCGCGAGCAACGCCAGTGAAGCGCCGCGTCAGCCAATCAGATCGCTCTGGGATGGCATGCTTGGGAGCGGAGCATGCCAGGTCAGCCCTCGAGGGGGCTGGCTGCCCGCAGTGCGAGCGTCTACCACTGCGGGTGCTCCGCTCCCGGAAAGCCCTCTTCGAGGAGGGGGCTTTCACTAGCGTTCCTCGCTGGTCTGGCCCCGCTTCCGCCGAGGCGGAGTGGCAGCTGCACTCGTGGGGATCGCAGCTTGATCTACTAGAGGGAGTTGAGACGGGTGAACCCCTATCTCTCTCCTCACCTAGTGGATCGATCGACCTCCTTTTGGATGAGGACGCCCGCGCTGCGGTTCCTTCCCTCCAAGAGAAGGAGTCAACGCTCCATCTGTCTTCCTCCGAGGAGGTTGACATTGAGAGCGTTGCTGAACCACAACCTCCCCCCCATTCACCCCAGTATGAGGAGCTGGTAGAGGTGCTGACTAATGCGGTGGCCAAACTCAACATCAGCTGGCCAGCCGCCCAGTCAAATGAACCGCCAGGAAGTAGACTCGATGAGCGCTTCCTGCGGGCAAAGTCAGCACCTCCCAAACGGAGCCTTCCCTTTTTCCCAGATCTCCATAAAGAGATCGCGAGATCATGGGAAAAGCCGTACTCTTCTCGCCTTTTCTCCCCCTCCTCTGATTACTACGGTAATGTGGGGGGGATGGAGGAGTACGGTTATAAGGCGATGCCCCAGGTCGAGCAGACACTAGCGAGCTATCTGTCTCCCGGCCTGGCATCATCTTTGAAGGCTCCGTCCTTGCCCACCAAGCCGTTAAAAGTTACATCTGGCTTAAGGGGCAAGGCGTACACAGCGGCAGGTCAGGCTGGTGCATGTCTCCACACCATGTCTGTTCTCCAGGCATACCAGGCCGACCTGCTAAAGGAGTTTAACGACGGCGAGGAGGTCAGCGTTACAGAGATGCGCAGAACAGCAGATCTAGCTCTCCGCGCCACCAAGGAGACCGCCCGCGCCATCGGGCGGTCTATGGAAGCCCTGGTGGCCGCGGAGAGGCATCTCTGGCTGACCCTGTCCGACATGAAAGAGAAGGACAGGGTCACGCTCCTGGACGCCCCCCTGCATCCCACCGGCCTCTTCGGTGACTCTGTTGACTCAGTTGTCAACAGGCACCAGGAGGCCCGCAAGCAGGCGGCGGCGTTCCAGAGGTACCTCCCTCGCCGCGTTTACTCCTCTGGGGCTGCTGGACGGGAGCAGCCCCAGCCGTGTACGAGCTCCTCATACCGGGAGGCGCAAAAGAGGAGTGTTGCTACCCGTACCCCTCCCGCAAGACCTAGAGGGCGGGCTCAGCAACACTCCAAGTCGGGGGCCTCCAAGACGAGGCCGTACCTGAGGGTCGTCCTCCAGTCAAAGAGGTCCTCGGCTAAACGGCCCTGACAGTTGTGGCTCAGGGCCAATGAGGGCAGCCCCTCTCGGGGAGTTAGGTGCCTCACCGCCATTTACGGTGACCACCCCTCCTCGGGGCCCTCAGGAGATTCATCAGCTAACCCTGCCAGTGTTACAGGGCGCGGCAATCTCCCGCGAACACCATTCTCTGGACTTTCTGCCCGGAAACGTAGCGGAACTAGAGAGTTCGCAGAGTCCGCAGAGCGTTTAATTCAGGTGCATCCTGCCAGTTCGCTGTTACAGGTCACCGAATCAGCTCCTCAAATAAATCCAGAAGCCAGTCTCGAGAGGCTGGTTCCCTTAGTAGAATTTCTGGCAGCGTGGAAACTACTGGGTCCTGCGCACTGTAGAGAAAGGTTATTGCATTCAATTCGGCGCCAAGCCGCCACCTTTCAGCGGGGTATTTCCTACTCTTGTAAGCCCCGAGCAGGGTCTGGTAATGGAACAGGAAGTAGAAACTCTCCTGAGGAAGGAGGCCATCGAGGTGGTCCCTCCTCAACACAGAGAATCCGGGTTCTACAGCCGGTACTTCATTGTTCCCAAGAAAGATGGGGGGCTGCGGCCCATTCTAGATCTCAGACAGCTAAACCTCTCAGTCAGAAAACTGAAGTTCAAAATGTTGACTGTCAGACATGTCGTGTCTCAAATCAGGTCCGAGGACTGGTTTGTCACGATAGATCTAAAAGACGCATATTTTCACGTCTCCATCCTTCCTCAACACAGGAAGTTTCTCAGGTTCGCTTTCAGGGGCAAAGCTTACCAATACAGAGTTCTTCCGTTCGGCCTAGCGCTCTCACCCCGAACTTTCACGAAGTGTGTGGATGCTGCTCTGGCTCCTCTGCGACTCCAGGGCATCCGCATACTCAACTACATAGACGACTGGCTGATCCTAGCCAGCTCAGAACAGTTAGCGGTCCAACATCGAGATGTTGTTCTTGCTCACATGGAAAAGCTGGGGTTGAGGCTCAACGCCAAGAAAAGTGTGCTTTCTCCATTACAGAGAACCACTGTAGTTTGGGATTCGACCACGATGCAGGCACGAATGTCACCTGCTCGGATCGAGTCGATCCTTACTGCAGTAAATGCGAACCACTTATCTAGGTGTAGTTTGGGATTCGACCACGATGCAGGCACGAATGTCACCTGCTCGGATCGAGTCGATCCTTACTGCAGTAAATGCGGTCAAGCTAGGCTTGTTACTCACTGTCAAACAGTTCCAAGTACTGTTAGGTCTTATGGCAGCTGCATCCAACGTGATACCTTTTGGTCTGCTGCACATGAGGCCGCTACAGTGGTGGCTCAGAACCAGAGGGTTTTTCCCAAGGGGGAAACCATTTCGCAAGATCAAGGTCACGCGGCGTTGCCTACGTGCCTTAGACATGTGGAAGAAGCCCTGGTTCCTATCTCAAGGCCCAGTGCTGGGAGCTCCTTGCCGCCACGTCACGCTAGCGACAGATGCATCCCTCACCGCGTGGGGAGCGGTCACATATTTATCCCTCTTGTCTGGTGGTTGTCACAGACAGAGATGTATTGTTACTCGCGTCCTGGCAATTTCCCCAGGCGGAGCCATTCCAGTGACCTGGCAAGTTCACCAGGCACTACTTGTGTCCCTCTTGTTCTGGCCGTTCCCAGACAAAGGACTACTACTACTCTCTCCTCGTGCGCCTGAGGGCCGAGGTTCATATATATCCCTCTTGTCTGGTGGTTGTCACAGACAGAGATGTATTACCACTCGCGTCCTGGCAATTTCCCCAGGCGGAGCCATTCCAGTGTCCTGGCAAGTTCACCAGGCACTACTTGTGTCCCTCTTGTTCTGGCCGTTCCCAGACAAAGGACTACTACTCTCTCCTCGTGTGCCTGAGGGCTGAGGTTCATATATATCCCTCTTGTCTGGTGGTTGTCACAGACAGAGATGTATTACCACTCGCGTCCTGGCAATTTCCCCAGGCGGAGCCATTCCAGTGTCCTGGCAAGGTCACCAGGCACTACTTGTGTCCCTCTTGTTCTGGCTGTCCCCAGACAAAGGACTACTACTACTTTTCCTCGTGTGCCTGAGGGCCGAGGCATATTTATCCCCCTCTTGTCTGGTGGTTGTCACAGACAGAGATGTATTGTTACTCGCGTCCTGGCAATTTCCCCAGGTGGAACCATTCCAGTGTCCTGGCAAGTTCACCAGGCACTACTTGTGTCCCTCTTGTTCTGGCCGTTCCCAGACAAAGGACTACTACTACTTTTCCTTGTGTGCCTGAGGGCCGAGGTTCATATATATCCCTCTTGTTTGGTGGTTGTCACAGACAGAGATGTATTACCACTCGCGTCCTGGCAATTTCCCCAGGTGGAGCCATTCCAGTGTCCTGGCAAGTTCACCAGAGACTACTTGTGTCCCTCTTGTTCTGGGTGCGCCCAGACAAAGGACTAATACTTTCTCCTCAGGTGCCCGAGGGCCGAGGTACATTTATCTCCCTCTGGTCTGGTGGGTTCCACAGACAGAGATGTATCACTACTCACGTCCTGGCAATTTCCCCAGGCGGAGATTTGTTCCTGTGTTCTGGCAAGGTTCACCAGACACAACTCTTTCCACCCTTGTCCTAGCAGACACTAGGCAGGGATTTGGAATTATGGGGGCGTGGATATCTCTTTCCCCAAAGCGTTGATGACGCAGTGTTGAGTTCCCGGAAGGGAACGTCTCAGGTTACGTATGTAACCCTGGTTCCCTGAGGGAACGAGACACTGCGTCTCGGACCATAATTCCCGCATCCCTGCGGCGCTCGCTTCATTCCTTTGAGCTGACGCCGGCTTCAAACGCACGTGCTTAATACTTCCTGGTCGCCGACGTCACCGCGCCTGTGACGTCACTCCCGTCATCCGATTGGTTGTTAGACTATGACTCAGAGTGCGGCTCGCCAATGGCAATCCCCAAAGCGTTGATGACGCAGTGTCTCGTTCCCTCAGGGAACCAGGGTTACATACGTAACCTGAGACGATCGTCACGTGCCGCAGGGTGTAATTTGGATTTGTCTGTGCATGTTTTTGTTTACTTTTAAAGGTTTGGTGCCCATCCACCTCTATTATTTGGCTAGCAGACTGCACTGGTTTTTGTTAAAAATCTTAGTTTGTGTTCTGCTGAGGAAACAAAGTCACCTACATCTTGGATGCCCTGGGGGTAAGCAGATAAACATCAAGTTTTCATTTTTGGGTGAACTATCCCTGCAGACAGCTCATTCGCAATACAAGTGTAAATCAATAGCTGACGTTTGAATAAGTGCGTGCTCTATACGTTCAAACGTCCTGTGCATATGGTGCTTCATCATTCACATCATGAGATTTTGGCAAAGTGAAACAAGAAAAACTATGCACAGTACAGCTACACGAAGTAGTTGATGAAGCATATAATCTGATGCACTTGATGCAGCCATTCTAAGACAAGACAAAGGCAGATCTTCGTCTTTGGCTAGTCAAAACATCATTAACTAATTTGAGCTTGATTTTCATTAATTTTCAAAAATGTTAAGTGCAAGGGTCTGATAAGCCACATACAATGCAGTGTTTTATATAAAAAAAAAAAAAACTATGGTTTATGAAACGCCGCCACTGTTAGGCAATGGTTGTATTTAACACACAGGTTAAGTTGTTCAAGGCTGTCTGATACGAAATGGGCTTGCTCTGTAAAGGCCATCTAGTAATGGGAACGCTGTTTCATTAAATTCATCCAATTTATTTATTTCCAACACGCTGTGTTTTAGTGATGATATGCTGTTGCTCAAAAGCCATCAAACTTACATTGCGTTTCCACTACAGCATCAAATCTGCGCTCAGTGCCGCTGGCAATGCTACAACGCCACTGCTTTGGGGAGTGTCAAATTTAGGGCAGAGCATGCCACTTTTAAGCAATGTTTACAACCTGTGCGTTTCATCATCGTCTTTTAAACGTGGTTCGCAAACTAAACACTCGCATGTAATGAAGCATGCAAAGTGCATTTACTTTGCATGACTTCAATGAAATGGGATTTCAGCTCAGTAATCCAGCAAATACTCAGAAGCATATGTCAAAATCTTGCCTTGCCTACTTTTCACAGAGATTGGTTGTCGCTCTGCATTTTGAGCTCTAGTTTTGCATAAAGTTGAGGAATGCCCAACCTTTGTGCTGCTCTCAGCTGCTCTCAACGCTTCTCCATGTCGCTTTCAATCCCGTAATGCACCACGCGAACGTTTAAGCTCAACTTCCTATGAATGAATTGGAAACGCTCACTCTGCCACACTCGCTACATGCCAGTGGAAACGCACCATAAGTTTATCGGTACGTGCTTTATTCTTATGCAGAATTTGCTACTAAGGATGTTATTAATGCTAATGGAAATAAGGAAAACATGCCTGTTGCCTAACTTCAGGTATTAACCATATGCTGCACTGCATTAAAGGGGTACGGTGTTCTTCTCAGCTGCTTATTAAAGATGAGCACCCCTTTGCTGCTGCTCTTTTCTGCAAAGCCATGCTGCCACGGTCTTTGCTTAAGCTTTCAGGGTATTCAGATTTGCTTGCTTGTTAAGGTTTATCTGGTTGTTCTTGAAATATGCTTGCTGCTACGGAAAGAAAGAACTAGAAAATTTCAGCCTTTATTCATCGCTGAATGTCTTCACAATCTAAGTTTCTTATTTCATTCTAGTTGCATAATGCTATGTTATTGTCAAGTATAGCTCATTGTTTAAGACAGTTGTTCAGTAATGTTTGTTTACTAGGCATGCTGTTGCTTTAGACTTATTGTTTGTATACTACTAACTATTAACTACTACGCAGAGGATTGTTTTTTAAAGCTGTTGTTTAAGGTTGTCTGATACAAAACAGGCTCACCTAGTATTGAGAATGCTGTTTTACAACCTAAATGACTATTTTTTCCTATACACTGTGTAAGTCAGTGATGTGCTGTTACTTAACGCTATTTAGTGCAAAGTTAATGTGCTTGATTCTTAACGCACCATACGTAGATTTTGCTACTAAAGTTGTTAATTATGATAACATTTATATGGGCAAAGACAACATGCTTGTTTCCTAAACTCAGTACTGCATTAAAGGGGCATGCTGCTCTTCTCAGCTTCTTATTTAAGAAGAACACCCATTTGTTGCTTCTCTTCTTCTGTAAGGGCATGCTACCCCAGTCTATGCTATTTCAGAAGGTTTTGATTTTAAGGTAACAGGGTATTGGGATTTTGGCTTTCTTGTTACTTGTTATGGTTTATCAAGTGTCCAGTATCACGTTTTGAAGCTAGACCTGCTTGTTGCTTAAGCTATTGGCTGTTACTGCAAATGGGTACCCAGTTAAATATTTAACTGCAAGAAGCTAAAGTTTAAGCTGTTGATTAAGGCCATCTGATTGTTCTTGAATATGCTTGCGGCTTATGACTCATCTGGTATTTGGAATGCTATTTAAGTTCTCTGATTGCTGCAACTTGCTATGATTAAGGAATTTTGTCAATGCTCAGGTGGTTTGTCAGATTGAGGACTCATAACATAACGAGCACAAATGTCAATGGGAGGTCAAACCTGAGTCGATTTAAGTCATTTTATGCTGTAATAGTTTTTAAATGAATGCTGAAGCTTTAGGCCAGGTAGAATCTTCAATTCCTGATCTAGTTGTTTGCATGCTTCTATGGTTGCAGTATGCCATATTTGCTGCAAACTAGGATGCCAATTTTAGTAGGTTTCTGCATCTTTAAACTTTTCAGGTACTGCTTTAAATGGGCTTGCTGCTCTTCTTACCTGCTCATAAAGAAGAGCACCCCTTCGCTGCTACACTCCTCCTGAAGGGGCAAGCTGCTCTGCTTACCTGCTCATAGCAGAAGAAATCCCTTCGCTGCACTCTCCTTCCATAAGGCATTTAAGTTAGATTGCTGTCAGCATGTGGTTGGGGGCGTTCAGCATATGGTTTGTTTTGGGGGGGTTATTTATGCTCTCCCTGTTCCTATCCATGCTAAGCAGCATGGATGGGGCAGGGAGTAATCAGAACAGAACCATACCCCCAACCTAAAATGTACGCTAATTGTAAGTGTTGACGATAGTGGTATTTTCATTATTTTTCAGGTACTGTACTTAGTTGTTTAAAAGAATAGTTCTTCTTAGTTGCTACACTCCTCCGGAGGGGGCTTGCTGCTCTTCATAGCTGCTTATAAATGAAGAGCGCCCCTATGCTGCTACCCTTCTCTGTAAGGGGCCACTGTCTCAGTCTCTTATTCCAGAAGGGCATGCTTCTTTCAGATTTGCCATCAGTTGTGGCTGGGGGAGGTTCTGGCCTATCGTTTGTTTTGGGGGGTTATTATCGCTGCTCTCCCTGCTCATTCATGACAGGCTGCATGAATGGGCAGGGAGTTGTGCCCAGAACAGAACTATCCCACCAAATCAAAAATGTATGCTAAATGTCTATCATTTTGACGATCGTGGTCCTGACAGAAATGCTTATTTTTATTAACCAGTTGGGCAAAAAGTAACAGCTGTTCTTGTGTCCAGTTTGGTTTTCTTTTACATTTGCTATCTTACTATCAACCATGATTATTATGCCGACTACATCGTACATGACAGTGGATGTTTTGCGACAGTGGATGTTTCAGTGGGGTGTGAGGGTGGTGAGGAAAGCACCATCCACTGCACCACCGCTGAGAGTGAGCTGAGACTGGATCTGAAATTATTGTTATAGAACAAGACTTGATCGATTTCTATGGGGATGTATATGAAGACATGCCCCCTCTTCTTCCACCATCCTTTGAACTACCAGTCTACCCTGAACTACCAGTCTGCCCTGAACTATCTGCCTGCCATGAACTACCTGCCTGCCTGGATTTCCCACTCACCCACCCTGTCCTGCTTCCTCCAGTCATCTCTGCTGCCTCAGCTCTGCCACCGCTGTCTCCACCCCGGCTCCTAGCTCCCTTGCCTCCACTGTCGCCCATCGGCCCACTTGCTCCACCTGGCTCCACTCTTCCGGCTACTCCTCATTGCTCCGTCCCACTGGCTCCGTTGGGCTCCTCCCTCCCTCCACTTCAGTCCTCTGTCGCTCCAGCTCCACCGCTGACATCCAGATCTCCGCCTCGGTTGCCAGAGCCTTGGGTTCCACCTTGGCCCTCCGGATCCTCTGTGTCGCCCGGGATCTTCGGCTCTCCGTCTCTGCCTCAGGATCCACCTCCACCTACTCTGCCTCCATCGGTCGCCCCCCTGGAGTCGTCAGCCATTTCCGGGAGGGGGAGAATTGTCACATCCGTTTGGACTGTTTATGTTGATTTCTCCCTCTGTTGCCCATATTTAATCCTTCCTGCTTCTGTCCTCATCAATGTCTGTCTCATTATGAACCCTTTATAAGTTGGTTTTAGTTCTGGGTTTGTG
Source organism: Garra rufa (assembly GCF_049309525.1). NCBI lineage: Eukaryota > Metazoa > Chordata > Actinopteri > Cypriniformes > Cyprinidae > Garra > Garra rufa. The sequence continues at coordinate 21,272,860 of NC_133371.1, read as the reverse complement.
GTCAGATCTCAAGGTTATGTATGTGTGTGTTTTCCTGTCCTTCATGCCAGATTTACCTATTGTGGATTATATTAAAGACTTGTATTTCGCCTTCATGTTGCACCTCCTTACACAAGACTGTGACAGTTAGACCACTGTGTTTTTCCTCTCTATTGTAATAGATCACAATTCCCATTTATTATCTGTGTATTTTCAACATTGTCTAATTATTTACCATGTTTAAGAGCTAATTATTAATGTTATGTCTTAAAAATTGCTTGTTTGACTGCTCTTAAAAGGTTATTTGTCATGCTTGTAAATAATATTACTTGAATCTTCCTAAAAGGTATGTTGGTTTATAAGGTGGACAATTAAGAGATAATCAATGGATTGCAAAGCATTAAAGGATTTTAAATGCACGACGCAAAGTGCATTTAAAATCCTTTAATGCACGGCAAGCTGTTGATTATCCCACTTATTCCATGGTCATTTGCCAAGTTATAGACAAGTTAAAACTAGTATTGCTCTTTGCAGTGCAATATTTGACCAAATGGGCAAAAATTACAGTTATTTTCATTAGTTATGGCATGTGAGATCTAGCATTCTGCCTGTTTCAAATCAGACAAAGAGATGAAATAGAGAGGTAAGATCACATTTATTTGAATTAAGTATAGCATTTATTTTAATTAATTATCGATCGAGAGAAAAAGAGAGATGACAGTTGTCTGTGTTTTACCTGCATGCTGCAGCCACGCATCTCTCTCTACAAACAATTAATTACTTCAAAAAGAGAGATTTTACCACCTCGTAGCTGAGGAATATAATGTAACAATCTAGTATCTAGGCTATTTTATTAATAAAAATCACGGGGAAGCGTTAACAACAAGTTTATGTGTGTGTGTGTGTGTGCAGCGCAATCTGCGATCTCCGACCTCTCTCTCTCTTTGTGTGCATCAGTTAAAGCAGTGCATTATTATAGAACGGTGATTAAACTGAATTGAAACTACCTGTGCATTAAACAGTTTTACTGCATACCTGCCAGCCAAACAGAATCCAGTATTTAGACAGACTATGGAATAATGAGATTTGGAACATCACCACAACAACACACACTTTTTTCAGATTATTCCTACCCCTCTTAATTAGATAGATAGATAGATAGATAGATAGATAGATAGATAGATAGATAGATAGATAGATACAGTAGATGTATGCATAGATACATACATACATAAATACATACATAGCTGGGTAGTAACTGATTACATGTAATCTGGATTATGTAATCAGATTCCGAAAACAAAGTACTTGTAATTAGAGTAATTTACATTTTAAAATACTTGTAATCAGACTACAGTTACTTTTTTATTGATTACATGGTTACATATTATTCAAACAATAGCAATACATTATTAATCATTAACTTATTCTTTTTAATTCCTCTTTTTATCTTGTTTTTTTTTTCTTTGTAAAGTAGTCTACCGCTTATATACACTCGAAAAGTCCTAAAGTTTTGTCAGACATTAGACAGGTGGCGACACAACATTTGACCAATGAATTTACATTTCTGGTTTAAGAAGGGTTTCAACATTGCATCAACTACTGATAAACACATTCATTTTTATTTGAATTATCAAATGGTTATTTAACCATCTCCATTATTATGTATTATTGAAAGGCTCAAACACACTCAATGCATACATTTTCATTATTTCTTTATTTGCAGACATTTTTAAACTTTTTGTCATCTAAACCTCTTTCACCTAATATATTTACTTTAAAAGGATGGTCAATCAACAACTTTGCATTGAACTTTGAGCATTGCAACTTTGCAGGTGTTGTTTATGCTCAAACACAGCAACATTACACACTGACTAAAGTTAAAAAAGTGAAATCATAATCAACTACCCCTTTAAGTACCCCTGACATTTTAAAATAATTTTTTTAATACCATCTGCATGTTCACGGTTCTCTGAAATTAGTTAATGGTCCTATATTTTGATTGTTATTTTAAAATGATTTATTTTAATTTCACATTAATTTCTTTTACAAACCCCAGTTTGGGAAACTTTGATGGAATATAATGTTTAATGCAATTCATGTTGTTAATTACAATTAAATTTATATCATTATGGTACAAGATTATAAAGTTTAAATAAATGTGATAAACAAGTTAGGTCAAAAGTAATCTGATTATATTACCTAAAATGTGTAATGGATTACGTTACAATTGGATTACGCTACAATTGTTGCCATGCAATTTGTAAGTAATCTACCCACACATATATATATATATATATATATATATATATATTAGGGCTGTCAAATGATTAAAATTTTTAATCAGATTAATCAGACTTTTCAGTGGATTAATCATGATTAATCACTATTTGCAACGACACCTGAATCCTAACCTTTTTTTTTCTGAAATGCATACCAAAATATAAATAACAGGACACAGATACATAATTTTCACATTTTCATATTATGCCAGGGCCCGCATCGGGCCTGTTTTAGGCTACTCCTTATTTTTTATATTTTAGACATCCATCAATTATGTCGCGCTGGTGGAAACAACACGAGACTTTCGCTTTTACTTTCGATAACGGCTCGATTTGTTTTATTTCGTTAAGTAATAATTTAAAACTTTCTATAGATATGTTTATCATGTCTGTGAGGCATGCATTTAGCTTTATTTTTGTTAAGCACTCCTGTTCAAGAACGAGACGACAGAAAGCGCATCATTTTTGTTTTCTTTATTTTATAAAAACACTGCAACGTTTTTTGGTGTATTACTTTTTCCTTTGTGAGCAAAAATGACGGATAATTTTAAATTGCTTCCACTGAAAAAATGCAAATGATTGAGCTGGTGCCTCGATGACCTGCAAAGCGGCTTTATGTATCTTCCACTCTCCACTCACTGTGTCAGTCACCGCTCTTTCGAGAATGAACCCAGCACAACTATGCAGATTTAATTCCCAAAACATAAGAAAAACGAAATTTTCATACAAATTCTGAATGGATTATGGCATGGAAAGTGCAAAGCGCGCTCCCTTTATTATCACTAAAAGCGTCACAAATCTTAGTTCATAGAGATCTCACAACGTTCCGTTATAATCAATAAAGCTTTCTAAACTACACAATGAATCTTTTATTTACATCGCGTCTACACTTAGTCAGGAAATGAACAAGGCTGGATTGTTTGCCAGATCTTCAATTGGTTTGCTTTCGTTTGAGGGTATAGCACCGTCTACCCCAGTAGAACCGGGCCTAAGCTTGGCTATAACCACTCCAGTTGCAGAGGGGCTGTCGCCCAGGCTTGTACTTGTTAACTGTACCATCATCTTTCTTTTTATATTTGAATCCGTCCATAGGCTCACCTTGCTCCCTCTCGCCTCTAGCTCCCCAACCACTTTCCTGACAAATAATTCGTCACACTGCGCATGCGTGAAATGCGTTAAAAAATTTGACGTAATTAACAACAACAAAATAATTAACGCCGTTAACGCGTTATTTTTGACAGCCCTAATATATATATATATATATATATATATATATATATATATATATATATATACATACATACATACATACATACAGTAAACTATTTATTTTGTGTTTGTCTCCCCATGATGGCTTTTTTAGTGTTTCTCTCTGGATGTAAAAGGATGATGTAGCACTTTGGGGCAAATATGGCCACTAGTAATCCAAAACTTGAAGCCAGGATGGCAAATATCTCCATAGCAACTGCATATTTCCCTGGTGAGCTCACATATGCTGGAACAAATGTAATCCACACAGCACAGAAGATCAGCATACTAAAAGTGATAAACTTAGCTTCATTAAAATTATCTGGAAGTTTTCTTGCCAGAAAAGCTAACAGGAAGCTTACTGCTGCCAAAAGCCCAATATATCCCAAAAGCATTGAAAAACCAGCCACTGAGCCAATAGCACATTCATATACTATTTTAGAGCGGACATACTGGTTGTTTTTATAAGGTGCTGGAGATGCAGTTGATAGCCAGACTGCACATATCACAATCTGGAGTGCTGTTAGGACCAGAACAGTGCATCTTTGTTGAGCTGCTTCAAACCATTTCATTGCTCCTTTGCCCTCTGGTCGAGATGACTTAAACACAGCTATTACCACCATAGTCTTGACCAGGATGCTGGAGATGCACAGGACAAAGCTTATGCCAAACACAGCATGCCTTAATTGACATGTCCACAATTGTGGCTGGCCAATAAACAGCAGCACACACAGGAAACACAGTTTGAGTGACAACAGTAGAATGAAGCTGAGCTCTGAGTTGTTGGCACGTACTATAGGAGTGTGATGGTGATAAGCAAAGACGACCAACACAAGAGCACAGAAGCAGGTGCCAAGCAGAGATGCAGTGGTCAGAGAGATGCCCAGAGGATCCTCATAGGATAGAAACTCTACTTCTTTGGGAACACACTGAACATTATTTGGACTGGACCAGAACTCATCTGGACACATTATGCATTCAGTAGCATCTAAAATTAGAAAGAAGACAGAAGGTGACGTTTCAATTTTATTTTGGTGAAAATATATCAAATGATTAAATTTCATTCATATTTTGACAAAAATAATCTGCTGACCTGTTGTATTGGTAATCTCTCCATCTCCGCATTGAAGGCAGTCAAAACAGCAGACAGGAAGGCCCTTTTTTGTGGCTCGTCTGGTTCCTGGGGGGCAACTCTCACTGCACACAGACCGTGGAGGCTGAAAGTGACATCCACTGCTATCAGTCATGTGTTTTTTCATCTCTTTTACATAATGACAAGCTTGGCATTTTCATTAATTTTAATTCAAAGATTTGAATATCATATCATAGATCATATCATAGATTTGAATAGTATATAACTATATCTGCAAAAAGGATGACATTCAACATACAAGGTTCATTACTTTTTTATTCTCAAAGTTCCAGTATATTGCATCCTCATCCAGCATGAGCTCCATCCCTGTTGCTGCCACTTCATTTACTACACCGACCTTGTGGAACTTTATTGCTCCATTAGAGCTTGGTTGCCAGTTTAACACATCATAGATGGCCACAGCATCTCCATTCTTGTCAAATGACACATTATCCCCAAAGCCTGTGGTGAAGTTCACTTTCTGTAGGTAGTGAACCAGCTGTACATTTTGTAGACAGGGCATATGTTATATGTTTATCTGAAATATGAATTAATAGAGCAGACATTTGGCAGTTCCACATCCTACACTACATTACAATCTACACTATACCTGTGGGTTTTACCTGCCAGGGTTTTAGATTTGACATGTCGGCACAGCTGTTCCCACTGAATGGTCCTCTCCCTTTCTCACACTGCATCAGGTCATGAAGCGCATGTGCCAGAGCATAAACTGCCTTGTACACATTATAAGATGCCCTCAACCCTGAAACATCAGTGTATGGTGTGTTTGTGGTACTCAGATCCTCTAGCCCTGTACACACTTTTTTCACTTGCTCTCCATCTGTCTGTTTACTCTCAGTTTCAAAACTGCACCCAAAAATGTTCTCCCAGAAGATTCTTAATATATTATTTCTTTGATCAGTGTTGGGACGAAGACGTAACAGAAAGTCCCGTAGCCCCTGTATCTCTCCACGCCTTATAGCAATGCTCAATGTACCACCCAAGAATGGGTGGAAACGTGGACTGTGAAACATAGGTGAAGTGGCCCAAGCTTCACTTGCAATCCACTGCCTGCCTGTCATGTTCTGCAACACCACCTCATTCATCAAAGGTATCAGTAAGGATGAATGGGAAAAAACAACCACAACTCTAGCTGTAGAGGCCTGAATCACTCCCATTATGCGCTGAATATCTCTGGGGTTGTTATCATGGGGCAGGATTTCAGAAAAAGCAACACAATGTCCAAAAAGCTGCATTTCCTGATGAAAGGACTGAGCAGCGTAGATGCCGTAGTCATTATTACTGTAGAGGAGACCAACCCAGATCCATCCAAAATGTCTCAAGATCTGAACCATAGCCCGTACCTGGAAGCCATCACTGGGGATTGTTCTGAAGAAAGAGGGGTACTTTTTCCTGTTACTCAAACAGGAGCAGGTGGCATAGAAGCTAATCTAATTAGGAGAGATGGAGATCAGAGACAGAAAGAAAGATGAGAGGAAGATTATTTTTTTATCTGTTTCACTAATAATTTATATATATATATATATTAGAGAAATAATTAATAGAGTTTCCACAATAGTATTTTGGAAATACTTTTTTTTCTTACCATAGGCACTCGAAACAGCCCCAGGACACTGGAAATCGCAATAGAATGAGTAGAACCTGGATCACCTATGATTCCAATCACCGGTGGTGGGCCTTTGCAGTTGAGGTCAGTCTCATCTGTCCCACTAAACAGAGCTATAGCACCACGAAATGCCACTCCAAGCCTTAAACAGTTGTCAAAGATCTGGTAACCAAGCGTGATGTTAGGCAGCAGACTGGGATTGTTATTAATCTCATTGATAGCAAAAACCATTGTTCGTGCCTGCTGGAAGCTTGTCATATAAAAGCTGCAGATGCCAATACAAATTAATTACATCCTTAACTTCAGTAATACTAAATGTAACAGTAACAGTAAAAAATAATAATAATAAAATAATAATAATCAGTAACCAAAGATTAACTGAATTTCATAACACAATATCAATGTGAGATCACGTTTTTGGACTGTTTCAAATGTACAATTTGTTATACTAAATTATCATTGTCAAGTTATAGTGTGTACTAAGGCATACAAAAATAGCTGTACATTTCCAAATAATTACTATATATTATGTTTTCTTCTGCTGGTGTGGTCAAAACTCACAGCTCACAGCGTGGTAGTTTTGGCTCCGTTCTGAAACTCAGCTCTGGGAATGCTTTGAGGTACTGAACCTCGAACAAACCACCAATGAGAAAGTCTCCATCCTGGTACATCCCATTCAGTGAAAAGTGTCCCTGTAGTTTACAGGTACCTGAACTGGCCATCAAAGCTACAGAGATACAGTTGCAAGACAGAAACAAACAAAGATACAGAATTAACCACATCCCTCTCTTTTTATCTTCACTCTTCACACAGCTCACTGATTAATCATAAAGATTGTGTGTGACACTTTATAAAGCAGGCGGTGCCACTGGCCTTTCTGGAAATGAAGACGTCATTTTTGCTATTTTGGTGCCTATCACCAAGTATAAGGCTCCTTATAAAACAAGGTATTAATAATATTTTAACAAATTTAAATGACATCAAATTTATGCAGATAATAATTGTTGGTATTTATCTTATCCCAAGGTTTCCCTAATACAAATACTGTACTTAGTAGATATGTACTTGTCTCTTTTAAACCAAAACACCATACATTTATGGTCTCAAATTTAATAATCACAAAACAAATACACAAGTAAGCTTAAATTCATGAGTTCAAAAAATATATATCTTTTTTTTAATGCATGCACATTTCTCAGTTATCAATTTCTGAATGTTTTTATACTGACTGATTATTAAACCTGCATTTGAAAATTGTCATGACAGTCTTTAATCTAACGTCTAGATGACAGTCGTGTGCTGCAATCAGGGAAAAAGGCCCAAAAGGACATCAACAACAGCTGTCCTCAGTGAAACTAACAGAGAACAAGCATTTGGCAGGGTGGAACCAACTATCCAACTCGGCTGGAGGAAAACCCCACATAAGATGTAGGTTGTCACACCCCTCCCTGTAAGACAGGGGTCTGTCAAGAATCCCTGGAATAGACAAGACAATTACCATTCAATAAATCACAGAACTCCTTATTTATTTTATATTTATTTCTTCAATTTGCTGCTTGGTGATGGTCTTATAGCCCATTCCAATCTTGTGTAGGTCTACAATCTTGTCCCTGACATCCTTGGACAGCCTTGGACATCTGGGAGCCAGAAATTGTGCTGATTGCTAGGGGATCAGCTACTTATTTTTCTCTCAAATCAATAAAATAAAATGCAAATCAATTTATAACTTTTTTGAAAGTAGTTTTCTGGATTTTTTGTTGTTATTCTGTCTCTCGCTGTTAAAATTAACCTACCATTAAAATTATAGACTGATCATGTATTTGTCAGTGGGCAAACGTACAAAATCAGGAGGGGATGATTTTTTCCCCCTCACTGTATGTCTGCAAAAACTAAGACCAATGTATAAGCCTTTGATTTGGGCAGTGAAGGGAACTCAAAAATGTCAAATCCTATTTTAAGACATTTTTTTCATACTGGCTTATAACACTTCTTAGTATGTTTCCTGCGTTATTACATTGATCTTATTTGTTTGTTGATTTTCTGGTTTTCCTTTTATTTTATTTGTGTCTTATTCTTTGTAAAGCACATAGATTGTACAAAAGATGGAAGACACATCTTCCCTTCATTCCACTATAGAAAAGTGATGCCAAAGCATCTCAGTATGGCTGCTGCCATCTTGGGGGAAATTATGTCATTTGGAGCCAGAGTCTGCGCAGTAGATATTTGTTTGGAGCCAAAGTCTGCGCAGTAGTGTAGTGAGGTGGAGACGCGGTATCAAAGTCCTGCCCAAATTCCTGCAGACCCAATCACAAGATCACAATCATGACACCACACCCTGTTTTTATAGCATCAAATAACTACCTAAAAGCACAAACACTTGAACATAAATCTGCATGATAAGAACTACCTCAAATGATGGAAACCATCTTTGGAAAAAAAATATTTGAAGTGTAATTTGCTAATTTAGTTTGGCTCAAGTCCCATTAGATTACACAGAGAGGGTGGGGTTTATGACCTATACTGCAGCCTACCACCTGGGGGCGATCAAAACGCTTTGGCTTCACTTTTCAGGACTCATGTGGCAGACTTGGTAAAGCACTTTGGTCAACCTTGGTTGTGTTAAAATGTGCTCTATAAATAAACACTGTTGTTGCTGTTGTTGTTACAGTCTGTATAAATAACAACAGGTTGACTCGAACACACATAGACGTCAAAATGTTGTAGCACCCAAATTAAAGCTAAAGCTTCTATTTCCACCACATAATAATTCACTTTATAAGAATTAAACTTGTGTGAGAAGAAACTGACAGGACAGACCACCCCTTTCTCGTGTACCTGTTGGAGGACATCCCCAGCCCCTAACTTGACTCGCATAACCCACTAACCCTTATAAATAACATTTACCAGACGAACCTCACCATTACACACCATTTTACCAAGGTAAAATATTGTAACCTGAGCAGTCACATTTTAAATTCACTGTCAGTCTGGTTTCTGACAAATGCTTCAAAACAGCATGCAAATGCTTTAAATGCCAATCCCAGCTATCAATAAACACTACAAGAATGTCTAGGTACACAGCACACCCTTTAAGGCTTGAAACCACCTGGTACATAAGGCGTTGAAAGATGGCAGGCATGTTTCTGAACCTGAAACTCATAACCCTTTAAGAATAAGGCCTAATGGACTGCTAAATCATTCTCTATCAACTTATGTTCCCCTTCCGGAACTCAAGCTGCATTGAACGTTTTGGGAACGCCCTTGGCGAGACCATGTTTCATAGCATGTGTGAAATCAGTCCAATAGAGAAGCCAGACGTCACAAGCGGGGTAACCAGAAAGCATAAAGCCACACCCGGCAAGTGCACATGTAGCTTCTGCTCTTCAGCGAGCACGTCCGTTTGTTGTGTGTCTTTTCTTCCTCCTTCACCATTCCCAGGTCCACGGAGCAGCCCCAGCCATCTAGCACCTCATACCACCAGACCCAGAACAGAGCATCGCAACCCGCACCTCCCCACAAAAAGAGCAGGGATCGGGGTGACGCTCTTGGTCAGGGTCTTTCAAACAGAAAACGGATCTGCAGACCGTTATTTTGTCAAGGAAGGCCTTGGCCAAACGATCCTGGCTTTACCATCACCAGGACCCTGAGGCAGAGTCCTGCATGGGTCCTGTTTGATAAACCTGTACCCGCCCAGCACCCACAGTTATTGACAGAACACCCGACCCGATATTGACAGAAGAACGAATTTAATTCTGTACCCAACCCGACCCATTTGACATAAAAAACGAGACCCAAACCGCATTAACCACATTAAATCTCCTACTCTAGGTAAACACTCATTTATTTAAAATTTTATGGCTTTTCACGGCGAGAAAAAAATGATAAAAGAACATTTTACTGAGCTCATGTCAGAATGTTGAAAACATGATTAAGATAATTTAAAACATAATGAATTCCTAGAGTGATCCATCAAAAAACAGAGACAGCCTATAAATAAAGCATGCAGAGCATGCATGTATACGAGTTGGTTTGCCAGGTAAAAATACAATTATGTGTAAAATGTCATAGTTAACTGTGTCTGACATGAAAATTACACTAGTCATTGTCCCTTAAAATAATACATAGCAAATAACACATATACTATTTTCGTTATGTTTTGTTTATTCAGTTTTTAAACGGTCTTCAGATAGTGTGAGAACACAAGCACAGGACCATTTCAGAGCAGATACTGGATTTAGTTCAAAGAGCAAATACCCGTGCATGTCACCCGTCAGACCCGCACCTGCCACATAAATATTATTTCACCCGTTACGTAAATTTTAGCGGGTCACCCGCCCACGTGGAGGACTCTGCCCTGAGGTGCAGCCCCCCCTGAGGAGGAGAGGTACACACCTCAGTGTACAGTGCCCAATCCTCCTCAGTGCCCACAGGGAGCTGCTTTGATACCCCTGGTGCTTCAGGGCTCAGTGGGCTCCAACGAGTGAATTTCCCAGCTGTCGTCCGTCAATGGTATGGCACAGGAATGCTAGTCCCCACAAGCGAGGGTGCTAGAGTGTATAAATCAGTTGCTTTCTACCGGCTATCCGCATCAGGACACCAAATTACTATCTCTAGCAGTCCTCACCCAGCTGACAACCCTGCCACCATTGGTGCTTCAGGGCTCAGCTGGCCCCAACGAGCTGCTCGTCCCCTCAAGTGAGGGGGCTAAAAGGGATAAGTTGGTTGCTTTCTGCTGTTTATCCACTTCAGAACATTGAGTTTTAACTTCTAGCAGGTGCCAGTCTTGAAGGGCTGGCATCCTCAAGCCAGCTGACACCCCTGCCACCCCTGGTGCTTCAGGGCTCACTGGGGTTCAATGGGCAAAATTTTCAGCTGCCACCCGGAGATAGTACGGCATGGGAATGCTCGTCTCCTCTAAGTAGGATGCTAGAGTGGTCAAATCGGTTGTTCCCTGCTGGTCATGCACTTCAGGGCACCGAAGTGAAGTGCCAGTCTCGAGAGACTGATTCCCTTAGTAGACTTCCTGGCAGCGTGGAAGCTTCTGCCAAATATCTCACAATGGATCCTGCAGACTACTAGACCTGGAGTATGGCGGCCTTCTATGGCCTTCTCAGTGGGAAAACATTTGTGCTGCAGTGGGCCAGTCCTTTCCGTGCACATCTGTCCGCTTCCCAACCTGGACCTGGCATCTACCCTAGGGTCCCAAGTTCTCTTGTCTTGGTGGGCTTACTAGATACACACCAGTCAGGGACTTAGTCCTAAGGCGCAGTGGATATTCTATTTCCCAAATCGTTTGACCCAGCTTGAGTTCCTGAAGGGAAACATCTCCAGGTTACGTATGGAAACATCCCCATGGGACAAGACGCTGTGTCTTCTTGCCATATTCCCTACATCCCTGCAGGTGCTCGCTTCCACAGTAGCTACATGTCCGCTTGCCGAGTGTGGCTTTATGCTTCCTGATTGCTCATGTCACCCTGCTCATGACGTCTCGCTTCTCCATTGGTTTCACACATGCTTTAGAACGTAGTCTTGCCGGGGGCATTCCCAAAGCGCTCAATGCAGTGTCTCGTTCCTTTCAGGAAACCATGGTAACCTAGAGATGTTTTTCTGCTGACACTCTATAGGTCGCGGGTTCAAGCCTGGGTACCAGCAGGGATTGTAGGTGGGGGTAGTGAATGACTAGTGCTCCTTTCCACCATCAATACCACAACTAAGGTGAGACCCTTGAACAAGGCACCAAACCCCCGGGCGCCTGGGAGTATGGAACACCATTCATTCCACATCAATATTATGTTTAGGTGGTTCAAGATGGCGTATCTCCAAACATTCTGGAAAACTCTGTAAAAGAGTAATCAACTCTGCAGACTGTGAAAGAGGTAAATGAGCAAGAAAAATGGTATAAGTTATTCTCGCAAACACAAAACACTACACTCTTAAAAATAAAGATGCTTTAAAAGGTTCTTCACAGCGATGCCATAGAAGAACAATTTTTGGTTCTGCAAATAACCATTCAGTCAAAGGTTCTTAAAAGAACCATATCTTTCTTACCTTTTTATAATCTGAAGAACCTTCTTTCACCACAAATAACCTTTTGTGAAACAGAAAGGTTCTTCAGATGTTAAAGGTTCCTTATGGAACCATTTAGACAAAAATAGTTATTTTATGGCATCATGAAGCACCTTTATTTTAAAGTGTGTATTATCACGTTTATTACCCTCCTTATCCGCTTCCTCAGAGCGGAGCCCTCATAGGCCCTCAAACATGGAAGGGGATCCAATCAATCTACAATTATATCTATTATGTTCAAATGGGTGGCCATTTGCTGGAATCGGATGTAACTTCTGATTCGGCGTACTATTCACTTGACAAGTTTGACATTTTTTAATATATGCTGAAATGTCATGCTTCAAATGTGGTCAAAAAAAAGTCTTGCAAAATACGATCATACCTGTAGGACAGGGGTGCCCAATCCTGTTCCTGGAGATCTACTATCCTGCAAAGTTCACCTCCAACCCTGATTAACCCCCTGGGGTCGAAAAACGCCCTGGGGCGTTTTGAGGCAGTTTCCCAAAAGGAACTTCAATTACTCTGTCATTTCTGATTGTACAGATAAAAGCAGTACATCAATCGAATCTGTAAAGGGTCTACTTTTATTTGTATATACTCACAAAATCAAAAAAACATTGTGATTTTGCAAAATAAAGAAAACAAAAAGGGTGTGCTGTCTGCCGCGTTGATCTCCGTGATCTTCATTCAGAAACGCGTCAGTAAAATATACTATAACTCAGCCAATATACAACACAGAGACATGAGCAATATGTCTAGACAAAGCTTGATATGTATACTTTTAAACGAAGTAAGTTTTACCGAAAACAAATATTCTGTGATAAAATAATCAATATGAAACCAACATGATGTCCAGTCTCTCCTGTCCGCTTCATTATTTTATAATTAGATCACGCCCACGAGCTGTTCCTTTTTATATTCTAATGTCCACGTGAGGGCGCCGCGCCAAAAGTAGATGCCCACATCACGGTAAACAAAGGAGAAACTTCAAGTTAGTCATTTCTGGAAGAAGACTCTGTCAGGAATAAAACGTACTTCAGAAGACATGTTTTAAGTTTTTAAGTTTAAGTTTGTTTTAAGTTTAAGTTTTAGTTATTACTGTGACAGAATGTGCAAACATTTTACCAGTTAAGTTTTACCAGACTTTTTGCCAACTATAATTCCTGACTACAACAAGTGAAACATTATAAAGTACGTTTCATTTCACTGCATCTAAATGTCTCACGATGTCAGGATGTTTTTAATAGTCTATTCAATAAAGAATGATGCAATATAAAGGTTATAGTGTTCACATTTAGGCTTAACAGTTATAATATAGCCTAGTTTCTTTGTATTCTATAATACACACAAAGCATGCTTATGTTTGACTATAAGATCATAATTATTTATTTAGTTATTAATGTATCTTACAACAATAGGATGTAATATGAGGGTTTACACTTAGTGTATGTTTTGACAATATGTATTAATACTGTGTTCTTGAATGGATGTTTAACACGATAAACAATTATTATTAGTTCCCTTCCGGGAACTCTACACTGCGTCCTGAAACGCTGTGGGGGAACGCCATTGGCGGGCCGCACTCTGAGTCATAGTCCAACGTCCAATGAGAAACGGGAGTGACGTCACAGGCGCGGTGACGTCATCGACCAGGAAGTATAAAAGCACGTGCGTTTGAAGCTGGCGTCAGCTTTTGTCATTCAGCGAGAGCGCTCTGTGTTATTGTCTGTCTGTTTGCATTCTGCTGTTTTTCAGTGCCAATTTGCACCACTTTTATTTGAGCAGAAATGCCAGGGGGAAAACGTTCTTTTAAGAACGAACGTTCTAAGGCGGTTCAGCAGCCACATAGACGGTGTGTCCCTCCCTGCCAACGCTTCATTGTTGGTGGGGATACACACGATCTATGTGTGGTCTGCTTGGGAGCGGAGCACGCTAGGTCAGCCCTTGAGGGGGCTGGCTGCCCGCAGTGCGAGCGGATGCCGCTTCGGTTGCTCCGTTCCCGGAAAGCCCTCTTTGAGGAGGGGGCTTTCATTAGCGTTCCTCGCGGGTCTGGCCCCGCTTCCGTCGAGGCGGAGCGGCAGCTGCACTCGTGGGGTTCGCAGCTAGATCTGCTGGAGGGAGTTGAGACGGGTGATCCCCTATCTCTCTCCTCACCCAGCGGATCGTATGACCTCCTCTTGGATGAGGAAGCCCGCACTGCGGTTCCTTCCCTCCGAGAGGAGGAGTCAACGCTTCTCCTGTCTTCCTCCGAGGAGGTTGACATCGAGAGCGTTGACCTCCCACAACCGCCCCCCCGTTCACCCCAGTATGAGGAGCTGGTGGAGGTGCTGACGAGCGCGGTGGCCAAGCTCAACATCAGCTGGTCACCCGCTCCAGATCCAGAGCCCCAGGCGAGCAGGCTTGATGAGCGCTTCCTGCGGGCTAAATCAGCACCTCCCAGACGGAGCCTTCCCTTTTTCCCCGACCTCCATAAAGAGATCGCGAGGTCGTGGGACAGGCCGTATTCCTCACGTCTCTACTCCCCCGCCTCAGATTACTACGGTAATGTGGGGGGGATGGAGGAATACGGCTACAGGGCGATGCCTCAGGTCGAGCAGACACTAGCAAGCTATCTGTCTCCCGACCTGGCATCGTCCCTGAAGGCTCCGTCCTTGCCCACCAAGCCATTAAAAGTAACATCAGGCTTGATGGGCAAGGCTTATGCGGCAGCAGGTCAGGCTGGTGCATGTTTACACACCATGTCTGTGCTCCAGGCGTACCAAGCCGACCTGCTGAAGGAGCTTAGTGATGGCGAGGAGGTGAGCGTGTCAGAGATGCGCAGGACCGCTGATCTGGCGCTCCGGGCCACCAAGGAGACCGCCCGCGCTGTTGGGCGGTCTATGGCAGCCTTGGTGGCCGCGGAGAGGCATCTCTGGCTGACCCTGTCCGACATGAAAGAGAAGGACAAGGTCACGCTCCTGG
The DNA here is from genome assembly GCF_049309525.1 of Garra rufa. Taxonomy (NCBI): domain Eukaryota; kingdom Metazoa; phylum Chordata; class Actinopteri; order Cypriniformes; family Cyprinidae; genus Garra; species Garra rufa. The sequence goes on along the minus strand of NC_133371.1, from coordinate 21,257,565 downwards.
ACTCCCCCCTGCACCCCTCCGGCCTCTTTGGTGACTCTGTTGACACAGTTGTCAACAGGCACCAGGAGGCCCGTAGGCAGGCAGCGGCGTTCCAGCGTTACCTCCCTCGCCGCACTTTCTCCTCTGGGGCTGCTGGACGGGAGCAGCCCCAGCCGCACTCCAGCTCCTCACACAGGGAGACCCAGAAAAGGAGCGTTGCTACCCGTGCCCCTCCGGCGCGGCCTAGAGGGCGGGCTCAGCAACGCTCCAAGCCGGGGCCCTCGAAGACTAGGCCCGACCTGAGGGTCGTCCTACAGTCTAAGAGGGCCGCGGCTAAACGGCCCTGATGGTCGTGGCCCAGGGCCAATGAGGGCAGCCCCTCTCGAAGAACCAGGTGCCTCACCGCCTCTGAGGAGTACGGTGACCACCTCTCTTCGGGGCCCTCAGGAGATTCGTCAGCTAACCCTGCCGGTGTTACCGGGCGCGGCAGTCTCCCGCGAACATCATTCTCTGGTCCCTCCGCCCGGAAACGTAGCGGAACCAGAGAGTTCGCCACCCCCACGGGGGTCTCTAGAGCGCTCACTTCAGGTGCATCCTGCCAGTTCGCTGCTACAGGTCACCAAGTTAGCTCCTCTAATAAATCCAGAGACCAGTCTCGAGAGGCTGGTTCCCTTAGTAGAATTTCTGGCAGCGTGGAAACTACTGCCAAATATTTCTATGTGGGTCCTGCGTACTGTAGAGAAAGGTTATTCCATTCAATTCGGCGCCAAGCCGCCGCCTTTCAGCGGGGTATTTCCTACCATTGTAAATCCCGAGCAGGCTCTGGTATTAGAACAAGAAGTGCACACTCTCCAGAGGAAGGAGGCCATCGAGGTGGTCCCTCCTCAGCACAGAGAATCCGGGTTCTACAGCCGATACTTCATTGTTCCCAAGAAGGATGGGGGCCTGCGGCCCATTTTAGATCTCAGACAGCTAAACCTCTCAGTCAGAAAACTGAAGTTCAAAATGTTGACTGTCAGACAGGTCGTGTATCAAATCAGGTCCGAGGACTGGTTTGTCACGATAGATCTGAAAGACGCGTACTTTCACGTCTCCATCCTTCCCCAACACCGGAAGTTTCTCAGTTCTTCCGTTCGGCCTAGCGCTCTCACCCCGAACTTTCACGAAGTGTGTGGATGCTGCTCTGGCTCCACTGCGACTCCAGGGCATCCGCATACACAACTACATAGACGACTGGCTCATCCTAGCCAGTTCAGAACAGTTAGCGACTCAACATCGAGATGTTGTTCTTGCTCACATGAAAAAGCTGGGGTTGAGACTCAACGCCAAGAAAAGTGTGCTGTCTCCATTACAGAGAACCACTTATCTAGGTGTAATCTGGGATTCGACCACGATGCAGGCACGATTGTCACCTGCTCGGATCGAGTCGATCCTTACTGCAGCAAATGCGGTCAAGCTAGGCCAGCTACTCACTGTCAAACAGTTCCAAGTACTGTTAGGTCTTATGGCACCTGCGTCCAACGTGATAACTCTTGGACTGCTGTACATGAGACCACTGCAGTGGTGGCTCAAAACCAAAGGGTTTTCCCCGAGGGGGAACCCATTCCGCAAAATCAAGGTCACGCGGCGTTGCCTACGTGCCTTGGCCATGTGGAAAAAGCCCTGGTTCCTATCACAAGGTCCAGTGCTGGGAGCTCCTTGCCGCCGCGCCACGCTAGCGACAGATGCATCCCTCACCGGGTGGGGAGCGGTCATGAGTGGCCGCTCCGCCCAAGGCCTATGGAACGACCGGCATCACTCTTGGCACATAAATTGCCTAGAAATGCTGGCAGTGTTCCTAGCTCTGAAGCATTTCCTTCCAGACCTAAGAAACCGTCACGTGCTGGTCCGCACAGACAACACTGCGGTGGTCTATTACATAAACCACCAGGGAGGTCTGCGTTCACGCCCCTTATACAAGCTGGCGTACCAGATCATCTTGTGGTCACAAGGGAAGCTTCTCTCATTGAGAGCAGTTCACATTCCTGGACGTCTCAATGTGGGAGCAGACGTCCTGTCAAGGCAGGGGCCGAGGCCCGGGGAATGGATGCTTCACCCAGAGGTGGTGAAGCAGATATGGAGAGTCTTTGGTCAAGCCCAAGTGGACCTCTTTGCGACTCAGGAGACATTGCAATGTCCCCTTTGGTACTCTCTAGTTCCTCCAGCTCCTCTCGGACTGGATGCCATGGTACAGACGTGGCCGAGGCTTCGTCTGTACGCTTTTCCCCCGATCGCTCTGCTCCCGGGAGTTCTGGAAAGAGTACGCCGGTACGGAGTACGGCTGCTGCTAGTAGCCCCGTACTGGCCGGCCCGAGTATGGTTCTCGGACATAATCACCCTCCTAGACGGCTCTCCATGGGAGATTCCCGTCAGGAGGGACCTTCTTTCTCAGGCTGGGGGCGCAATCTGCCACCCCCACCCAGAGAAGTGGAAGCTATGGGTGTGGCCCCTGAGGGGGCACAGCTCATAGAAGCTGGTCTCCCAACCGAGGTCGTTGAGACCATCCTTCAATCCAGAGCTCCCTCTACGAGGAAACTTTATGGCCTAAAGTGGAACCTGTTTGCGTCATGGTGTCATGAACGCCACTCAGACCCAGTCCACTGCCCGATTGGTACAGTGCTGGAGTTCCTGCAAACTCGTTTGTCCGCTGGGTTAGCTCACTCCACCCTGAAGGTGTACGTGGCGGCTATATCGGCTTACCACGCCCCTCAGGGCGGCCTTTCAGTGGGCAGAAACCCCCTGGTCTCACGTTTCCTCCGCGGTGCACTCAGGCTGAGGCCTCGTGCAAGACCGAGAGTCCCTACATGGGACTTGGCTGTGGTACTAGAAGCGCTGTGTAAGCCCCCCTTCGAGCCTCTGGAGGAGGCCTCCGATCGGATGCTTACCCTAAAAACAGCACTGCTGTTGGCGCTAACATCTCTTAAGAGAGTCGGTGACCTGCAGGCCCTTTCAGTGGCCCCTTCCTATATTGACTTTGCCCCAGGGTTGGCCAAAGCATTCCTCTACCCAAGAGCTGGGTACACACCCAAGGTCCCCTCAGTAACACCACAGCCAATAACGCTGCTAGCGTTTTATCCTCCTCCATTCGTGGAGCACAACCAGAGGAAGTATAACTTAATGTGTCCAGTAAGAGCACTAGACACTTATGTCCACAGAGCTGCCCTGTGGCGTAAATCAGAGCAATTGTTTGTCTGTTACGGCCCCCCTAAGAGGGTGTGCCCGGCTTCCAAGCCTACTATCAGTAAGTGGATCGTTGATGCCATCTCTACTGCATACGAGTCCTCTGGTCTCCCATCCCCGGTGGGAGTCAAGGCTCATTCAACTCGAGGCGTCGCAGCCTCCAGAGCTCTGATGGCAGGTGTCCCGATCCAGGACATCTGCAGTGCGGCGGGTTGGTCTTCACCTCTTACGTTCGTCAGATTCTACGAACTAGAACTCAGAGCCACTCCGGGCTCAGCCATCTTTCAGCCCTAGCACAAAGGCTAGGCTCAAGAGGTCAAAAAGGCGCTTTCCTTCGAGTAAGGAAAAGAGTTTTTACCCCTTTTTGTTCTGGCAAGTTCCCCAGACAAAGGCGTATGACTCTCCTCTATATTCCTTCCAGCCTCGTGTGCCCGAGGGCCGAGGCCTGTATTCCTCGTGTCTGGTGGTTGATCACAGACAGAGATGAGTTCCAGTGTCCTGGCGGGATCACCAGGCACTTCCTATGTCCCTCTTGTACTGGCTGTACGCAGACAACGGACTACCATTTCTCCTCGTGTGCCTGAGGGCCGAGGAGCATTTCTCCCCCTGCACTGGTCGTGTGACAGGCAGCGGTTGAGAACCTTATCCTCGTGTGCCCAAGGGCCGAGGTCTTTTTATCCCTCTCGTCTGGTGGTGGATCACAGACAGAGATGAATTCCAGTGCCCTGGCAAAATCACCAGGCACTTCTTGTGTCCCTCTTGTGCTGGCTGTAATGCAGACAAAGGACCACTATCTCTCCTCGCGTGCCCAAGGGCCGAGGAACACTTTCTCCCCCTGCGCTGGTCTGGTGACAGGCAGCGGTTGAGAACCCTAGCCTCGTGTGCCTGAAGGCCGAGGCCTATTCTATCCCTCTTGTCTGGTGGCTGATCACAGACAGAGATGAATTCCAGTGCCCTGGCAAGGTCACCAGGCACTTCTTGCGTCCCTCTTGTACTGGCTGTAACGCAGACAATGGATCGCCACTTCTCCTCGAGTGCCCGAGGGCCGAGGAGCATTTCTCCCCCTGCACTGGTCGTGTGACAGGCAGCGGTCGAGAACCCTATCCTCGTGTGCCTGAAGGCCGAGGTCTCTTATCCCTCTTGTCTGGTGGTGGATCACAGACAGAGATGAATTCCAGTGCCCTGGCAAGGTCACCAGGCACTTCTCGTGTCCCTCTTGTACTGGCTGTAATGCAGACAAAGGACCACCATCTCTCCTCGTACGCCCGAGGGCCGAGGAGCTTGTTTCTCCCCCTGCACTGGTCTGATGACAGGCAGCGGTTGAGAACCCTAGCCTCGCGTGCCTAAGGCCGAGGCCTACTCTATCCCTCTTGTCTGGTGGCTGATCACAGACAGAGATGAATTCCAGTGCCCTGGCAAGGTCACCAGGAACTTCTTGCGTCCCTCTTGTACTGGCTGTAATGCAGACAATGGATCGCCACTTCTCCTCGAGTGCCTGAGGGCCGAGGTTCATTTTCCCTCTTGTCTGGTGATGGATCACAGACAGAGATGTATTACCACTCGCGTCCTGGCAAGACCACCAGGCGGAGTCACCACAGTGTCTCATCAGGTAAGTATTTTTAGACACTGTCTTGCGAGACCAGACGAAGGATGACAGGACCTCGTGGGCTCGAGGGCCGAGGTCTCCTTTCCCTCTGATCTGGTGGGTTCCACAGTCAGAGATGTACTACCACCCATGTCCTGGCAGATTCCCAGGCTGAGGTTTGTATTGTATTATAACGCTGTTTTTTCCCCCTTGTTCTAGCAGACACTAGGCAGGGTGCGGAAATTATGGGGGCGTTGATACCTCGTTCCCCACAGCGTTTCAGGACGCAGTGTAGAGTTCCCGGAAGGGAACGTCTCAGGTTACGTATGTAACCCTGGTTCCCTGAGGGAACGAGACACTGCGTCTCGGACCATAATTCCCGCATCCCTGCTGCGCTCGCTTCATGCCTATGAGCTGACGCCAGCTTCAAACGCACGTGCTTTTATACTTCCTGGTCGACGACGTCACCGTGCCTGTGACGTCACTCCCGTTTCTCAACACATGAATCCTGCTGACATTTACTTGAGTCTCCTCTAACTGTTTTCCTGAGAGCACTGTACCATCTTCAGATGTTAAAGAAGTTCACAAGTGAATCTCAAGTTATTTTGCTTGATAAATAAATCTATTCAAAATAAGCTACAAACATATTTTGTCCTTATATTCCTCCTTCATTCATTCCTTTGTTCCTCTCAGTCATCTGACTGAATAACTAATTATGCGGCTCATTATGCAGGTCTTTGTCTTCTCAGGTGTGAATCACAGCATTATTCATAATCATTCACGCCTTCTTCGCATACATCCATTCTAAACAAAAAGTGTCTTCAAAAATTTAAATCAATATACTGTTTTGTGTAAACAAGTGAACGAGATGATTTTCACATCATTTGATAGAAAAAACTCTAGCCTAACACATCCAGTTCTCAAAGTCTTGTGAACAAATATTCTGTATGTGTTTCATGACTTTATTTCAGTGACTTCAAAAATTTTGTTTTTCACTAAGCACGCATAAACATTGTTTTCTCAAAAACACAAACATGTACATTCATGTTGCTTACATATTATTGTAGCCCAATTTGTGCTGATTACAATATAATCAGATTTGGGCCATTCATATGTTTTTAAGATACTGAAAAAAGCACAAATGTCAGGGCATGTCAAAACTTCTTCAGGGCCCAAAAACACCCTCAGTCCCCAGAGGGTTAAACACACCTGAACCAGCTAATTAATCTCTTAGGTAGCACTTGATAATTACAGACAGCTGCGTTGGAGCAGGGCTGGAACTAAAATCTGCAGGTAGGTAGATCTCCAGGAACCGGATTGGGCATCCCTGCTGTAGGATTTTTGAACACCACATGGACCAGATTTTTTATGTGCAACTTCCAACATAGTGGCATGAAATTTTGTGGAAACTACCACTTGAACTTTCAGATCTCCAAATAAATAGTTCACTTCCTCAGTAACAGTCCATCCTGTATAAAATGCACTTCACTGTCAGAAAGATAAGCATAAACACTTCAGCGAAACAAGAATCTGAACATTGTTTTCTATTCAACTCATCTGTGACAAAGGAAATCAGAACAGATCAAATAAATCATGAACAGGGAGAGAAACAACTGCATCTGACACTCTTTTATTGCACTCTCATTTTTAGACATGACTCTAGTTGCAACAGCCACAGGGTCTTCCCTTGTAGAGCTGAAACAACTCTGTCTCAGACAAAACCATAGGCCAGACCCAATGACACACACTGGAAAATATCCACAAGCACCAAACTCCTCTGAGCCATTGGTATCCACCTTACCATCTATTACCATCTTGAGTTTTAAATATTTACGGCCTTGATGGCTGTGTCTATGCTCTCAGAAACTGCCTTAAAGGGATAGTTCACCCAAAAATGAAAATTTGATGTGTATCTGCTTACCCCCAGGGCATCTAAGATGTAGGTGACTTTGTTTCTTCAGCAGAACACAAAAGGAGATTTTTAGCTAAAACTGGTGCAGTCTGTCAGCCATATAATGGGAGTGGATGGGCACCAGACCTTCAAAAGTAAAAAAAAAAAAACATGCACAGACAAATCCAAATTACACCCTTCAACTTGTGATGATACATTGATGTCCTAAGACACAAAACGACCGTTTTTTGCGAGAAACTGAACAGTATTTATATCATTTTTTACCTTTGTTACACAGCCACTTCCATCTCTCCTGAGCACGAGCTCAGCATCTGGCTCGTTACATGTGTATGCGCTCTGCCGTAGTATACGCAAACGCCGGAAGCAAACTGTCGCGTGTATACGACACTCATTGTTTACACAGTGCACAGAGATTGTGGGTATAGCCGCTATTCAAAATGGTAATTACTTGTGCTTATCCTGATTGTTCAAACAGATTTAAAGCTAAAAGATTACGTTTGCTTGCGCAAACTCATCCGGGACCTTTTACCGGTTTCCCCTTACGGCGTTTGCGTATACTAAAAAAAGTGATTCCAATCCTCAGAGGAGAAAGAACGACTGCGGGTAAGTTGCTGCTTAAATACTATTTTAATAGGCGAACGTTACATTGAGCTGCAGTTAAAAGCACTCGTTTGAATTTATTAATTTATTAGTTTCTGTTTGCTTTGTGCTGCTGTTAAAAGCACTCTGTCTTAGGATTTATTCATTTATTTGTTTCTATTTACATTGATCTGCTGTTAAAAGCACTCTGTCGTTGGATTCGTTCATTTATTTGTTTCTGTTTACATTGATCTGCTGTTAAAAGCCCTCTGTCGTTGGATTAGTTCATTTATTCGTTTCTGTTTACATTGACCTGCTGTTATAAGCACTCTGTCGTTGGATTCGTTCATTTATTCGTTTCTGTTTACATTGATCTGCTGTTAAAAGCTCTCTGTCGTTGGATTAGTTCATTTATTCGTTTCTGTTTACATTGACCTGCTGTTATAAGCACTCTGTCGTTGGATTCGTTCATTTATTCGTTTCGGTTTACATTGCGCTGTGGTTAAAAGCACTCCTGAGACCCCGCCCATTGACTTGTGTCCTCTGTAGTGGACCTTGTGTTTTCATGCATTTTCTTTGAATTTTTTGAGCTACTCTGTCAAGTCCTGTTGTACTGTGCAGAGGACATCCTGGGCTTTCTAGTGATATGTGATTTGATTGGCTGGCATGCTAGGAACCACTTCTTACACTGAATCCAAAATGGCCGGCATACAAATGAGCACATTTTATGGGAAGGAGAGAGATATGTAAAATTTTGCTTTTTTACATGTTTTTTACTATTATTATCACATATATATTTGTTTATTAAAGTGTCAGTAACAATACATTTAGCTTTCAAAGCTGTTAAATTGTTTATGTTTCAAAATATCATCCTTTTTTAAATGTCAACTATAGTGGACATCAGGACCATCTTAATGTAATTAATGACTGCATGTTGTAGGAGGCAGAACTGAAGCAGAGAGGATTTTTATAAGATAGTTGAGGGAGACTCTGACTTAGAGCTGTCAGATGAGGATAAATTTGAATGTAACATACAAGAAGATGTTGAAGAAGAGGAAGAAATTGCAGGAGACTCAGATGAGCAGACTGAGACAGACACAGAGACAGAAAGGGAAGAACAGGAAAGATGCCGCACTCTGTGGTTCTGCAGCAGGACAATGCACACCAGCAAATTCACTTCTGAATGGTTGAAGAAAAACAAAATGAAGACTTTGGAGTGGCCTAGTCAAAGTCCTGACCTGAATTCTATTGAGATGCCCACAGCATGACCTTAAAAAGGCGGTCCATGCTCGAAAACCCTCCAATGTGGCTGAATTACAACAATTCTGCCAAGATGAGTGGGCCAAAATTCCTGCACAGCGCCGTAACAGACTCATTGCAAGTTATGGAAAATGCTTGATTTCAGTTGTTTTGTTTTTGTTACATAAATGTTGGATTAATATCCCTTTACAGCCATATTCTGTACAGTTTTGTTGTCTGAGTTTGGCTGTCGTTTCGAACTAAAATGGTCCTGTGGTCCACTACAATGGACATGCTGTAAAATTAAAAATAAAAACAAAACGTAAAAACTCTAAATTGTAGAATTTTTTTTAACCCAAAGGATGTAGGAAATCACAAAAAAACAACAAAAAAGAGACACTTTTTTTCTTTGGGTCTCAGGAGGTTATATTTATTTAATTAGGGTATTCGTTTATATTTACATTAAGCTGCTGTTAGTTAAGCTTGTTGTTCTGTTATTTGCCTTGCTAGTGGTTTCTGCGTTTAATAGTAGCTTTGATTGTGCTTATTAAAATTCAAAACTGAGCGGATGGCCAAGGGAAGCTTTTGTTATTCATATCGCGCCCTTCCAGAGCAATTAGAAGTGCGAAGTTTGTTGCATTTAAGTTTCGATTAGAGCCATTTTGCGTGCGTGCAATACATTTGCGGCTGACTGAGCCCAGGAGGCATCCCTAGCTGTTTCAGTAAAGCTTTGTTTGGTTGTAGAGATGCAAGATGGCGCCGGTGTACTTGGCATGCCGTCCTTCGCTCTCGCTTTGCGAGTTTGTCTTTGTTGTATTTGTGATCATATCTTTTTATGTGATGAACTCCTCTGCTTTGATCACCTATGACCGGCAAATGCTTTTGGATATTAAATTATCAATGGACGGAGCAAGCTTTTGTGCGCAGAAAGGTTATGGCTTTGATTACTTGCCACCTGGGCGCTCGCTCCCGTTCCACCTGTGCCGACCGCAGTGCGCTTACAGACGTCGCAGGAGACGTGGACGGCGAAGTGGTTTTGCGGTGAAGATGAAGGCGAGTTTTACTTCCTCTAATGCGACCTACTCTCATTTCCTCAAACTACCATTTGAACGTGAAGAGAGGTGGTCTCTCACCGGGCGCCCTTCTGAATCTTCGTATAAATGGATTTTACCGGTGCGTCCATGCGACGGAGCCATATCATCATGCTATCGGATCCCTAGGCTTCGCAGACGGAAGGCGAATCTGCAGAATCTCCGACAAGTTCGCTGCGTTTCAACCCTAGAGGAGGTATCAACTGAATTAACTTTGGCAGTGATGAATGTGCGTTCATTATCAAATAAGACATTTATTTTAAATAACTTTTTTACTGAACGCAACTTAGACTTTCTATTATTGTCTGAGACGTGGCTAATTCCTGACGATCTAAGTCCATTCACGGATCTGTTACCTCAGGACTGTAGCTTTTTTAATACTCCACGCATTACAAGTCGTGGTGGAGGTCTGGCATCTATTTTTAAAAATAATTTCTCGTGTCAGCTATTATCTGCCGGCACATTTTTAAGTTTTGAACTGCAGTTGTTTCTGATTAATCAAGTTGCATGTGCTGTAATATATCGACCGCCTGCATACAACAAGGATTTTATTTGTGAGTTTACTGATTTTTTAAGTGAAATTGTACTGAAATATGATAAATTGCTACTAGTGGGTGATTTTAACATACATGTGTGTTGTCCTACAAAGCCACTGGCAAGAGATTTTTTGAATGTAATCGATTCTTTCAATCTTATACAACACGTGCATAAACCCACTCATGTTCAAGGTCATATTTTAGACCTAGTTTTGACTCATGGTTTATCTATTGCTGATGTTGAAATATCAGATCAAGCTTTTTCTGACCATAAGTCAATTATTTTTAAGATGTTGACACCACGTAGAGTTGAAAAACCTAGAGCTCAAAGCCAACTACGACGGGCTTTAAATGCTGGAGCAATAGAGCAATTTAAAGATCAATTTTTTGAAATTAATCATTTTTATTTTTTGGATAGTTTCTCTCTTAATGTGGACTCCTCACTTGAGGTGCTATATTCTGTTTGTTTATCCCTCTTGGACTCAGTAGCCCCACTTTATGTTAAAAAGTGTAAATTTAGATCAGAGCCTTGGCTGAATGATGAGATTCGTGGGTTGAGGATAACCTGTCGAAAACTTGAACGAAAATGGAAAAAAGATAAGGTACAGGTATCTTTTCAAATGCTAAGGGAGTCTCAAGATAAGTATCAGAATACCGTACAGATGGCTAAGAGGAATTACTTTGCAGAAGTAATTACAAATAATAGTAGTAAGCCGCAAGTTTTATTCAACATAGTAAATTCTGTTTTTAACCCAAAATCAGATGTGCTATTCCATCTGTCAGCCATAACTTGTGAGACTTTTTTGGATTATTTTGTCCGAAAGATCTCTGATATTAAAACCACAATCAAACCTAGTGTGTTTGATCCTTCTGTTGTTTGGCCACCATTTGTTACATTTGACCATTTTGAAATGATCTCCTTGCAGTCACTAGCCGAGGTAATTAAACACTCAAAAATAACTGACTGTTCATTAGACATTATTCCAGCTAAATTGATAAAAGAAGCATTTGATGTTATTGGCCATAGTATTTTAGTCATTATAAACAATAGTCTTTTAACTGGAGTTGTTCCTAAACATTTTAAACACGCTCTTGTCCAGCCCCTTTTGAAAAAAACTCACCTGGACCCCGCTGTCGTATCAAATTATCGGCCAATCTCGAAGTTACCTTTTTTGTCTAAGGTTTTGGAGAAGGTCGTTTTGAATCAACTAAATAGTTTTTTGATTCAGAACGATATCTTTGAAGTTTTTCAGTCAGGTTTTAGGGCTTTTCACAGTACAGAGTCCGCCTTGATTAGGGTTTTAAATGACTTACTGACTGCAGTCGACTCAGGGTCTTCAGCAGTTCTTGTTTTATTAGACCTTAGCGCTGCGTTTGATACCATTGACCACGACATTTTACTCACACGTCTAGAAAATGTAGTAGGAATTAAAGGTTCAGCGCTCGCATGGTTTAAGTCTTTTCTTTTAAATAGAACTTTTTCTGTAAATATTGGTCGAGATAGTTCACAATCTGCTTCTTTGCTTAGTGGGGTTCCACAGGGGTCCATTCTTGGTCCAATTTTGTTTTCCCTCTATTTGTTACCCCTCGGGTCAATTTTTAGCAAGCATGGAATACCCTTTCATTTCTATGCAGATGATATGCAAATTTATCTCCCTCTGAAAAAAAACAGCAAGAACCAAATTGAGTTGTTGCAAAATTGTATACATGACATTAAGTCATGGTTATCTTTAAATTTTTTAAAACTAAATGAAGAGAAAACTGAGGTTGTGTGGTTTGGAGTTCCAAACAATCTTGATGATTTGGGTGATTTAGCCCCCTTTTGTAAGCCATTAGTCCGAAATTTAGGTGTTCTTTTCGACAGTGATCTCAGGTTTGAGAGACAGATTCATTCTGTCGTTAAGTCTTGTTTCTATCATTTGAAATTAATAGCAAAAGTGAAACCATTTCTGTCCACTCGTGATCTCGAAAAGCTCATTCATGCATTTATATTTACAAGACTAGATTATTGCAATGCGTTATATATCGGCATAAATAAATCACTGATTAATCGATTACAATTAGTTCAAAACGCCGCTGCGAGACTGTTGACGGGGACTCGTAAGAGAGACCACATTACCCCAGTATTGAGCTCTTTAAATTGGCTACCAATTGACTGCAGAATAAATTTTAAAATTTTAATTTTTGTTCATAAATCACTGCATGGTATGGCACCATTGTACCTGGTAAATCTTATTAAGAGATATGAACCAAAACGGTCCTTGAGGTCAGCTGACCAGCTGGTTTTAATGACTCCAAGAACAAAGCGGAAAAGTGGAGATCGAGCTTTTGCAGCGATTGCTCCAAAACTTTGGAATGATCTACCACTTTCTATCAGATTGGAACGTACTTTTATTGTTTTTAAACATAAGCTTAAAGAATACCTGCTAGCTCGAGCATTTAATGGGGTATAGTAGTTACATTTGTAGGTTTATCAAACTGAGGTGTTTATTTTATTTCATTGTTATTCTATGTGGTGTTAATGATGTATGTTTATGATTATTTGTGTTTGTACAGCACTTTGTTCAATGACAAATTGTGTAAAAGTGCTTAATAAATAAAATAAAGTAAAAGTAAAGTAAAGTAAAGTTGTGTATTTAATGGTGTCATACCAGCTGACGCTGAAGCGTCAGCGGAAGCATTCAGCCTCCTCGCGTGAAGACCGAAAAGAGTAAAGACTTGCGACTTTTCCTGCGCGACTTATCCGAGCAACGACACCGACAACGCACTTAAGTACTCCTTTCCTTTTTCTCACTCTTCTTTCTGTCCTTCTCTATCATGTGTTTCCAACTCATTCCGGTGCTCTCTACACACCGCACTAACATCACACGCACACGCCGACGCAATCTCTCTAACCTGCGTCCAATAGACACCTCTTCCACTGAACCTTTCTCTTTCACGGTTGGACTTTGGAACTGTCAATCAGCCGTCAACAAATTTCGGCATTTTCTTTGCAATCTGGCCTGAGCATCCTAGGTCTGACTGAGACCTGGATACGTCCAGAAGACTCTGTAACCCCAGCCGCTCTATCTAATAAATTCTCCTTCTCTCACACCCCTCGTCAGACTGGAAGGGGTGGGGGTACGGGACTTCTGATTTCCAACAACTGGAAATACTCAACCCATTCTCCTCTATGCAATTATAACTCATTTGAATCTCATACAATCACTATAACATCTCCTATCAAACTCCATGTTGTGGTCATTTACCGCCCTCCTAGTCAACTTGGCATCTTCTTAGAAGAGCTGGATGGGCTGCTATCCTCTTTTCCAGAAGATGGCAGCCCACTTCTAGTCTTTGGAGATTTTAACATGCATCTGGACAAACCCTATGCTGCAGACTTCCATTCACTCCTTGCTTCATTTGACCTAAAACGCACTACCACTGCATACACTCATAAATCCGGCAACCAACTTGATCTCATCTACACACGAAATTGTACTTCAGATGACATTGTAGTCAAACCCCTACACATCTCTGACCATTTCTTCATTACACTAAACCTACATCTTGCTACTTGTGCACCCCCATCCCCCCTACCTGTTACTTTTAGACGAAACCTACGCTCTCTCTCACCCTCCCACCTTTCTTCCTCAATATCCTCCTCTCTTCCCTCTCCTACCCACTTCACATCCCTGGATACTAATGCAGCAACCAACACGTTATGTTCCACTCTTACTTCTTGCCTAGATGATATATGCCCTCTCTCCTCCAGGCCAGCACGGGCTGCTCCTTCCAACCCTTGGCTATCCGATGTTCTTCGTGAGCATCGGTCCAAACTTAGGGCAGCTGAGAGAAAATGCCACAAATCTAAGGATCCATCTGACTTGAGTATGTATCAGTCTCTGCTTTCATCTTTCTCTACCCAAGTCCATGCTGCCAAATCTTCATACTTCCACAACAAGATCAACAATGCTCCGGACACACGCAACCTTTTCAAAACTTTTAATTCACTGCTCTGTCCCCCTCCACCACCTCCCACCACTTCTATAACAGCTGATGATTTTGCCACATTTTTTACAGACAAAACTACATCTATCAGTAATAAGTTCTCAGCTCCACATATACAGGAACTAAAACTGACCACACCCATGGCTGAAACTCCCCTCTTCTCCTTCCATCCCCATTCTGAGGCAGAAGTAACCAAACTTCTCCTCTCCAGCCATCCGACGACATGTCCTTTAGACCCCATCCCCTCACACCTTATCCAAGCAATCTCCCCTACAATCCTACCAGCGCTCACACACATCATCAACACATCTCTTCTCACAGGCACTTTCCCCACTACATTTAAGCAGGCCCGGGTAACCCCACTGCTCAAAAAACCTACACTTAACACTTCACTCATAGACAACTATAGACCTGTCTCTCTCCTTCCGTTCATAGCAAAAACATTGGAACGAGCTGTTTTCAACCAGCTATCTTTATTTCTCTCACAGAACAACCTATTGGATGCTAACCAGTCAGGGTTCAGGAGTGGCCATTCAACTGAGACGGCACTACTGTCTGTCACTGAAGCCCTGCGGATTGCAAAAGCTGATTCCAAATCATCAGTACTCATCTTGCTGGACCTATCTGCAGCATTTGACACGGTAAATCACCAGATCCTTCTGTCTACCCTCTCATCGTTGGGCATCACAGGGACTTCACTTCGCTGGTTCAAATCCTATCTCTCTGGCAGGTCTTTCAGAGTGGCCTGGGGAGGGGAGGTTTCCAAAACTCATCAACTGGTCACTGGGGTTCCTCAGGGATCAGTTCTTGGACCCCTCCTCTTCTCCATATATACCACATCTCTGGGCCCCATCATACAGGCACATGGCTTCTCCTACCATTGCTATGCTGATGACACACAGCTCTATCTTTCTTTCAAACCAGATGATCCATCAGTAGCTGCAAGGATCTCTGGCTGCCTGGCGGATATCTCTGCATGGATGAAGGAACACCATCTTCAGCTCAATCTAGCTAAAACTGAGCTCCTTGTCTTTCCCGCCACTCCAACTTTACAACATGACTTCTCCATCCAGTTAGGTTCATCAACAATTACCCCATCGACTTCAGCCAGAAATCTTGGTGTAATCTTTGATGACCAATTGACTTTTAAAGAACACATAGCTAAAACTGCTCGATCCTGCAGGTTTGCATTGCACAACATCAGAAAGATCAGGCCCTTCCTAACAGAGCATGCTGCACAACTCCTCGTCCAGGCCCTGGTCATTTCCAGGCTGGACTACTGCAATGCTCTTTTAGCTGGTCTTCCAGCATGTACAATCAGGCCTCTACAAATAATTCAGAATGCAGCAGCACGGCTCGTCTTCAATGAGCCCAAGAAGGCCCATGTCACACCTCTCTTCATATCCCTGCACTGGCTACCGGTTACAGCACGCATCAAATTCAAGACACTGATGCTGGCCTATAGGACAGCTACCGGCTCATCACCGGCCTACCTCCATTCACTACTACGCATCTACACTCCCTCCAGAAGTCTGAGATCCTCTAGTGAAAGACGCCTTATTGTACCACCACAGAGAGGCACGAAATCACTTTCCAAAACATTCTCCTTCAATGTCCCTGCCTGGTGGAATGATCTTCCCACCCCCATCCGAAACGCTGACTCCATTACTGTCTTCAAGCGACTGCTGAAAACCCATCTTTTTCGACACTATCTGACTCAATAAAAAAAATAAAAAAATAAAAAAATAAAAATTCTTCTCCTCTCTTTCCTGATCTTCCCTTTCTAGCCCGTACTCATCTAACAACGCCTGTCATATGGTATTTTATAGCACTTCCTATGTCGATCTGCCTCCTTAGGATGAATCATTTGTTGTATTCCCAATTGTAAGTCGCTTTGGATGAAAGCGTCTGCTAAATTAATAAATGTAAATGTAAATGTATACTACGCCAGAGAGTGTGCACATGTAACGAGCCGGATGATAAATTCGTGCTCAGGACAGATGGACATTGCTGTGTATCAGGTAAAAAATTATATAAATACTGTTCAGTTTCTCACAAAAACTGATCGTTTCGTGTCTTAGGACATCAATGTATCGTCACGAGTCACAGGGTGTAATTTGGATTTGTCTGTGCATGTTTTTTTTTTGTTTTTTTTTACTTTTAAAGGTCTGTTGCCCATCCACTCCCATTATTTGGCTGACAGACTGCACCAGTTTTAGCAAAAAATCTTCGTTTGTGTTCTGCTGAAGAAACAAAGTCACCTACATCTTGGATGCCCTGGGGGTAAGCAGATAAACATAAAATTTTCATTTTTGCGTGAACTATCCCTTTAAGTGATGTTCTAGGGATCCCCTTCCTGAACAAAGGGGACAGGAGGCTCACTTTTGCCTCAGACATGGAGGTTTGCTGGACTTTGTAAGACATTTTAGATGTGGTAATTGCACACTGAATCGGAAAATTTCGTTCAAACTTTTTTGCATGTTAAAAAATAAATACGACCTCATGTTGTGTCAATCATGTTTATACACTGCCTTCGAAACATTCATCCGTCATAAAAAAATGGATCAGGTTCGATTTTCTGCGATTTCACATCCATATCAAGCATTTTGACAGGAAAGACCTGATTCCACCTTACCTGATTCCGCCTTACTTAGCCAAGAGTCAAGCTCTTTACTACCTTTCTGGATGGAGGCAGAGTCTTTGAGGCTACAGTCAAAGAGCTTACCCAAGCTCTTGACTGGTTGCTCAGTAATGGATGGGATGGTGGCTCCATTTAGTCCTTGAAGCTTAAAGCTCATCGTTGCCCAGTTAATGAGTTTTCTTGCCCTTGGAAAATCCATCTCCTGCCCGGGACAGACCCTGCAAACAAGCCTGTGCTGGCCCTTTACAGGCCCACTTGGGGCTAGCCCCAGCAGGCTGCCAGAGACTTTGCGCATTGGCAAAATGTTGGCCTCTTAATACATATATACATATACATTTTTTTTTAAACAGTCCAGGTACCAGGCCATCAGACTTGCCACTGTGTGCAAGGCAGCACCAGCCTGACCTGCTGCCGCGTATGCCCTACCATTCAAGCGAGATGTTTCCTTTAGTGGCTTGGATGGCAGGGCTGCAGCCTTCAACGTTGATGTCAGCCCAGCCGAGAGATAGCTTGCAAGCGTCTCTTCAATAGGGGGCATCAACGCATATCTATGCTCACGCATCCCCTCAACATCATCATAATTAGCATGCTGGTTATCGGTGAATGCGGGCTGAATATGTTCTATCCCATGCTATCTCGATATGAAGATCGGGAAGGAATGGGAGGCTCACGGGAGCTGGTCCACGCCTCCACTGCAAATCTAATCTAACAGCAGCACGATCCATAACAGACAGCAGGGGTAGGCAGGCTGTGAGAGCTCAGAAATAACCTCTTCACCCTCATCAACCAAATCCTGCTCATCCTGGCTGGAAGCCAGTAGAGCACTTCCTGCTGGATCAGAGGATGCAAGAGACAATACATCTTCTTCCTGCAGCTCAAGAGGAGCGCAAGAGATTAACACCTCTCTCAAACTCGTCAGAAAGCTCAACCTGCGATCCCCACAATATCAGTCTCCGCACTGCCTCGGCAGCAGCCGGACCCGAGCCGCGGGGGGCAGATGATTGTCCAATTTCCCTCTAGAATAGAGACAAACGAAAGTGGAGTTTCTTTAAAGAGAAACGTTCACAATGAATGCTCTCTGTTCCCTCGAGAACAGAGCATTGCGTGCTCTTCGCCCAAACACATAACGCATAGGTTGTGCGCGTCATCTGGTGTCAGATATCGCTGACATGGATCCACACACTTCCTAAAACACTTTACTACAGACATTTTTCTTACCAAATCACACTTAGAACAGACGACTCTGAAGACAAAGAAAAGTGGATGACGTATTTCACAGGTGCACTTTTATACCGGCAGTCACCTTATTGGTTACGTCATACACGGCCACCTGCCAATGTCAAGTTCATTGTCGTTTTTTCATTCATGCTTCAGAACCGGTCATACTGAAGGCAGTTCCCCAAGCGGCCTCCAGAGGATGCAACACGAGTTCCCTTTCAAAAGGAAACCATGGTTACATACGTAACCTGAAACGTTCCCTTTCAAGGGAATATCGAACTGCATCCTCTAGGGGGCGCTTGTGGGGAACGGTATAACCACGCAGCCATGCTGAGGGGGGTGCATGCTAACAAAGGCGAGCACTAAGTACCAATTCTCTTAAACTTAAGGGAATTGCCCCTGAGGCGTTAGTGACGGCCAAAGGCCTGAGCTGTTACCCAAGACTTGCCTGCAAGGGGTCAGAGAGCTGGACCCAGGGTAAAGCTCAAGGCTTGGAATCATAGCAGGTTCCTTTAAGGGGATAAGCCTAAGTGCCTACCACTAGCTCTGCATAGGTTTGTTCCCTCAGGAACCGACTCACAGAACATAGGTAGCAGCACCCTGTTCAAGCAAACATAGGTAGAGTAGGGCCCAAGGTAGCCAGGGCTTTAAAACCAACTCAAGAATGGGAATGAAGTCTAGCGCGTAACCCATACCATACAGGATTTCAGAAAGTGCGCAGAGACTTGCATGAGTACTTACCATAAACATAGATTTTAGAAGAAAACCGTTATTAAGGTGGCAAGTCTAGGAGTGCTTTGACCAATCCTAGGTAGCAGATGCTCAAGAAGTATCAGAGAGGATACCTAAGTGGAGTGGGGCCCAAGATGGCTGAGGCTTTAAACCATCTCAAGAAAGGGAACAAAGTCTAGCGTGTAACCCATACCATGCGTGCATACTTGCCACTTACGTGGATTTTAGAAAGTGTGCAGAGACTTGTGCGCACTTATTATTTGTCAGGCTGGCCTGGACAAAGGAATGCAGAAGTAACCCTTCGACATGAGGGGAGCACTGCAATGCTCACTATTGAGCGGCCTGAGTGAAATGCCCTGGAACAGAGGAATTCAGCTCTCAAGAATAGGAGGAATCTAAAAAAGACCCTCATTCCGTGAGGGGAACGAAATATGCTAATTTATTATCATTACACCAGGGGCTACAACCTGGAATAGCCAGAGCCATAGGGAGCGGAGGTCCTTCTCTTAACATCAGAGAGGTACTGATACACTCCATCTAGTAGTGGCATGCAACATTGCCAAGCACATGTAATGTCAGGAGGGACATTACAGGGGCAGAGAGTGGCTTAACTCCCTGGGGACAGCTGTATCGCTGGCGATACCAGCTCATTTTTTTTTAAGATCAGCGCAAAAGACACTAAAAGTGCTCTGTCGGTTTCAGTCATACAAATTAGAGATATACATCATTGGAAACTGTAAAGTGTGTACTTTTATTTGTGCACACTCACAAGAACAACAGAAAGTTGTGCTTTTTATTTAGAATAAAGAAAACGAACAGGGTGATTTCTGTTTTCTCTGTCTCTGCGAACTGCTTTTAGAAATGCATCACTTAAATCATTAAAACTCAGTGAATACTCAGCACACAAACAAAGTTTGTGGTATCTACATAAAGCTTGGGATTTATGCTTTTAAACGAAGTAAGTTTTATCGAAAACAAATATTCTGTGATAAAGTAATCTATATGAAACCAAGGAGATGTCTAGTCTTTCCAGTTGTAACTAATTATATTTAATGTGACCACGCCCACTAGCGAAATTTCTTTGGTATTCAAATTAGCCATGTGCTATAAGCGCAGCAAGGACCGGAGTATCTGTACGCGAGGAAACTCCCACATCACCGCAACAAAGCAACATGACTTCAAGTTCATCTTGGTTACAGTTTGTTTCTGAATGAAGAGGTGCTGTGAGGAATAAGACTTATATTTACCTCGATCAGAAGAAGGACGCGATGCAATGCAAACCCAGCAGGAGGAGACATTTACATGAGTAAGTCTTATTTGTCAACTAGCTTTTGCTGTGACAAAACGTGTACACATTTAACTAGTTAGACTTATTCTAAACTATAATTCCTGACTATATCAAATGAAACATTATGAAGTACGTTTGATAGCATTGCATCTCTCACGATACCAGGATATTTTTGATGTTCTAGAAACGATGCGTTTATGACGGTAAGATGCATTTATGACGATATGTTTATGACTGTAGAATCATATTTATTTATTTATTTATTTTATTGTATAAGTGTAAAAGTAATATGAGTGATTACACTGAATGCATGTTTACATCACGTTTATTAGTAATATAGTGCTAAACGATAATTATTAGTTTCTCAGATATTACATGTCCTTTTTTACATTAGTACAAATGCTAGAGTCTATGACTGTATACTGACATATGCTCCTGATATGATTTTTGTTTTGTGTTGTTTTTGTAGTGATCTCAAACCTGCTCAAAAGATGAATCTTGCCCTCTTTCCCTTGAGTCCCTTCAAACTGTTTTCCTCTGAGAGCACTACAAACTTCAGATGTTCAACTACACTGATATTCTAGTGTAAAATAAGTTCCCTTCTGGGAACTCGAACTGCGTCATCAACGCTTTGGGGAACGCCATTGGCGGGCCGCACTCTGAACATGTCTACAACCAATGAAATGACGGGAGTGACGTCAGCGACCAGGAAGTATAAAGCACGTGCGTTTGATGCCGGCGTCAGCTTTTGTCATTCAGCGAGAGCGCTCTGTGTATGTGTCTGTCTAAAAGCCTGTATATTGCTGTTTTTTGTGCCAATTGCACAGCTTTTGTTTGAGCAATATGCCAGGAAAAGGGGGAAAACTAAAAAGAGAGTTTAGAGCGGTTGAGCAGCCACATAGGCGGTGTGCTCCCCCTTGCCAGCAATTCATCGCTGGTGGGGATACACACAACCTATGTGTAGTGTGCTTGGGAGCGGAGCATGCTCAGTCAGCCCTCGAGGGGGCTGGCTGTAGGCAGTGTGATCGTCTTCCAGTGCGGGTGCTTCGCTCCCGGAGAGCCCTCTTTGAGGAGGGGGCTTTCACCAGCGCTCCCCGTGGGTCTGGCCCCGCTTCCGCCGAGGCGGAGCGGCTGCTGCACTCATGGGGTTCGCAACTAGATCTGCTGGAGGGAATGGAGACGGGCTCAGCCTTATCTCCCTCCTCACCTGGCGGATCTAGCAACCTCTTACTGGACGTGGAAGCCCGCACTGCGGTTCCTTCCCCTCCAGTAGAGGACGAATCAAGACTTCTCCTATCTTCCTCCGAGGAGGTTGATGTGGAAAGCCTTGACACAGTTCAACCGCCCCCCCGTTTACCCCATTATGAGGAGCTAGTAGAGGTGTTGACTAGTGCTGTGGCCAAATTAAACATCGATTGGCCGGTCGAGCAAACACGTGAGCCGCAGAGAAGCCGTCTGGATGAACGCTTCCTGCGGACTAAGTCAACACCTCCTAGACGGAGCCTTCCGTTTTTCCCTGATTTGCATGATCAGATCACCAGATCATGGGGAAAACCTTATTCAGCCCGCTTATTCTCCTCAGCCACTGATCATTATGGGAATGTGGCTGGGATGAGTGAGCGCGGCTACAAGATGATGCCGCCGTTTGAACAGACGCTCGCGGGCTATCTGTCACCAGGCCAGGCGTCATCTTTAAAGGCTCCGTCCTTGCCCACCAAGCCGCTCAGAGTTACATCAGGCTTGATGGGCAAGGCATACACGGCAGCAGGTCAGGCTGGGGCTTGCCTTCACACCATGGCGGTCCTCCAAGCCTACCAAGCAGACCTGCTGCAGGAGTTGAACGACGGCGAGGAAGTAAGCGTCTCAGAGATGAGGCGCACCGCAGATCTCGCTCTCCAGGCCACTAAAGAGACCGCCCGCGCTGTGGGTCGGTCTATGTCAGCCTTGGTGGCCGCGGAGAGACATCTGTGGTTGACCCTGTCCGAAATGAGGGAGAAGGACAGGGTCACGCTGCTGGACGCCCCCCTGCATCCAACCGGCCTCTTTGGTGACTCTGTTGACACGGTTGTCAGCAGGCACCAGGAGGCCCGCAAGCAGGCGGCGGCATTCCAGAAGTTTCTTCCTCGCCGCGTTTACTCCTCTGGGGCTGATCGGGAGCAGCCCCAGCCGTGTGCTAGCTCCTCATATAGGGAAACACAAAAAAGGAGTGTTGCAACCCGTGCTCCTCCGGCTAAGCCTAGAGGTCGGGGTAAGCAGCGCTCCAAGTCGGGGGCCTCTGGGAAGAGGGCTGACCTGAGGGTCGTCCTCCAGTCCAAGAGGTCCTCAGCTAAAAGGCCCTGACTGCTGTGGCTCAGGGCCAATGAGGGCAGCCCCTCTCGGGGGGGTCAGTGGTTCACCACAGTACATGGTGGCCGCCCCTCCCCGGGGGCCTCAGGAGATTCGTCAGCTAACCCTGCCAATGTTACAGGGCGCGGCAGTCTCCCGCGAACATCATCCTCTGGTCTTTCCGCCCGGAAACGTAGCGGAGCTAGAGAGTTCGCCGTCCCCAAGGGAAGTTTCAGAACAGAGCCATAGGGAGCGGTTCAAATAAATCCAGAAACCAGTCTCGAGAGGCTGGTTCCCTTAGTAGATTATCTGGCAGCGTGGAAACTACTGCCGAATGTATCTGCATGGGTCCTGCATACTGTAGAGAAAGGTTATTCTATCCAATTCGGCGCTCCGCCGCCACCTTTCAGCGGGGTATTTCCCACCGAGGTGGGCCCCGAGCAGGGTCTGGTAATGGAACAGGAAGTAAACTCCCTTCTGAGGAAGGAGGCCATCGAGGTGGTCCCTCCTCAACACAGAGAGTCCGGGTTCTACAGCTACAGGTACTTCATAGTTCCGAAGAAGGATGGTGGGCTGCGGCCCATTTTAGATCTCAGACACTTGAACCGCTCAGTAAAGAAACTGAAGTTCAAGATGTTGACTATCAAACAGGTCGTGTCTCAAATCAGGTCCGAGGACTGGTTTGTCACGATAGATCTAAAAGATGCATATTTTCACGTCTCCATCCTTCCTCAACACAGGAAGTTCCTGAGGTTTGCTTTCAGGGGCGAAGCTTACCAATACAGGGTTCTTCCGTTTGGCCTAGCTCTCTCACCTCGTACTTTCACGAAGTGTGTGGATGCTGCACTGGCTCCGTTGCGACTCCAGGGCAACCGCATACTCAACTACATAGACGACTGGCTGATTTTAGCCAGTTCAGAGCAGTTAGCGGTTCAGCATCGAGGTGCTGTTCTCGCTCATATGAAAGAACTGGGGTTGAGACTCAACGCCAAGAAAAGTGTGCTATCTCCATTACAGAGAACCACTTATCTGGGTGTCGTATGGGATTCGACCACGATGCAGGCACGAATGTCACCTGCTCGGATCGAGTCGATCCTTACTGCAGTAAATGCGGTCAAGCTAGGCTTGTCACTCACTGTCAAACAGTTCCAAGTACTGTTAGGTCTTATGGCAGCAGCATCCAACGTGATACCTCTTGGACTGCTGTACATGAGACCGCTGCAGTGGTGGCTCAAAACCAGAGGGTTTTCCCCGAGGGGCAACCCGTTCCGCAAGATCAAGGTCACGCGGCGATGCCTACGCGCCTTGGAATTGTGGAAGAAACCCTGGTTTCTGTCTCAAGGCACGGTACTGGGAGCTCCTTGTCGCCGCGTCATGCTAGCGACAGATGCGTCCCTTACCGGGTGGGGAGCGGTCATGAGTGGCCGCTCAGCCCAAGGCCTATGGACCGACCACCATCTCTTATGGCACATAAACTGCCTGGAGATGTTGGCCGTGTTTCGGGCCTTGAAGTACTTCCTTCCGGACTTAAGAAACCGTCACGTATTGGTCCAGTCGGACAACGTCGTGGTAGTCTATTATATCAACCACCAGGGTGGTCTGCGTTCACGCCCCTTGTACAAACTGGCGTACCAGATCCTCCTGTGGGCTCAAGGAAGGCTTCAATCATTGAGAGCAGTCCATATACCCGGACGCCTCAATGTGAGAGCAGACGTCCTGTCGAGACAGGGGACGAGACCTGGGGAATGGATGCTTCACCCTCAAGTAGTGAAGCAGATCTGGAGAGTGTTTGGCCAGGCTCAAGTGGACCTCTTTGCGACTCGAGAGACATCGCAATGTCCTCTCTGGTACTCCCTGGTGCCTCCAGCTCCACTGGGGCTGGACGCCATGGTACAGACGTGGCCGAGGCTTCGTCTGTACGCATTTCCCCCGATCGCTCTGCTCCCGGGAGTTCTGGAAAGGGTACGCCGGTTTGGAGTACGGCTGCTACTAGTAGCCCCGTACTGGCCGGCCCGAGTATGGTTCTCGGACATAATTGCCCTCCTAGACGGCTCTCCCTGGGAGATTCCCGTCAGGAGGGACCTCCTATCCCAGGCCGGGGGCGCAATATGCCACGCCACCCGGAGATGTGGAAGCTATGGGTGTGGCCCCTGAGGGGGCGCATCTCATAAGGGCTGGTCTCTCAACTGAGGTTGTGGAGACCATCCTCCAGTCCAGAGCTCCCTCTACGAGGAAACTGTATAGCCTTAAGTGGAACCTGTTCGTGTCTTGGTGTCATGAATGCTGTTTAGACCCAGTTAACTGCCCAGTTGGTACAGTGCTGGAGTTCTTGCAGACTCGGCTTTCCGAAGGGCTTACCCACTCCACCTTGAAGGTATACGTGGCGGCTATTTCGGCTTACCACGCCCCTCTGGGTGGCCTTTCAGTGGGTAGAGACCCACTGGTTTCACGTTTCCTCCGCGGTGTACTCAGGTTGAGGCCTCGAGTCAGACCGCGAGTCCCCATGTGGGATTTGGCTGTGGTGTTAGAAGCTTTATGTAAGCCTCCCTTCGAACCCATTGAGGAGATCTCAGATCATATGCTTACTATCAAGACAGCGCTGCTTCTTGCTTTGACTTCTCTGAAGAGAGTCGGGGACCTTCAGGCCCTTTCAGTGGCCCCCTCCTATATCGACTTTGCCCCTGGGTTGGCCAAAGCATTCCTTTACCCAAGACCTGGGTATGTTCCGAAGGTCCCGACCTCAACACCACAGCCAATAACGCTACAGGCGTTTTACCCTCCTCCTTTCGTAGAGCAAGAAGACCGGAAGTACAACTACATGTGTCCTGTAAGAGCACTTGACACATACGTCCACAGAGCTGCCCTGTGGCGTAAAACAGAGCAATTGTTGGTTTGCTACGGCCCTCCAAGAAGGGGTTGCCCAGCATCTAAACCCACTATAAGTAGATGGATCGTAGATGCTATATCTACTACATACGAGTCCTCTGGTCTCCCATCCCCCATGGCAGTCAAGGCTCATTCTACTCGAGGTCTGTCGGCCTCTAAAGCTCTGAAAGCAGGTGTCCCGATCCAGGACATCTGCAGTGCGGCGGGTTGGTCCTCACCTCTCACGTTCGTTAGGTTCTACGAACTTGATCTCAGAGCCACTCCTGGCTCCGCAGTCCTCATGTCCTAGCAGCAAGCTAGGCCCAGAGTCTCATCTCTCCTGGTCTGGCAGCTCTCAAGACAGGAGATGTACCTCGTGTGCCTGAGGACCGAGGTTTACTTCCCTCTGGTTCTAGTAGTTTCTAGACCAAGGATTATCTGCTCCCTCTGGTTCTGGCACGTCCAGACCAAGGAATACTGTTCTCCTCGTGTGCCTGAGGGCCGAGGAATATCCTCCCCACTGGTTCTAGTAAGACTAGACCAAGGTCATTTCTCCCTCTGGTTCTGGTATGACCAGACCAAGGAATATTCTCCCTCTAGTTCTGGCACGTAAGGTCCCCAGACAGAGGTGTAATACCACTCGCGTCCTGGCAAACTCCCAGGCGGAGACATTCCAGTGTTCTGGCAGGTACACCAGACACTACTTGAGTCCCTCTTGCTCTGGCAGGGAACCAGGCAAAGGGCTACCTTTTCCTCGTGTGCCCGAGGGCCGAGGTATTTTCTGCCCTCTTGTCCGTAAGAATACTAGACAATGGCTTATTCGGTCCCTCTTGTTCTGGCTCTTCCCAGACAAAGGACTAAGACTTCTCGTGTGCCTGAGGGCCAAGGAGTACCTCTTGTTCTGGCTGACAAACAAGAAGAGGTCTATCACTCTCCTCGTGGGCTCGAGGGCCGAGGAGGGTTTCTCCCTCTCACTCCGGTTGAGGATCCGGACTAATCATGCCTGTGTGCCTGAGGGCCGAGGACTATACAGCCCTCTTGTCCGTGTTACACTAGACAATGGCTCATCCCCCCTCGTGTCCTGGCGAGAATACCAGGCCGAGTTCATTCAGTCCCTCTGGTTCTGGCACGTTGGATTCTCAGACAGAGGTGTAATACCACTCGCGTCCTGGCAAGTTTCCCAGGCGGAGTCATCGCAGTGTCCTGGCAGGTAAGTATTCCAGACACTGTTTCCTTCTTGTTCTGGCGCCTTAGTGTTACCAGACAGAGGGAACTTCTTCTCTGGAATGATGCACCAGAGACTCAACGCGTTCCTTTCCCTTGGCCTAGCAGCAGACAGACACTGCGCAGGGATTTGGAATCATGGGGGCGTGGGTAGTCTCGTTCCCCAAAGCGTTGATGACGCAGTTCGAGTTCCCGGAAGGGAACGTCTCAGGTTACATATGTAACCCTGGATCCCTGAGGGAACGAGACACTGCGTCATGGACCATAATTCCCGCATCCCTACGGCGCTCGCTTCATTCCCTAAGAGCTGACGCCGGCATCAAACGCACGTGCTTTATACTTCCTGGTCGCTGACGTCACCACATTGGTGACGCCACTCCCGTCATTTCATTGGTTGTAGACATGTTCAGAGTGAGGCCCGCCAATGGCGTTCCCCAAAGCGTTGATGACGCAGTGTCTCGTTCCCTCAGGGAACCAGGGTTACATATGTAACCTGAGACGTTTTTGACTATTTTTTGTATTTTTTTAAGTGCAAGCAAAATAGCAGGTAAGATTTACTTGTTTCATTTGTTGAACAGAATTCAGAAAAAGTTTTCAGAAATGCCACAAAGTCTGTGCACATCTGTGTGGTTAGATCAGGGAGCTCAATAATGTGTCTTTGACCTTCATTATATATGTTTTGATTATACAGTGTTGTAAATAAAATACAAGTAATCTAAAACTCAATTCTTTGAGTCTTCTCACATTGATTCTTACCTGCTAGTCAAGTCAGTCATTGATGGGGCCATTAGGGAGGGTTCTTTTGTCTCTCGGGTGTGAATTGCTAAATATTCATGGATCATTGCCACACCTATGAATAATCCCTTTCGATCACAAAACATGTTTTAGAAAATTTGCATCAATATATTGTTTTCTCTGAACGAGTGAACAAGATGATTTTCACATCACTTGGTTGAAAAAATTCTAGCCTACCACATCCAATTCTCAACAGTCTTGATGACAAATGTTCTGTATGTGCTTCATTGCCTTATTTCAGTGACTTCAAAACTTTAGATTTTCTTTAACCACGCATAAATGTAGTTTCCTTCCGGGAACTCGAGCTGCGTCATGGAACGCTATAGGGAAAGCCATTGGCGGGCAGCACTCTGAATCATGTCTACAACCAATGAATGACGGGGGTGACGTCACAGGCGCGGTGACGTCATCAACCAGGAAGTATAAAGCACGTGCGTTTGAAGCCGGCGGCAGCTTTTGTAATTCAGCGAGAGCGCTCTGTGTCTGTCTCTGTCGAAGCCTTCTGCTGTTTTTCGTGCCCAGTTTGGTACACTTTTATTTGAGTAGCAATGGCTTCAAAACAACCTTTTAAAACAAAGAGTTTGGTGGCGGTTAAGCGCCCACATAGACAGTGTGTCCCTCCCTGCCAACGTTTCATTGTTGGTGGGGATACACACAGTCTATGTGTGGTTTGCTTGCTCCCGGAAAGCCCTCTTCGAGGAGGGGGCTTTCACCAGCGTTCCCCGCGGGTCTGGCCCCGCTTCCGCCGAGGCGGAGCGGCAGCTGCACTCGTGGGGTTCGCAGCTCGATCTGCTGGACGGTATGGAGATGGGTGAACCCCTATCTCCGCCCTCACTCAGCGGGTCGAGCGATCTCCTCCTGGATGTGGAAGCCCGCACTGCGGTTACTTCCCCCCGGGAGGGGATCCCAGAGCTCCTTTTGTCTTCCTCCGAGGAGGTTGACTTCGGGGGCCTGGATGATGAGCCACAACCGCCACCTCGATCGCCTCACTACGAGGAGCTATTGGAGGTGCTGACTAACGCGGTAGCCAAACTGAACATCTCTTGGCCCTCGGAAGAACAAAGAAACTATGAGCCGCAGCGAAGCAGATTGGATGATTGCTTCCTGCGGACAAAGTCAGCACCCCCTAAGCGGAGTCTTCCCTTCTTCCCCGATCTACACAAAGAGCTTTCTAGATCGTGGGAGAAGCCGTACTCTTTCTGCCTCTTTAACCCCTCCGAAAATTATGGAAACGTGGGGGGTGCGGAGGAGTGCGGTTACAGGACGATGCCACGGGTTGAGCAGACGCTCGCAGGCTATCTCTCACCCGGCTCGGCATCATCCTTGAAGACTCCGCCCTTGCCCACTAAGCCACTCAAAGTTACATCCGGCTTAATGGGCAAGGCGTACACGGCGGCAAGTCAGGCTGGTACATGCCTACACACAATGGCAATCCTTCAAGCATACCAAGCCGACCTGCTGAAGGAGTTGAGCGATGGCGAGGAAGTTAATGTGTCAGAGATGTGACGTACAGCAGATCTCGCTCTCCGCGCCACCAAGGAGACCGCCCGCGCTGTGGGGCGGTCTATGGCAGCCCTGGTGGCCGCGGAGAGGCATCTCTGGCTGACCCTGTCCGAAGTCAAAGAGAAGGACAGGGTCACGCTCCTGGACGCCCCCCTGGAACCATCTGGCCTCTTTGGTGCTTCGGTCGACACAGTTGTCGCCAGGCACCAGGAGGCCCGCAAACAGGCGGCGGCGTTCAGGACATTTCTTCCTCGCCGAGTTTACTCCTCTGAGGCTGCTAGACGGGAGCAGCCTCAGCCGTGTACGAGCTCCTCGCACCGTGAGGCACAAACACAGGGCGTTGCCGCCCGTGCCCCTCCGGCCAAGCCTAGAGGGCGGGGACGGCAGCGCTCTAAGCCGGGGGCCTCTAAGAAGAGGCCCGACTTGAGGGTCGTCCTCCAGTCGAAGAGGTCCTCGGCTAAACGGCCCTGACGGTTTTGGCTCAGGGCCGTTGAGGGCAGCCCCTCTCGAGGGGGTTTGCACCGTACCCAAGGGTGCGGGTTTCAAACCCCCTCGGGGCCCTCAGGAGATTTGTCAGCTAACCCTGCCAGTGTTACAGGGCGCGGCAGTCTCCCGCGAACGTCATTCTCTAGCGATTCCGCCCCGGAAACGTAGCGGCCCTGGAGAGTTTGCAGCCCCCGCGGGGGTCTTCAGAGGAGCTAGTTCAGGAACTCCCTGCCAGTTCGCTGTTACAGGCTTCCGAATTAGTTCCTCAGATAAATGCAGACACCAGTCTCGAGAGGCTGGTTCCCTTAGTAAACTTTCTGGCAGCGTGGAAACTTCTGCCAAATGTTTCTATGTGGGTCCTGCGTACTGTAGAGAAAGGTTATGCTATTCAGTTCGGCACCAAGCCGCCACCTTTCAGCGGGGTATTTCCAACTTTAGTAAGCCCCGAGCAGGGTCTGGTAATGGAACAGGAAGTAGAAACTCTTCTGAGGAAGGAGGCCATCGAGGTGGTCCCTCCTCAAGACAGGGAATCCGGGTTCTACAGCCGGTACTTCATTGTTCCGAAGAAGGATGGGGGGCTTCGGCCCATCTTAGATCTCAAGCTTCTAAACCGCTCAGTCAGAAAACTGAAGTTCAGGATGCTTACAGTCAAGCAGGTCATGTCACAAATCAGGTCCGAGGACTGGTTTGTCACGATAGATCTAAAAGACGCATACTTTCACGTCTCCATCCTTCTTCAACACAGGAAGTTTCTCAGGTTCGCTTTCAGGAGCAAAGCGTACCAATACAGAGTACTTCCAGACCTGAGGAACCGTCACGTGCTGGTCCGTACAGACAGCACCGCGGTAGTTTATTATATAAACCATCAAGGAGGTGTCCGCTCACGCCCCTTATTCAAGCTGGCGTACCAGATCCTCCTGTGGTCTCAAGGAAAACTCCTCTCCCTGAGAGTAGTCCATATTCCTGGACATCTGAATGTGGGAGCAGACGTCCTGTCGAGGCAGGGGCCGAGACCCGGGGAATGGATGCTTCACCCAGAGGTGGTGAAGCAGATCTGGAGAGTGTTTGGCCAGGCACAGGTGGACCTTTTCGCGACTCGAGTTACATCGCAATGTCCCCTCTGGTACTCTCTAGTTCCTCCAGCTCCACTGGGGCTGGATGCCATGGTACAGACGTGGCCGAGGCTTCGTCTGTACGCTTTTCCCTCGATCGCTCTGCTCCCGGGAGTTCTGGAAAGGGTCCGCCGGTTTCAAGTACGGCTGTTACTAGTAGCCCTGTACTGGCCGGCCCGAGTGTGGTTTTCGGACCTAATATCTCTCCTCGACGGCTCTCCATGGGAGATTCCCGTCAGGAGGGACCTCCTATCTCAGGCCGGGGGCGCAATTTGCCACCCCCACCCAGAGAAGTGGAGGTTATGGGTGTGGCCCCTGAGGGGGCACAACTCATAGGAGCGGGTCTCTCAACCGAGGTTGTTGAGACCCTTCTCCAATCCAGAGCTCCCTCTACGAGGAAACTGTATGGCCTTAAGTGGAACTTGTTTGTGAGATGGTGCCACGAGCGCCACTTAGACCCAGTTAACTGCCCGGTTGGTACAGTTCTGGAGTTTCTACAATCTCACCTTTCCGCAGGGCTAGCTCACTCCATCTTGAAGGTTTACGTGGCGGCTATAAGTGCCTACCACGCCCCTCAAGGTGGCCTCTCAGTGGGCAGAGATCCCTTGGTCATCCGTTTCCTCCGCGGTGCACTCAGGTTGAGGCCTCGAGTGAAACCGAGGGTTCCTACGTGGGACCTAGCTGTGGTGTTAGAAGCTCTATGTAAGCCTCCATTTGAGCCCATAGAAGAGATTACAGATCGCA
The DNA here is from genome assembly GCF_049309525.1 of Garra rufa. Taxonomy (NCBI): domain Eukaryota; kingdom Metazoa; phylum Chordata; class Actinopteri; order Cypriniformes; family Cyprinidae; genus Garra; species Garra rufa. Next base: position 21,226,502 of record NC_133371.1, on the reverse strand, counting down.
TGCTTACCATTAAAACAGCGCTTCTGTTAGCTCTCACCTCTCTCAAGAGAGTTGGGGACCTGCAGGCCCTTTCGGTGGCCCATTCTCATTTAGAGTTTGCTCCAGGGATGGCCAAGGCCTTTCTTTACCCTAGAGTCGGGTACATCCCGAAGGTCCCCTCCCTAGTGCCACAGCCCGTAACGCTACAAGCGTTTTATCCTCCTCCATTCGTGGAGCCGAATCACAGGAAGTTCAACTGCATGTGCCCAGTCAGAGCCTTAGATGCCTACGTCCACAGAGCTGCCACGTGGCGTAGAACAGAACAACTGTTCGTCTGTTACGGCCCCCCAAAGAGGGGGGTCCCGGCTGCAAAGCCTACTATTAGTAGATGGATCATCGACGCCATATCTACTGCTTACGAGTCCTCTGGTCTCCCATCTCTCCTGGGACTCAAGGCTCACTCCACTCGAGGTCTATCTGCCTCGAAAGCTCTGTCAGCAGGTGTCCCCATCCAGGACATCTGCAATGCTGCGGGTTGGTCCTTGCCCCTGACGTTCGTCAGGTATTACGAACTCGACCTCAGAGCCGCTCCAGGCTCCGCTGTCCTCTCGACTTAGCGAGACTAGGTCCAGAGAGTCAGCCACCTCCCTAGCCAGGAGGAGACTTCTCAAGGCGCATTCTTTCTGCAGAAAGAAGAGAAGTCACTTTCGCCACTAAGAGATCTGCATCCTCAACCTCTTTTGTCCGTGGAAAACTAGACAAAAGCTCTTACTCTCGCGTTCTGTTGCTGTTACCAGACCGAGCTCTTTCAGTCCCTCTTGTTCTGGCAGAACCCCAGACAAAGGACTAAGACTCCTTGTGAGCCCGAGGGCCGAGGGGTGCCTCTTGCACTGGCTGGCGAACCAGGCAGAGGTCCATTTGTTCTTGTGTGCCTGAGGGCCGAGAACCATACAGCCCTCTTGTCCGCGGAAGGCTAGACAATGGCTTAATTCTCCTCGTGTTCTGGCGCAAGAAGCTACCAGACCGAGTGTATTTCGGTCCCTCTGGTTCCGGACTTTCCCAGACCAAGGACTAAGACCTCCTTGTTTGCCTGAGGGCCGAGGAGTGCCTCATGCGCTGGCTGGCTACCAGGCAGAGGCCCCTACTGTCTTCCCCGTGTGCCCGAGGGCCGGGGATTGCAGTGACCTCTTGTCTGCGCAATGCTAGACAATGGCCTATTCCCTCGCGTCCTGGCGGAGTTCCAGGCCGAGACTTGGGTCCCTCTTGTTCTGGCTGAACCCCCAGTCAAAGGACCACCCTCTCCTCATGTGCCTGCGGGCCGAGGAGCACTCTTGAGGTCGAGTGCACTGTCCTCGTGGGTCTGCGGACCGAGGACTACCTTACACCATCTGTCCGCGGAATGCTAGACAGTGGTCATTTCGGTCCCTCTTGTTCTGGCTACTCCCAGACAAAGGACTAAGACTCCTCGTGTGCCTGAGGGCCGAGGAGTACCTCTCGTTCTGGCTGGCGACCAGACAGAGGAAGACTACCATTCCTCGTGTGCCCGAGGGCCGAGGACTACAGGGCCTTCTTGTCCGCGGAATGCTAGACAAGGGCTCTCTCTTTTCCACCCTGGTTGAGCAGACACTGCGCAGGGCTTGGAAATTATGGGGGCGTTGGTAGTCTCGTTCCCCATAGCGTTCCATGACGCGGCTCGAGTTCCCGGAAGGGAACGTCTCGGGTTACGTATGTAACCTTAGTTCCCTGAGGAAACGAGACGCCGCGTCTCGGACCATAATTCCCGCACCCTGCGGCGCTCGCTTCATTCCTTAGAGCTGCCGCCGGCTTCAAACGCATGTGCTTTATACTTCCTGGTTGATGATGTCACCGCGCCTGTGACGTCACCCCCGTCATTCATTGGTTGTAGACATGATTCAGAGTGCTGCCCGCCAATGGCATTCCCTATAGCGTTCCATGACGCGGCGTCTCGTTCCCTCAGGGAACTAAGGTTACATACGTAACCCGAGACGTTTTCTCAAAAACATAAACATGCACATTAATGTTGCTTGCATATTATTGTAGCCCAATATGTACTGATTACAATGTAATCTGACTTTAACCATTAAAATGTTTTTAAGATACTGAAAAAAAAACACAAATGTCAGGGCATATCAAAAGTTCTTCAGGGCCCCAAAACACCCTCAGACACCAGAGGGTTAATGGCCTAGGCTGATGTCTCCAGGATACCAATGGCCTTTTAAAAACTGAATATCCAATGATCCAATGTCAGGAGAGACATTACATGGGCAGAGAAAGAGGTCTAATGACCTAGGCTGCTGATTCTAAAGGGCTCTAAAAGGTCAAGGGCCTTTAATACCCAATAGGGCAGCACAACCTCCGCACATACCAATGTGGCGGAAGGAGAAACACATCGGGCAGCAGCAAGTGGCCGACTTATCCGATGAGGTTGTCATGGAGAATTCAGCAGCCGTAGAGTAGGTGCCTAACCTTGAATAGAGAGGAGCACCTACCCGTTCAGCCCTAGGATGGCGTGCCTCAAAACCCTGCCTAAGCAAGGTGAGCACTGCCATGTCCTGAGATTAGTATCAGAAGGGGTATCAGAATGAGATCCAACTTCAAGGGGGATCAAATCATTTTTATAGAAATGAGTTTAAACAACCCATGTGATATGAAGTGAGACGTCTTCAACCTGAGGCTGAGACGAGCACCTACGGCAGGAGGGGAGCCTTCTCAGGGCAACCAACAGTGGCTGCTTAGGGGCAGGTTTTAACTCCTGAGAAACAAGGAGGAACACCTGATCTGCCAGAGGGTGGCAAGCTCTAAGATACCCTTCCGCAGAGAGGGGAGCATATATATATATATATATATATATATATATATATATTTTTTTTTTTTTTTTTTTATAAGGGGTGCAATCACTGAGCTATCAATCGACAGTCCCACATTTCCAGCCTGAAAAAAAATCCTGCAAACCCTCCCAAGCTAACACATAGATATCCTCAGACTGCTACTGAATCCAGTATGATGTGGCTATCCAAAAGGAACATGATAAAAATCATCTGTCCAATAACTGCGACAGATAACCATATCATTCAATTCTTAGGAACTTACTGATAGGGAAACTTCCTGTCAGGTCCCTTCCATGATCAGTCATGAACCGCAAATCGCGAGTTATGGCAGGTAATTCTCTCTATAATGCGCAGCATGTATTCAGCTCCACCCACTTGCTAGATTACTTCAGAAATCAAGCAAGAACTAAGCCATCGCAAATGCGTTGTTAACACTGCAAGAGGCGACGTACTCATGCAAACTCTTTTAGGTGTTATTAGATCAAGGTAATCCTGCGAATGCATCGCAATGAGCACAAGCCGTCTCTTCACGAGCGGAGTACACTCAATTCATGCCCATGTCTACGAGAAACAAGTAATGAAAAGCAACAAGAGCAATGATAAGAAACAAGCAATGCCTCCAGTGAGAGAATATGCACTCCTAGTCATTTATATATGCTTAGCTAAAGGCAAAACGGTCAGTGAAGATGAAAAAGAGAATGTTGTGTTCTACCAGCGCCCTTTTATACTATGGTTGCAATGGTAGTGATGCAGAAGGCAGCAACGAGTCGAGCCAGAGGTGACGTCATAGGCTGTCGCCGGCCAATGATATTGTCATTTTTGTATGTAGGCTTCAGACACGGCGGCGTTTCCCACAAGAGCCCCCTAGAGAATGCGGTTCAATGTTCGACATCTGAAATGGATGCAGTCACCACATAACTAATGTCTGTATTCTCAAAATGTACAGTAGTCAAAGGGATTTCAAATCAGATGATTTATCAAATACAAAATAGAAAACATTCTATTCAGGTTAATACTGCTAATTTAAAACTTTGAAAGGGACTACAAATTATCTATACAAATACTAAAATAATAAAAAAATACCAAATTATTACTTTGACCTCTGCTGAAAATACGTTTTGGTGTGCTAAAGTATTCACTGGCAAAGCTCACTCTTCCCCCAAGATCCCACTAGTCAGTAGACAGTGGTGAGTGCTCATTTCGTCCACCCGCTCTGTCTCTTGAATTTCAAAACCCCACCTTTATCTCACTTTCAACTTCAGAATAAGGAGGACTTGGCTAAAAGAAGCATTTTCAATCAAAAATTGCCTCTGAAAAGCAAATAAGCCTATATCCTCAAATCTGGCTCGTGAGATCCCTATGAAGAGACCTACCTCACACCCAAGCTACGAGAACTTCCCCGGGCCAGCCTGCAAGCATTGCATGACCTGGACCTAAAAGACCTCGACAGGCTGGCTCAAAACATCAGCAAGTTTGCCCAGAGTGCTCCAGGTTGTCAAGACGTCCACGCATACTTAAAAGACCTGGAATTCCATCTAGAAATGAGACCCAATGTCACAGACAAAGACAGACTTTACCTACTGCGAACAACCTCTAGCTATGAGGTGCGGAGCTTTTTGGACCAACAGCCTTCACACACAAAGACTGATTTCCATCTGCTCCGCCAAGCCCTCATCAAAGAGTTCGCAGATACTGAATCAGAGCTAGGACTGGTGGCCGCCCTGGAGACCAAACAAGATCGCCAAGAAACCCCCCAAGCTTATTACATCCGGCTTAGACGATCATACTTCGGAGCTCGCAATGAACCTGGCATGGAGGAAGACCTGTACTTTAGAACTCTTTTCCTCAGAAATCTCCATCCTGGGGTGAGCCACCACCTTGGCATCCTAGTGTGCCCACAAACAGTGACATCTCAGCAGCTGCGAGACTTGGCACACAAAGCCTACGCCAAGCAGAAGATGGCTTCAGAAAAGGGCTCCAAACTTGCCGCAGTTCTTGACATCAACACTCAAAGTCAAGGAATGGCACTAGAGGGCGATGTTCACTAAGACAGCGTCAAGCCACGACCCAAAGAATGGAAGTCATCCTCGCTCAAGAAAGAACGGGATTTCCACAACGGCACCCGACCAAAACAGAGAAGCGACCGCTGGGATGGATCCCACAGACGGCAACAATCACCTGGACAGCACTGGGAGAGATCACGGAACCAGCCAAGGCCGCAGGAGAGTCGATGGGAAAAATCATTGAACCCGCAGCACTCAGGCAGAGGATCGTGGAAATCTAATGGAGGACCCAAAGGGACACGACAGTCACGCCCTGGAGTCACCAGCCCAAGAAACTGTTGCAAAAACCCACAGAGATCCCACGCTGACAGAACCCAAGCAGAAACTGTACAAGAACAAAAGACATCAACTAGTCTTGATTCTCAAGAGCTGATGAAGATGATGATGAAGGAGTTCTTCCAGAGCAGAGAGCAGGATCGGAAATGGGAAAAGAAAGAAAAACCGGATTCAGCCTGACTAGCGGCAGAGCAACAAGACAGCAACCACCTGGCACAACAAACCTCAGACAAAAGCACCCATTCACCTCACCCTCAAAATATTGCAACTATCACAACCATGAGTGAACAGGGAAGTCACCCAGAACACCCCGCTCCAGCGGTTGACACCGACCTAACACCTAGCATGTCGGACGAGAGCAGCCGCCCATCAACACCTGCTGACGACACCGCCACAGTCCACGAAAGTGCTGTTCTGGTTGTCTGCCACGCCTCTGAAGAACACCAAACCAGTATCCATAGTCTACCGAATTCATCCCACACTCCAGTGCCTCAACTTCTTGGTGATCTCATCGAGAAAGGTATAGCTAGAAAGTTTTACCTCTCCATCATCATAGAACGCCACATCAAAGTCGAAGACCTTTTGGACACAGGAGCAGACATCACCCTGATGTCAACAGAACTCCTGGAAGAAATCCAAGCGAGAAACAAGAGAGCAAACGGCACCCTCAAGCTCCAAAGGTGTGAACTAAACCTCCAAGTATAGTCCCACACGGGCCTGCAACTCAAACACGTGGCCCCAATCCATCTAACTGTCGGACTGATGGATCTCATCCACCCGGTTTACAGCTCACCACTAAACACCTACCCACTTCTCATTGGAAAAGATCTGCTTAATCGCTTCAAACCCTTAATTGACTTTAAGCACCTGAAGATGTGGACACAAGTCCGCGAGCCCCTGCCATTACAATCAGTAGACCCACAAGCACTGCAGTGTCAAACCACAGACACCGGCCCTAGTCTACGACAGGACGAAGCAAAGTCAAGGTCAGAGCCAAGCCCAAGTCCAGCAGCAACTAACAAAGCTCTCGACCCCTTTCTCTGTGCACTGCAGACATGGGACTCAACCTCAGGTCCTCCCCAAATCAGAACTGCTGTAAATGTCCATGACCTTCCTGTGTCCGATGCAGTATTGGCTCTCTGGACAGAGGTCTCAGCAATCAGTCTAAGCCTCTTCAAAACACTGAAGCAGAGACACAAGCACCTGCCACATGTTTCCAAGCATAGCCGCTTCCCTCTCAGTCCCGAATCAACAACAATGGCTACCTCCAAGATAATCTGTGCAGCAGACATGCAGTGGAACAACCGGCTTCTAAGCCACTACTTCCTGGTAATCCCTGATCTGCCTCACGACCTATATATTGGAGCAGACATCATTGTCAGACTCAACGCCTGGATCGACACTGTGAATGACATCATCTGTGCCCCGACGTCACACCAACTGAACCCCACTGTCAACCTCAAGAACCTCCGATCTGGTCAGACAGTGCCGGACGCCTGTGCCATGATTAACGAACAGGAAGTCACCATACCCGCCTACAGAAAGAGTGTCAGCGTCCACCTGAACATGTGACCAGGACAAGCTCTCAACAGCGAACTAGGTTTCTTCCATCCTTCCAGGACCTGCCTAAGGCTAGGTCTGACCCTGGAAGCCACACCCCTCATGGAAGTGTCATCCCGCTCTGTATACGTCTTGTTCAACAACTGCACGGCTCAAGACATCAAACTCCCTAAAGCCAGCCACATGGGATGGCTCATCAGCCAATAATTCCACGACTTTGAGCTAACAGTACCTATCATAGGTCCCAAACCAGTCCAGCTGCTGTCAGACGGAGATGAAGCCGCAGTTTTCACTAAACCCCATGAAACCATCGCCATCCCGTCGGTGCTGCCTGTATCCAAGGAAAACGTCTGTCGCTCAGAGCTAACTGATGACACGCACCTGGCAGTCTACGCTGTCTCCTCCCAACCTCTGACAGCACTACCAGAACAAGTGACCCTCATGGCTCAGAGCTCCTCAAGCACAGAAACAACTCCACTGTGACGCAGAGCGCCAATTACTCAAAGAAGTCCTACATAAAATAAAGACTCCTTTGCTAAGGACTCTCTGGACTGTGGCCAAACCAACATCCACACCGTGCGCATCCTGACAAACCCAAGTGCACCACCTACATATGTGCGTCAGTACAAGATTCCTATCGCATCGTATGAATCGGTACAAGAAATCCTCGACGGAAAAAGGAATCATTCGCCCCTGCAACAGCACATATTCTGCACCTATTTGGCCAGTTCTAAAGCCTAACGGCAAATGGCGGCCTACTATTGACTATCGTAAACTGAACAAACAGGTATCCCTGTCACGTTGGCCCATGACACAACTGGACCAAGAAATTCCCAAAATCAAAGGCTCCACGATCCTATCCACTATGGACGTCGCCTCCGGATTTTGGACCATTCCCGTACACCCGGACGACCAACACAAGCTGGCATTCAATTTCGGCAACCGACAATACACCTTCATGCGGTGTCCCTTTGGCTATGCCAACTCACCAGCTGAATTCAACATCTTTCTCAACAAAGCATGCCCTGATGCCAGAGCCAGAGGCAGTATAATCTCAATCTCGATAATGTCGATGATGTGCTCTTACAGAGCACCAATGTGGCAGACCATCTAAAAGAAATCGACCACGTCCTTAACCAGCTAACAACAGCAGGTGCCAAAATCGCACTTCACAAAGGACAATGGTGCAAAACCAAAGTAAACTATGTCGGTCTCCTCGTTGGATGAGGAGGAATCAAACCGCAATCCAGCCGCACTCAAGCAATCCAAACCATCAAACCACCCACTAATATCTCTGAGCTGCAAAGCTCCCTGGGAGTCTGCAACTATTCAAGACAATTCAATGAAAATTATTCTGACATTGCACGACCACTCACATCGCTCCTCAAGAAGGATTAACCCTTCATTTGGACGGATGCCCAGGACAAAGCGATGAGCGAGCTCAAACAACGCCTGTGCTCTGCTCCCTGCCTAGCCTACCCAGACCCAGAATATGTGAAGGGATGCTTAGTTTGCTGCCAGTTCCAACCAGCAAACTCAAATCACCGAGCACCACTACAACGGAAAGGAGTCACCTTTCCGTGGTCAGACCTCCAAATAGACTGGGTGGGACCCCTGCCCGGTCAACCCGAGGGAACAAAAACTTCCTCACCGTGGTGTGCGAATTCACCAAGTGGGTGGAGTGCCTCCCCGCCCCAAATGACACTGCAGAAACCACTGCCTGCCTGCTGATGAACCACGTCTTCTCAAGGTTCGGGCTACCTCTGAGGGTCAACTCCGACCGAGGAACCCACTTCACAGCCGAGATAATGCAGGAAGTATGGAGACTGCTCGGGATACAGGCCAAGCTACATATCAGTCACCATCCAATCGCGTCTGGGCAGGTGGAGCATTTTAATCGCACAGTGGTTAGCATGCTAAAGAAATATGTAGCCGCCAATCAAAAGGATTGGGATATTAAGTTGCCTCTGGTACTGATGGCTGCCAGAGCCACCCCTCACAAGTCCACTGGTGTTCTGCCCTTTGAAATGATGACGGGGCGACAAATGACACTCCCATTACACCTGCTGCACCAACCGGGGGATACAAACCTCGCCACCGCCTACACCACTCACCAGTACCTCGAAGAACTGCACCAACACCTGAGAACGACCTTCTCTTTCGCTCAACAACAACTCCAAAGAAGTGCAGAAGGTCGTAAAGCCTATTACGACCAAAAGGCATCGCATCAGGAATTCAATGTTGGAGACAAGGTGTGGTACTACAGCTTCGCCCAATCACGGCAAAGCGGGCCCTATCGTCTGTCAAAGAAATTCCTACCGCACTGGACTGCACCCCACCAGATTGTGGACAAGCTCTCACCCGTTGCCTACCGAATCAGAATCAGGCAAGGCCGCAACGAGCCAGTCCTTCGATGGGTACATCGAAACCAGATCAAGAAACATTGGGGCTCCAACCAATCAGGAAAGGGGGAAAACCAAGCCCAGACACGGATCAAGCCCAGACCACACCTTAGGCTAACCCAATTGTTTTGTTTTGTTTGTATGTATTTGTTTTGTTTTGTCCCCCTAGGGAAACACACCCAACCTCCCTCACAAACACAACATGAACCACCTACACCCTTCTTCACCGCCTCCCTGCGAGGAGATGATCATTCCTGACGCCTAACCTCGCTTAATGTCTTTGTGTGTTTTCCCTCTCTCTCCCTCCCGCTTTTCTCTCCCTCTAGGCCTCATCGGAAACTTATCTCACGTTTCCATAAAATCTAGACCCTGAAGGTGGAACTGACACTGTACGCCAAATTAGTACCAGTTACTATGAGTAACCCGAGTAACAATGAAGGCGGCTCCGCCACCCATGATCCTCATAGCTAACTGTCCCCTTATGTGTTCTCTGTCACCAGGAAGATGTTCAGACTCGCCGTCGTGTTGTTCTGCGTAGTCGGGGTCGTACCCCAGCCAGAAGTCGCCACGCTCGGACCAGCGTCAGGGATCGTAGTCCGCGAACAACTGGGATTATTGATCACTAATTGTAAAACCTACACCCAAAAGGTGTACGTCCGATTTTCCGAGCACACTACACCCTCCCATCTCCTAAAACCATGTGGGCTGGCACCCGTTGGACTCGGGAAGCCTTCGCCCATGCACAAGCAGATGTGACCCACATGCTGCGCCAGTTACAAAAAATGACCGTAACCCAAGCTGAGTTAAGCGGGTACAACCGACGCTCCAAACGGTTTTTGGGCGCCCTGTTGGGAGCTGCGGCGACTGTAGGAACTCTGTTTAACATCGGCATGACTACCGCCACTGCTGTAAACCTGGCCACAGTCAGACGACATGTGGGTGAAATCCAAGCCGAAATGCCCGACATTAGGCATCAGCTCCATGTCCAAAGCTTTGCCCTGCAAACTTTCGGAAAATCACAGAATGGCACCATTACAGTCTTGAACACCCACAGCACTCTGCTCAACCAAACAATCCACTCCCTCAATAAGCTGTTTTCGGTCGTGCAAGATGACCTAGCTCAAATTCAACTGCTAACCAATCTAATGACTGACATGTTAAGAGAAATAAGCTCCTCAATTGACAGTTTAGCCATGGGCAGAATTCCTCCCTATCTAATACCCCTCAGCCTAGTCCAGGACATACTAGCCTCCTCGACCACGGGTCCCGCTAATCCCCTTCAAGCCCATCTCGCCTACTCCCTGGGCAGCGCCATCCCATTGTACATCAACCCAGACGCAGGGGACATAGCCTTCCTCCTCAGTCTACCCGTCATTGACTCCCATAACATCTACCGGTTAAAGGATGTTGTGAACGTGGGTTTCTGGCAGAGGGACACCTATGTCAAAATACACACTCCCGAGGTCATGGCTTACCACGATAATAACGAGCAGTTGTATCTGGCCCCAAACTTCAAAATGTGTATGCATACCAAAGATATTCATTATCTATGCCCAAGCAAGCCCTTTGTCCAGGATAACACAGAGGGCATTTGTGGCCTCGAATCCATCCGACCCAATACCAGTTGTCCTGCGGAAGCTACGCCACGGTCTCAGGTGGAGGAGACCCAAGCCGAAATTGTCGGGAACCAATGGCTGGTCAGTACTTCAGTGCGTACCGCTACCTTGACGTATGACCAGCACGACACGGCTACCCGTATCACGTTGCCGAACCAAACCCTCTGGGTCAATGTTCCCAAAGGCTCAATTCTCCACATCAATGACCTGGCACTATACCACCTCCCCGAAGAGGACTATAAAGCTGACCTCAAAATTTCACCTTTCTTCAAACAGCATTCCTTTGACCTCGATCCTGAATTAGAGGAAAGGATCAAGGCAGAAGGAATGCAACTAATTGATTTAACTCCCATTAACACGGCTTTGGAAGCCATCGCTCGCCTTCCGCCCGCCGGTCCCCCAATTGTTAGATCGTGGTCTGCTGCAGACACGGCATTGTGCGTCTCAACCATCGTCGGATACGTTGTAACTCTAACCCTCGCCTTCTTCCTCCACAAACGAGTAAGCGTGGTCCAAGAGTCTCTCAATAAATGTGCCTTCCGGCGTTCCACGCATTTTTCACCGCGAGAAAACCAACCAAGAATTCGAACTCGAGCCAGAGAACACGACGAATCTAATTGAGATCATGCCCATGCCGCCCCGTCGATCCACTGACTATTAAAACCGACCAAAGGGAAAACCCCAATCGCACTGCCCTCGCCAATGGTCCCTATACCGTCTTAAATAACCTTAACCCTACCAGCCAATAGCTACAGCCCTGCACCAAAATTCAGCTAGGGATGGAGATGTTGTTTGTGTCTTGTGCATGCCTTGGTCTCTCTCTCTCTCTCTCTCTGCCTTTTTGTTCCAGTGTCTGCCGATGTTTGCACCAGGAACATCGCTAACCAAGAGGGGGATGATGTAGGATTTTAGTTACGCAAGGCACAAGTAACGATCAAATCTCCACACTCCAAGGAAGATCAAAGATTCTTTTATCCGAACCATTTGCCAAAAACGGCGCGAAGACACTGGCGTCACTGTGTCTATGCCACACTCCGTCTGCTGCACCGCAGGGAACAAAGCAGCCATAAAGTTAATCCCATCAAGAGAACAACAGTGATTTGTGTTGGGAGAAGACTCACTAATGGCTAATTCATGACCAGAATCTGCTGAACCTCATAAAACTCCCGAAGGGCAATCTACAGGGATCGCCCCCCTCTCTGAGATCCCCCAAAGAACCAGTTGTCCAGCTCACTCGTGACCTAGGCTGTCATAAAACTGAGTTAAGAATAAACAAAGGAAAATGATCGATTCCAGACTGGCCATTCTGGCCCGCTGACCCCCTTTCGAGCAGGGTGGTTTTTTCCACTCACCCTTCTCAAAACCCAGAACTACACCACGCGCTCAATAAGTGCGCTATCAAATATGATACAAGCGGAAAAGGAAACAAAGAACGCTATTTCAATCAATCGAACTTACTATGCAAAAGGATAGGGCACCCTCCTTCCCGTATATTCAATGTTTGCTGTGTAATCGTGTACTTTCCTATACCTTGTGTGCCTTATTTAACCCTCTGGGGTCTGAGGGTGTTTTGGGGCCCTGAAGAACTTTTGACATGCCCTGACATTTGTGTTTTTTTCAGTATCTTAAAAACATTTTAATGGTTAAATTTAGCACAAATTGGGCTACAATAATATGCAAGCAATATTAATGTGTATGTTTGTGTTTTTGAGAAAACTACATTTATGCGTGGTTATTGAAAATCTAAAGTTTTGAAGTCACTGAAATAAGGCAGTGAAGCACATACAGAACATTTGTCATTAAGACTGTTGAGAATTGGATGTGGTAGGCTAGAATTTTTTCAACCAAATGATGTGAAAATCATCTCGTTCACTCGTTCAGAGAAAACAATATATTGATGAAAATTTTCTAAAACATGTTTTGTGATCGAAAGGGATTATTCATAGGTGTGGCAATGACCCATGAATATTTAGCAATTCACACCCGAGAGACAAAAGAGCCCTCCCTAATGGCCCCATCCATGACTGACTTGACTAGCACCCTCAGATTGCAGCTTTTCAAATAGTTGTAAGCCAAATATAGTCCTATTCTAGCAAACCATAGGGGAAAGTGGGGTGAGTTGTGCCAGTTTTTACTCAAAGTGACTTTATAGTGAATCCATGACAGTAATCCCTCCAATTTAAGCATGTACATATATTTCAGGATGTGGTGCATCCCCGGGGACAATAACTTTGGATCTGAAATAAACTGATTCAGATGCGGGGTAAGTTGTGCCTTTGGGGAGAATACAGTGGGGTAAATTGTGCCAGTGATTATTTAAGTTAAAAAACATTAGCAACGAATGGAGTTTTATATTACTTGTATTTTATTTACAACACTGTATAATCAAAACATACATAATGAAGGTCAAAGACACATTATTGAGCTCCCTGATCTAACCACACAGATGTGCACAGACTTTGTGGCATTTCTGAAAACTTTTTCTGAATTCTGTTCAACAAATGAAACAAGTAAATCTTACCTGCTATTTTGCGTGCACTTAAAAAAATACAAAAAATAGTCAAAAACTTGTTTTACACTAGAATATCAGTGTAGTTGAACATCTGAAGTTTGTAGTGCTCTCAGAGGAAAACAGTTTGAAGGGACTCAAGGGAAAGAGGGCAGGATTCATCTTTTGAGCAGGTTTGAGATCACTACAAAAACGACAAAAACAAAACAAAACAAAAATCATATCAGGAGCATATGTCAGTATACAGTCATAGACTCTAGCATTTGTACTAATGTAAAAAGGACATGTAATATCTGAGAAACTAATAATTATCGTTTAGCACTATGTTACTAATAAGCGTGATGTAAACATACATTCAGTGTAAGCACTCATAAATAAATATGATTCTACAGTCATAAACATATCGTCATAAATGCATCTTACCGTCATAAACGCATCGTTTCTAGAACATTAAAAATATCCTGGCATCATGAGAGATGCAATGCTATCAAACGTACTTCATAATGTTTCATTTGATATAGTCAGGAATTATAGTTTAGAATAAGTCTAACTAGTAAAATGTGTACACGTTTTGTCACAGTAAATAACAGCGAAAGCTAGTAGACAAATAAGACTTACTCATGTAAATGTCTCCTCCTGCTGGGTTTGCGTTGCATCGCGTCCTTCTTCTGATCGAGGTAAATATAAGTCTTATTCCTCACAGCACGTCGTCATTCAGAAACAAACTGTAACCAAGATGAACTTGAAGTCATGTTGCTTTGTTGCGGTGATGTGGGAGTTTCCTTGCGTACAGATACTTGTAGCACATGGCTAATTTGAATACCAAAGAAATTTCGCTAGTGGGCGTGGTCACATTAAATATAATTAGTTACAACTGGAAAGACTAGACATCTCCTTGGTTTCATATAGATTACTTTATCACAGAATATTTGTTTTCGATAAAACTTACTTCGTTTAAAAGCATACATCTCAAGCTTTCTGTAGATACCACTTTTCTGTTTGTGTGCTGAGTATTCACCGAGTTTTAATGATTTAAGTGACGCATTTCTAAAAGCAGTTCGCGGAGACAGACAAAACAGAAATCACCCTGTTCGTTTTCTTTATTCTAAAAAAAAGCACAACTTTCTGTTGTTCTTGTGAGTGTGCACAAATAAAAGTACACACTTTACAGTTTCCAATGATGTATATCTCTAATTTGTATGACTGAAACCGACAGAGCATTTTTAGTGTCTTTTGCGCTGATCTTAAAAAAAAAAAGAGCTGGTATCGTCGGCGATACATCCGACCCCAGGGAGTTAACCAAGTTATTAAATGTGTATCCTATATGTAACATTATATTCCTATGTTGGGTGTCGTTTGAAAGATCGTGACGAATGCAGTTCGTCCGAGTGAATGAGAATATTGTGTATATTTTATGCATTGCAGTAGTTTATGGAAATCAATAACCCAATTGCAGAAAAATCTATATCCTAATAATTCACATGCCAGGAGGAGTGGCATGGGTGCATGACCACGCCCCGTAGCAACACCATTGGACTGCAGCCCTCGGGGCCGTGCTTAGTGAGACCCTTTAATAACTAATGACCCGAATCAGAACATGGCTTGAATTGCGCTTGAATTGCCGACTTGAACTGTCTGAACTGAGCGAGAAGAGTCCGAACGTCCTGAAAAGACTTGTAGCTTTTCTCTGCCGAAGATCGCCTGCTCGTCCCAACTACAAGGCATTCCTGCCCTCCAGAACTCTCCAGAAACTGCAAAGACTTCGTGACCCGGTTTGAACCTTCAGAGCCTACGCGCCTTGCAACCCAGGCCCACCGAATGCTGAGCGCAACACCCGCGTAACCAGGCAACCGCGGCCCGAATACCGGTACAGCAACTCCCGTTGCCCAACCCTCATCTCCGAAGGATTCCCAAAGACGTCATCCAAAGACTGACTAGCAACCAACCAGAATCTCTGCCGAGATGAGCCCACAGAGGGAATCCCCATTCCGGCACGAGCGCAAGTAAACAAGGTCTCACATTCTTGTTGAAATCTGGTGCGATATCATTTAAGTTAGATCTCTGCATTTGTGGTTTTCTAAGGTTGCGATATGAGAGCTAGTAACAGTACTAGAACAATTTTGGGGTTCTTAAAATCCATAACTTACCATCCTTGAAACCGTGTGAGTGTGCGTGCGCGCGCGCGCGCGCGTGTGTGTGTGTGTGTGTGTGTGTGTGTGTGTGTGTGTGTATGTGTGTGTGTGTGTGTGTGTGTGTGTAAATCATTGTTTCATTGAAAGAAGTTGTCTTGACTTTATGTTCACAAAGTTTCATCTTTGCCCAGATCAAGCTACCTAGCTTTTAATTTCCCAAGGTAATAATTTGGTTTATTTATGTTCCTGACAATGAGCATAAAATAAACCTTGGAATTGATAAGGTATATTGATTTAACCACTTCGGTGGACGAATGGTTAAGAAACATAAACTATTAATTCTAAATCGATTTCCCTGAATTTTTTGATTCGATTCTTTATCAGAATCAACTTTAAATTTGAGCTAATTCTTACAGTGCGTGCACACGGATGATAAACTCGTGCTCAGGACAGATGGACAGTGCTGTGTATCAAAGGTAAAAAAATATATAAATACCGTTCATTTTCTCACAAAAAACGATTGTTTCATGTCCTAGGACATCAATGTATCGTCACAAGCCGCAGGGTGTAATTTGGATTTGTCTGTGCATGTTTGTTTTTTTACTTTTAAAGGTCTGGTGCCCATCCACTCCCATTATATGGCTGACATACTGCACCAGTTTTAGCTAAAAATCTTTGTTTCTGTTCTACTGAGGATACAAAGTCACCTACATCTTGGATGCCTTGGGGGTAAGCAGATAAACATCAAATTTTCATTTTTGGGTGAACTATCCCTTTAATACCTGCCCTGTGTTGTTAGATCGTTTGGTGTTCCTGTTGTGTTCCAGTTCTCCGTTCCTGTGTTTTGTCTCCTGTGGATTTTCTTCCTGCCTCTTGTGGATCGGTCTGGACTGTTTCGAGAGGAACACAGCTGCCCATTCACATCCCTGTGCTACTAAGAGTGACTGTCTTTTTGCATGTGTTTCATTTGATTCTTGCCTTTTTCTACACCTGGACTTTTCTAAATAAATTGTTACGTTGCACATTTGCTACTGAATCCTCCTTTGTGATCATGACAGCTAGACCCTGGAGCGGAGGCTGATCTTGTTCATTTCACCACCTGTTGAACCTCTGTCCAGCTAGGCTCCCTCACAGCAACATGAAATGTTGGATGTTGTGGACTTATGAAGGCTGCGTGTGGTTCCAGTTCCAGGTCTCTGTCTCACAGTGTTATGCAAAAAGGAGTTTACTTCCTCAGTTGAGCACATGCCACTAAGCTTGCCACCTAGAAGCTTTTTAGTGAAGGAGAAAGGGTTGGAAATAAAGGCAGCATGCTTCCTTACTCTTTCCTTACCCTGCCTCTGGTGCCACTCTCTCCTGTGCAAGGACATTATCTTTTTTCTTAAGATGTGTCAAAGCTCAGCGAATGGTTGCTTTTTCTTATTCCCTAGCAAGGAATAAGAAGAATTTTTGTTCAACCCCTTGAATTAAAGCTTAAAATCTGCACTTCAATTTCATCTTCATTGCATCATTTTAAAACTATTCTAGTGGCATACAAAGCCGAAATTATGAAAAGTGTGTCAGTGTCCAAATTAGGGCTGTCAATCGATTACATTTTTTAATCGTGATTAATCGCATGGTTGTCATGAGTTAACTCGCGATTAATCGCACATTTTTATCTGTTCTAAATGTACCTTAAATAAATACTTTTTAAAGTTTTTAATACTCTAATCAACATTGGCATTGACAAATATGGATGCTTTAAGCAAATATGTGTTTATTATTAGTGAAACCATACTCCACATAGAAGATGAAGACTAGACATGTTTCAAAGGTCATAGATGTTTTTCAAATAACGCATGTCTATTCGACACATGGGGGAAAAAAAAGAACATAGAAATACCAGGTTCCCATTACTTCTTTCTTTGCACTGAGCAATTTACATACAGAAGCTTATTTACATTATTTGCAGGACAGGGCAGCTCACTTCTTCTGAACATGCAAAATGTATATTTGAGGCCTTGAGATGAAGAACCATACAAGTCCATATTTTTTAATTTTGAGTAATAAGATTTTTTTTTTCATTTGGATTGTGAACATTATATTATATATTTTTATTTTACTTGAAAATAGACAACAAAAGCTTCTCATTTCTAAGGAGATAACATTTTTCAGTGTCAGTATTAAAAATCAAAAGTTATTGTGATTTATATTTCCGAAATGTGGAAGAATGGTATATGTCCAGTTAGTGTGGAATAACAGTATAACTTCAGTTCATCATATCACTTTAAACCACTAAAGATCTGATTCCTTTATCTTAGTTTTAATAGAGTAACAGAAACTTCAGGTTAATATTAAGCATTTCTTTCAAGTTTATTATTATTATTATTATTATTATTATTATTATTATTATTATTATTTAAAAACAGAAAATACGGTATGAACAATGTACAATACATAGACCTTCTTACAGTACAGGCAATAACAATGAATTATTAAAAAACTATAAATAAATAAATAAATAAATAAAAACAATAAATACAATGCAGACATACATCATAGCTAAATATTATACAACATATCATAAGGTATTATTTTGAATTTCGAGAAAAAAACGGGTTTAAAGTTTCTCTTCCACTTCTAATGGTCGCGGTCTGTCAGGAGCGCTTTATTGTATCATTACACAAACACACTTACCCTGAAGAGGACAGTTTTCCCTTGTTTATCATGATGGGCATAGTCTCTGAACTTTGATCTATTCTTGTATGTTTAGATAGCTCCAATAGTGCACCTTGTTGTTTATTAAGAAAAGCTGGCGCAGCGCACATACTACTTCAAACTGTTCTCGCGCTCAGCCATCTCACGATATAAATAAATATATAAACAAATAAACTCTGCTTGCCATACTTTACACAGGACTGGCGGGAAATGAATACAGCTTTATTATATAGCTATGGTATGTGGTTTATTTTGATAGGTTAACTGTTTATGCGGTGTTTAGCGCTCCTCAGCGCGTTCAGAGAGAGAGAGAGAGAGAGATCACATCACATATGTGACACTATTTTTACGTTTAAAATGCGGACTGTTGGTCGCGCGAAAATATCCCCAAACTGTTTCTGATTACAAAGTTCACACAAACAATTAATGTCACATGGTTATCTATTTTTTTTTTTTTTTTTTTGGACTTATATGGTTGTTCGTCGCACACACTCATTTATTATTACATTTGTTTGCCCATACTGTTATTTGATGCAGCCAAGTTCTCAACAAAACGGTTTCCATTGTTATTATTCAGTATTTCTGTTATTAGACAACCAAAGTAATATGAAATAATAACTTAAAAAAATCATGATTATGATCATGATTCAATTGCTGAAAAGAATAATTTACAGGCATCTGGACATAAGTCACTATTCCCTGCATTATTATCGTTGTTTTTAACTTCCTG
>NC_133371.1:21189898-21207189 GCF_049309525.1 Garra rufa | reverse complement strand
AGTAACCTGAGATGTTCCCTACTAAAAGCCAAAAGCTACACTCGATGCTGCATTTCAATATGCAAATGGAAACGAGAATACTAACACCACCACACTGGAAGTGTCTGGACCCCTCAAGATTGTGTAATGTGTGCGCACACACATTGAAGAGGTCTCAGACATGACTCTGGGATGTTGACTCAATGACATGTGAGCCCAGAGTAGCATGGACATCCAAACAATAGAATCTGATAAATGTGTGTGGAAAGGACCAGCCTGCCACATCAAACACACTTGCTGCAAGGGGGCAGCAAGGGGAAGCTTGGCCGTGTGCCTTGTAGACTAGGGCAATAGCAACCCTCACCCAATGCGACATTGTCCGTTTAGTAGCTTTCCCACAGAAACCCCGTCAATCAGAGCGTAGCAGGCCGAACTGGCAGCCACGTAGACTCTGAAAGTACCAGGACATAACTGAGGACAGTTTTTCTTGCAGAAACCCCAACACTGAAACAACCTGGCAGTGAACGTCTCAGGTTACGTATGTAACCCTGGTTCCCTGAGGGAACGAGACTCTACGTCATCAAACGCTATGGGGAACGCCATTGGCGGGCCGCACTCTGAACGTAGTCTGCAACCAATGAAATGACGGGAGTGACGTCACAGGCGTGGTGACGTAAGCGACCAGGAAGTATAAAGCACGTGCGTTAGAAGCCGGCGGCAGCTCTTGGAATGAGCGCCGCAGGGATGCAGGAATTATGGTCCATGACGCAGTGTCTCGTTCCCTCAAAAAGAGGGAGAGAATCCACCTCGGCCCTCAGGCGCACGAGGGGAAGAAAGTACACCTCTGTCTGGGAAAAAGCCAGAGCAAGAGGGAGACAAGTAGTGCCTGGTGAATCTGCCAGGACACTGGGATGTCTCCGCCTGGGGAAATTGCCAGGACGCGAGTGGTAATACACCTCTGGGGGACAGCCAGAGCACAGAGGGATAAATAGGGGTGCCTGGTGACCACGCCAAGGCACGAGGAAATCACCACCTGGGAGTATGACCAGGTCAAGAGTAATAGTATGCCTCTGTCTGGGGAAATTGCCAGACCAAAAGGGGTAATTATTCTCTTGCTTCAAGAGAGAATAGTAATACATCTCCGTCTGGGGAGCTGCCAGACCAGGAGGAGTAAAACATTTTCAGCTTCGTGAGAGGATAATAATACACCTCTGTCTCGGGAACTGCCAGACCAAGAGGGGTAAGTATTCTCTTGCTTCAAGAGAGAATAGTAATACATCTCCGTCTGGGGAGCTGCCAGACCAGGAGGAGTAAAACATTTTTAGCTTTGTGAGAGGATAATAATCTACCTCTGTCTGGGGAACTGCCAGAACACAGAGGGATAAGGAGTGCCTGGTGATCATGCCAGGGCACGAGGGAAGAGTAGTAATACGCCTCCGTCTGGGGAAATTGCCAGACCAAGAGGGGTAAAAACTCTTATGCATCATGAGAGAATAATAATACACCTCTGACTGGGGAACTGCCAGACCAAGAGGGGTAAGAATTCTCTTACTTCATGAGAGAATGGTAGTACACCTCTGCCTGGGAAACAGCCAGCGCAAGAGGGAGAAGGAATGCGCCTGAAAATGAGTGCCTGGGAAGTGGGCCAGGACACTCTGAGAGGTCTCATCCTGGGGAACCGCCAGGAGAGGAGAGGTAAGACTCTGCCTAGGAATTTTGCTAGGACAAGAGTGATAATATGCCTCTGTCTGGGAAACTGCCAGAAAAGAGGAATAAAGAGTGCACCTGGTGATCATGTCAGGGCACGAGAGAAATTCTGCCTGGGGAATTGCCAGGAAGAGAATAGTAATACATCTCTTGTCTGGGGAACTGCCAGACCAAGAGGGGTAAAACTCTGAACCTAGCCTTTGTTGCTAGGGTGAGAGGACAAAGGAGCCAGGAGCGGCTCTGAGGTCAAGTTCGTAAAACCTAACGAACGTTAAAGGTGAGGACCAACCCGCAGCACTGCAGATGTCTTGGATAGGGACACCTGCCATCAGAGCTTTAGAGGCAGACAAGCCTTGGGTGGAGTGAGCCTTGACTCCCAACGGAGATGGGAGACCAGAGGACTCATAAGCAGTAGAAATGGCATCTACGATCCATCTACTAATAGTAGGCTTTGAAGCAGGGCACCCCTCTTAGGGGGGCCGTAGCAAACAAAGAGTTGCTCTGATTTACGCCACATGGCAGCTCTGTGGACGTATGTGTCCAGTGCTCCATTAGATTATACTTCAGATGGTCGGGCTCCACGAATGGAGGAGGATAAAAGGCTTGAAGTGTGATTGGATGTGGTATTGAAGACGGGACCTTAGGAGGAAATGTGTGACCAAGGGGTTTCTACCCACTGTCAGGCCACCATGAGGGGCGTGGTAGGCCGATATAGCCACCACGTACACCTTCAGGGTGGAGTGGGCTAACCCTGCGGAAAGGCGAGTTTGCAGAAACTCCAGTACTGTGCCAATCGGGCAGTGAACTGGGTCTAAACGGCGTTCATGACACCATGAAGCAAACAGGTTCCACTTAAGGCCATAAAGTTTCCTCGTAGAGGGAGCTCTGGACTGAAGAATGGTCTCGACAACCTCAGTTGGGAGACCAGCCTCTATGAGTTGTGCCCCCTCAGGGGCCACACCCATAATTTCCAAATCTCCGGGCGGGGGTGGCAGATTGCGCCCCGGCCTGGGATAGGAGGTCCCTCCTGACGGGAATCTCCCATGGAGAGCCGTTGAGGAGGGCAATTATATCCGAGAACCATACTCGGGCCGGCCAGTACGTGGCTAATAGTAGCAGCCGTACTCCATACCGGCGTACTCTTTCCAGAACTCCCAGGAGCAGAGCGATCGGGGGAAATGCATACAGATGAAGCCTCGGCCACGTCTGTACCATAGCGTCCAGTCCGTAGTGGTCTCATGTACAGCAGACCAAAAGGTATCACGTTGGATGCAGCTGCCATAAGACCTAACAGTACTTGGAACTGTTTGACAGTGAGTGACAGGCCTAGCTTGACCGCATTGACTGCAGTAAGGATCGACTCGATCCGAGCAGGTGACATTTGTGCCTGCATTGTGGTCGAATCCCATACGAGACCTAGATAAGTGGTTCTCTGTAATGGAGAAAGCACACTCTTCTTGGTGTTGAGTCTCAACCCCAGCTCTTTCATGTGAGCGAGAACAACATCTCGATGTTGAACCGCTAACTGTTCTGAGCTGGCTAAAATCAGCCAGTCGTCTATGTAGTTGAGTATGCGGATGCCCTGGAGTCGCAGAAGAGCCAGAGCAGCATCCACACACTTTGTGAAAGTTCGGGGTGAGAGTGCTAGGCCAAAAGGAAGAACTCTGTATTGGTAAGTTTCGCCCCTGAAAGCGAACCTGAGAAACTTTCTGTGTTGAGGAAGGATGGAGACGTGAAAGTATGCGTCTTTTAGATCTATCGTGACAAACCAGTCGTCGGAACTGATTTGAGACACGACATGTCTGACAGTTAACATCTTGATCTTCAGTTTTCTGACTGAGCGGTTCAGCTGTCTGAGATCTACAGATCTGGCCATTAAAAATGCGTCTATTTTCAGGCGTCAGCCTGCAATTCGGCACGCTAGATCACGGGTCTGCCTGCAGGCGCTTTTTCAGATTTTTTTACAACGTTGTTGCGCTTCATATAATATCCACCAGGTGGCGCAAGGAACAACATTCTGTAGCCAAACACTGCACAAAGATGGCTATTTGGACAGTATTTGTTATGTCTGTTGTTTTAATATCTGGCGCCATAATATAATTATGTAATGTAATGTAATTCATTCTGTATGTAACGGCAAAGTATTTATAATTTCGTTCCTTTTTTATTAAGTTAATTTAGAAAAAAAAAAAAGTTTGGAGCATTTTTGTTCGTTAAACGTAAGCTTTTTGTTTCTTAAAGACCAAGAGGCAGACAGTGAGTTGACCTACTCTGTTTCAATTTGCCTTCTCAAATCACGAATTGGCTAAAATAAAATCCATAGATGTAAAATAAAAGATATAAATAATAATAGATATAAATGTGCGCTATTAGGTGCATATCCAATCGTTTGAGCAGAGAGTGCAAAACACATTTTTAGGACATGAAGGCTCAAGCGCGATCAGTTACATTTTTTTCAGAGGAGAATATTTAACCATTATTTTTTGTCAGACGTGATAAATAAATATGTAGAAAGACTTAAATTACTACTTAACGAAATAAAACAAATAGAAAACAAAAACTGTTTTATTATGTAGCTAGTCCGTAAAGATGCATTTCTCTCTAAAGGCGCGTCCAACGAGGATATGAGGAGGATTGTTAACTGCATCATCACTGACTCAGAAAACAGTGGTTTCTAAATAAATAATTAAAATATCTCCTTACTATTTGACAGTCATGGTATTTACTTTTGCCAGTGTTTTGTGGCAAGCTTTAAACACGGAACCCTTCCAAGCTGTGCTGAACGTGCGCTCAATGCTGCTGACAGGACCATCCGAGCCACTCTTGACAGTCATGGTAGCCTGGTTTCGTGTTTCCACCAGCGCTGCAATTTTTTTTAATCACCACTGAATGTCTAAAATATAATTTTAGCCCGCATTTGATCTATGACAGACTAAAATGCAGGGCTATAATACGTCTTAAAAGTGGAACATGGAAATATAATGGATGTACTGCAAAAAAGTTTTATACTCGATATTGTTTCCAAATGGTTAAATGTGAGATTCTGGAAACGAGAATTAAATTTAGTGTGAACGGTCGGGTCGGGAAGAAAATTATTCTAAGCGGGTATATATATAGTTTATTCTAAGGGTGTATATATAGTTAGTATATAAGACCAAGATGGCGGCGCGTACACATCGCGAGGCTCAGCGTCTCCAGTTTCTGCAAATTTGCAGTATTTTATCTGCTCATCTCGGGTCTGTTCGTGCAGAACAGTAGTGCCTTTACATCGTACACCCGACAGGAGCTTTTGGATATTGGTTTGGACATTCCCGACGGTTTTATCAGCAATCTTCGACTCGTCCCTGAAATCGCAAGATCACCCGAGGCTGCGCACTCTACCCGGCCGGGCGGAAGTGCTCGTAGACGGCGACGCGACCGTAAACAAAGACGGGGGAAGCGTGGAGGACTAAGAGCTAAGCTAAAGCTAACACCACACCGGCTCTCTTTACCCAGCATTTTCCTCGCTAATGTACGGTCGCTAGTGAACAAAATGGACGAGATTCGACTCCGCATCAACCACAGCAAGAGACTTTGGAACTGTAATGTCATGATCTTCACTGAAACATGGCTAAACAGCGATATATCGGACAGTGCTATTGCTCTAACTGATCACCACACATTCCGGGCAGACAGAACGGTGGATGACTCCGGTAAGACCAGAGGCGGAGGATTGTGCATTTATGTTAACAAAGCTTGGTGCACGAACTCTGTTATTATTGGGAGACATTGCTCAGCTAACCTAGAGTTTCTCATGGTTAAGTGAAGACCGTTTTATCTGCCGCGGGAATTCACCTCCACCATAATAACTTCTGCTTACATTCCTCCTGACGCTGATGCCAAGCTTGCTATGAACGAACTTCATACAGCCATCAGCAAACAACAAACTACTCACCCGGAGGCTGCATTTATTGTTGCGGGGGATTTTAATCACTCAAACTTAAAGACAGTACTCCCAAA
Source organism: Garra rufa (assembly GCF_049309525.1). Lineage (NCBI taxonomy): Eukaryota > Metazoa > Chordata > Actinopteri > Cypriniformes > Cyprinidae > Garra > Garra rufa. The sequence continues at coordinate 21,201,504 of NC_133371.1, read as the reverse complement.
ATTTCACCAAAACATTTTCTGTCACACCAGAGGAAACAAAACGTCTCAGGTTACGTATGTAACCCTAGTTCCCTGAGGGAACGAGACGCCGCGTCATGGAACGCTATGGGGAACGCCATTGGCGGGCAGCACTCTGAATCATGTCTACAACCAATGAACGATGGGGGTGACGTCACAGGCGCGGTGACGTCATCGACCAGGAAGTATAAAGCACGTGCGTTTGAAGCCGGCGGCAGCTCTAAGGAATGAAGCGAGCGCCGCAGGGTGCGGGAATTATGGTCCGAGACGCGGCGTCTCGTTCCCTCAGGGAACTAGGGTTACATACGTAACCTGAGACGTTCCCTTCCGGGAACTCGAGCCGCGTCATGGAACGCTATGGGGAACGAGACTACCAACGCCCCCATAATTTCCAAGCCCTGCGCAGTGTCTGCTCAACCAGGGTGGCAAAGAGAGAGCCCTTGTCTAGCATTCCGCGGACAAGAAGGCCCCGTAGTCCTTGGCCCTCGGGCACACGAGGAATGGTAGTCTTCCTCTGTCTGGTCGCCAGCCAGAGCGAGAGGTACTCCTCGGCCCTCAGGCCCACGAGAAGTCTTAGTCCTTTGTCTGGGGGTAGCCAGAGCAAGAGGGACCGCAATGACCACTGTCTAGCATTCCGCGGACAGATGGTGAAGGTAGTCCTCGGTCCTCAGACCCACGAGGACAGTGCACTCGACCTCAAGAGTGCTCCTCGAACTCCGCCAGGACGCGAGGGAATAAGCCATTGTCTAGCATTGTGTGGACAAGAGGGCACTGCAATCCCCGGCCCTCGGACTCACGGGGAAGACAGAAAGGGCCTCTGCCTGGTAGCCAGCCAGCGCAGGAGGCACTCCTCGGCCGTCAGGCAGACAAGGAGTCTTAGTCCTTGGTCTGGGAAAGGCCAGAACCAGAGGGACCGAAATACACTCGGTCTGGTAGCAATTGCCAGAACACGAGGGGAATTAAGCCATTGTCTAGCATTCCGCGGACAAGAGGGCTGTATGGTTCTCGGCCCTCAGGCACACAAGAACAAGTGGACCTCTGCCTGGTCGCCAGCCAGTGCAAGAGGCACCCCTCGGCCCTCGGGCTCACGAGGAGTCTTTGTCCTTTGTCTGGGGTTCCGCCAGAACAAGAGAGACTGAAAGAGCTCGGTCTGGTAACAGCACCAGAACGCGAGAGTAAGAGCTTTTGTCTAGTTTTCCATGGACAAAAAGGCTGAGGGTGCAGATCTCTTTGTGGCGAAAGTGACTTCTTCTTCTTTCCGCAGAAAGAATGCGCCTTGAGAAGTCTCCTCCTGGCTAGGGAGGTGGTTGACTCTCTTAAACCTAGCTTGTTAGGACGAGAGGACAGCGGAGCCTGGAGTGGCTCTGAGGTCGAGTTCGTAGAACCTGACGAATGTCAGGGGCGAGGACCAACCCGCAGCATTGCAGATGTCCTGGATGGGGACACCTGCTGTCAGAGCTTTGGAGGATGATACACCTCGTGTAGAGTGAGCCTTGAGACCCAACGGGGTTGGAAGACCAGAAGACTCATATGCTGTAGAAATGGCATCAATGATCCATCTACTAATAGTGGGCTTGGCAGCCGGGAAGCCAACTGTTCTGATCTACACCACGTGGCAGCTCTGTGGACGTAGGCATCTAATGCTCTGACAGGGCACATGCAATTTAGCTTCCTGTGATCCGGCTCCGCGAACGGAGGAGGATAGAACGCCTGTAGCGTGATTGGCTGAGGTGCTAGGGACGGGACCTTCGGTACATACCCGACTCTCGGGTAAAGAAAAGCTTTGGCCATTCCTCTATGGGCTCGAATGGAGGCTTGCATAGAGCTTCTAGCACTACAGCTAGGTCCCACGTGGGAACCCTCGGTTTCACTCGAGGCCTCAACCTGAGTGCACCGCGGAGGAAACGAATGACCAAGGGATCTCTGCCCACTGAGAGGCCACCTTGAGGGGCGTGGTAGGCACTTATAGCCGCCACGTACACCTTCAGGGTGGAGTGAGCTAGCCCTGCGGAAAGGCGAGATTGTAGGAACTCCAGCACTGTACCAACCGGGCAGTTAACTGGGTCTAAGTGGTGCTCGCGGCACCATCTCACAAACAAGTTCCACTTAAGGCCATACAGTTTCCTCGTAGAGGGAGCTCTGGATTGGAGAAGGGTCTCAACAACCTCGGTTGAGAGACCTTCTCCTATAAGTTGTGCCCCCTCAGGGGCCACACCCATAACCTCCACTTCTCTGGGTGGGGGTGGCAAATTACGCCCCCAGCCTGAGATAGGAGGTCCCTCCTGACAGGAATCTCCCATGGAGAGCCATCGAGGAGAGATATTAGGTCCGAGGGGCTACTAGTAACAGCCGTACTTGAAACCAGCGGACCCTTTCCAGAACTCCCGGGAGCAGAGCGATCGGGGGAAACGCGTACAGACGAAGCCTCGGCCACGTCTGTACCATGGCATCCAGTCCGAGAGGAGCTGGAGGAACTAGAGAGTACCAGAGGGGACATTGCGATGTCTCTCGAGTCGCGAAAAGGTCCACCTGAGCCTGGCGAAACACTCTCCAGATCTGCTTCACCACCTCTGGGTGAAGCATCCATTCCCCGGGCCTCGGCCCCTGCCTCGACAGGACGTCTGCTCCCACATTCAGATGTCCAGGAATATGGACTGCTCTCAGGGAGAGGAGTTTTCCTTGAGACCAAAGGAGTATCCGGTACGCCAGCTTGTACAAGGGGCGTGAGCGGAGTCCTCCTTGATGGTTTATGTAATAAACCACCGCAGTGCTGTCTGTACGGACCAGCACATGACGGTTTCTCAGTTCTGGAAGGAAACTCTTCAGGGCCTGGAATACGGCCAGCATCTCTAGGCAATTTATGTGCCAGGAGAGATGGTGATCGCTCCACAGGCCTTGGGCTGAGCGGCCACTCATGACCGCCCCCCATCCGGTGAGGGATGCATCTGTCGTTAGCGAGACGCGGCGACAGGGAGCCCCCAGTACCGGACCCTGAGAGAGGAACCAGGGTTTCTTCCACATGGCCAAGGCACGTAGGCAACGCCGCGTGACCTTGATCTTGCGGAACGGGTTTCCCCTCGGGGAGAACCCCCTGGTCCTGAGCCACCACTGTAGTGGCCTCATGTGCAGCAGTCCAAAAGGTATTACGTTGGAAGCGGCTGCCATAAGACCTAACAGTACTTGGAACTGTTTGACAGTGAGTGACTGGCCTAGCTTGACCGCATTTACTGCAGTAAGTATGGAATCGATCCGAGCAGGAGACATTCGTGCCTGCATCGTGGTCGAATCCCATACCACGCCTAAGTAGGTGGTCCTCTGTAATGGAGAGAGCACACTCTTCTTGGCGTTGAGTCTCAACCCCAACTTTTGCATGTGAGCGAGAACAACACCTCGATGTTGAACCGCTAACTGCTCTGAACTGGCTAGGATAAGCCAGTCATCTATGTAGTTGAGTATGCGGATGCCCTGGAGTCGCAGTGGAGCCAGCGCAGCATCCACACACTTCGTGAAAGTTCGGGGTGAGAGAGCTAGGCCGAAAGGAAGTACTTTGTATTGGTAAGCTTCTCCCCTGAAAGCGAACCTGAGAAACTTCCTGTGTTGAAGAAGGATGGAGACGTGAAAATATGCGTCTTTTAGATCTATCGTGACAAACCAGTCCTCGGACCTGATTTGTGACACGACCTGCTTGACTGTAAGCATTCTGAACTTCAGTTTTCTGACTGAGCGGTTTAGAAGCCTGAGATCTAAGATGGGCCGAAGCCCCCCATCCTTCTTTGGAACAATGAAGTACCGGCTGTAGAACCCGGATTCCCTGTCTTGAGGAGGGACCACCTCGATGGCCTCCTTCCTCAGAAGAGTTTCTACTTCCTGTTCCATTACCAGACCCTGCTCGGGGCTTACTAAAGTTGGAAATACCCCGCTGAAAGGTGGCAGCTTGGTGCCGAACTGAATAGCGTAACCTTTCTCTACAGTACGCAGGACCCACATAGAAACATTTGGCAGTAGTTTCCACGCTGCCAGAAAGTTTACTAAGGGAACCAGCCTCTCGAGACTGGTGTCTGGATTTATTTGAGGAACTAATTCGGAGACCTGTAACAGCGAGCTGGCAGGAAGCTCCTGAACTAGCTCCTCTGAAGACCCCCGCGGGGGTTGCGAACTCTTCAGGGCCGCTACGTTTCCGAGCGGAACAGCTAGAGAATGACGTTCGCGGGAGATCGCCGCGCCCTGTAACACTGACAGGGTTAGCTGACAAATCTCCTGAGGGCCCCGAGGGAGCTTGACCATGCAAGCCCCCTCGAGAGGGGCTGCCCTCAACGACCCTGAGCCACCACCGTCAGGGCCGTTTAGCCGAGGACCTCTTAGATTGGAGGACGACCCTCAGGTCAGGCCTCTTCTTAGAGGCCCCCGGCTTAGAGCGTTGCTGACCCCGCCCTCTAGGCCTGGCCGGAAGAGCACGGGCGGCAACGCTCTGCTTTTGTGCCTCACGGTGCGAGGAGCTGGTACACGGCTGAGGCTGCTCCCGTCCAGCAGCCTCAGAGGAGTAAACTCGGCGAGGAAGGAAGGTCCTCAACGCCGCCGCCTGCTTGCGGGCCTCCTGGTGCCTGGCGACAACTGTGTCGACCGAGGCACCGAAGAGGCCAGATGGTTCCAGGGGGGCGTCCAGGAGCGTGACCCTGTCCTTCTCTTTTAGTTCGGACAGGGTCAGCCAGAGATGCCTCTCCGCGGCCACCAGGGCTGCCATAGACCGCCCCACAGCGCGGGCGGTCTCCTTGGTGGCGCGGAGAGCAAGATCTGCGGTGCGCCGCATCTCTGTGATGTTAACTTCCTCGCCTTCATTAAACTCCTTCAGCAGGTTGGCTTGGTACGCTTGAAGGATTGCCATAGTGTGTAGGCATGTACCAGCCTGACCTGCTGCCGTGTATGCCTTGCCCATTAAGCCGGATGTAACTTTCAATGGCTTAGTGGGCAAGGGCGGAGCCTTCAAGGACGACGCCGAGCCGGGTGAGAGATAGCCCGCGAGCGTCTGCTCAACCCGTGGCATCGTCCTGTATCCGTACTCCTCCGCACCCCCCACATTCCCATAATTTTCGGAGGGGTTGAAAAGGCGGAAGGAGTACGGCTTCTCCCACGATCTGGTAAGTTTCTGGAGATCGGGGAAGAAGGGAAGACTCCGCTTAGGGGGTGCTGACCTTGTCCGCAGGAAGCGATCGTCTAATCTGCTTCGCTGCAGCTCATGACTTTGGTGTTCAGCGGGCCAAGAGATGTTCAGCTTGGCTACCGCATTGGTCAGCACCTCCATCAGCTCCTCGTAGTGAGGCGACCGGGGTGGCGGTGGTGTTTGTTGAACTTCCAGGCTCTCAAAGTCAACCTCCTCCGAGGAAGACAAGAGAAGCTCTGGGATCCCTTCCCAGGGGGAAGTAATCGCAGTGCGGGCTTCCGCATCCAGGAGGAGATCGCTCAACCCGCTGAGTGAGGGCGGAGATAGGGGGTCACCCGTCTCCATACCCTCCAGCAGATCGAGCTGCGAACCCCACGAGTGCAGCTGCCACTCTGCCTCGGCGGAAGCGGGGCCAGACCCACGGGGAACGCTGGTGAAAGCCCCCTCCTCGAAGAGGGCTTTCCGGGAGCGAAGCACCCGCACTGGAAGGCGTTCACAGTGCGGACAGTCAGCCTTTTCGAGGGTTGACTGTGCGTGCCCCGCTCCCAAGCAAACCACACATAGGCTGTGTGTATCCCCACCAACAATGTAGCGTTGGCAGGGAGGGACACACTGCCTATGCGGGCGCTTCACCGCCACCAAACTCTTTTTAAAAGGTTGCTTTGAAGCCATATCTACTCAAATAAAAGTGTACCAAACTGGGCACGAAAAAACAGCAGAATGGCTTCAGACAGACACAAACACAGAGCGCTCTCGCTGAATGACAAAAGCTGCCGCCGGCTTCAAACGCACGTGCTTTATACTTCCTGGTCGATGACGTCACCGCGCCTGTGACGTCACCCCCGCTGTTCATTGGTTGTAGACATGATTCAGAGTGCTGCCCACCAATGGTGTTCCCCATAGCGTTCCATGACGCGGCTCGAGTTCCCGGAAGGGAACTTTAGACCATGTATACACAAACATGGCTGAAGCTTATACTGTGACCCCCCTCCCCCACTTGGGACAATCAGACCACCTTTCTTTGTTCCTCACCCCCAAATATTCACCCCTCATCAACCATGTGAAGCCATCAGTGAAGACCATCAAAGTGTGGCCAGCGGGGGCAGACTTCACACTTCAGGACAGGTTTCTACACACTGACTGGAGTATGTTTGCTTCTCAGGTCACCTGTGGCTCTCACACGGACATTGACAGATACACTTCTTCTGTTCTGGATTATATCAACATTACCATAGACAGTGTTACAACCCAGAAACAGATCACCATATACCCAAATCAGAAGCCATGGATGAACAAGGATGTGCGTCTCCTGCTGAAAGCACGCAACACTGCCTTCAGATCAGGTGATGCACAGGCCTACAGGGCTAATCAAAAGAGGGGCATCAAAAAGGCCAAGCACTGCTACAAACTTAAGCTAGAGGAGCACTTTTCTAACTCTGACCCACGACGCATGTGGCAGGGCATTCAGGCCATCAGCGATTACAGACCCAGCCACTCCACCCCCACAGCCACTAATGTCTTCTTCCTGGATGAGCTTAATGACTTTTATGCTCGCTATGAGAGAGACAATACAGACACTGCCACCAAGATCGTTCCCTCAACCGACCACTCACCCATCACACTAACCTCCTCTGACGTACACACCGCACTGAGCCGGATCAACGCGCGCAAGGCTGCTGGACCAGATGGTATTCCTGGCCGCGTACTGAGGGCATGTGCAGAGCAGCTCGCTGGGGTATTCACAGACATTTTTAACATGTCCCTTGCCCAAGCAACTGTACCAGCATGTCTTAAATCTACCTCCATTGTGCCAGTGACGAAACACTCCAACCCAACATGCCTGAATGACTACCGCCCTGTAGCACTCACACCCATCATTATGAAGTGCTTCGAGCGGCTGGTCCTCTCACACCTCAAGAACTCTCTCCAATCCACACTGGACCCACACCAGTTTGCCTACCGTGGCAATAGGAGCACAGATGATGCAGTCTCCATAGCGCTGCACTCTGTACTCACACACCTAGACAATACAAACACTTATGCACGAATGCTGTTTGTTGATTTCAGCTCAGCATTCAACACTGTCAGACCATCTAAGTTAATCAACAAACTTAGAGACCTGGACATTAACACCTCACTGTGTAACTGGATTATGGATTTTCTGACTAACAGACCTCAGCATGTTAGATCAGGTCACATCTGCTCCACTACTGTTACACTCAACACTGGTGTGCCACAGGGCTGTGTGCTGAGCCCCTTCCTCTACTCCCTCCTCACCCACGACTGCAGGCCTGTTTATGGATCTAACTCCATCATCAAGTTCGCAGACGACACTACAGTGATCGGTCTCATCAGCAACAACGATGAGACTGCCTACATGGAGGAGATTCAGCACCTGGCCACATGGTGCACAGACAATAATCTGCTCCTTTAACACTACCAAGACCAAGGAGCTCATTGTGGACTTCAGGAAGGGAAGAAGAGGTTCACACGAACCCATCCACATCAATGGGATGGCTGTTGAGCCTGTTTCTTCCTTCAAGTTCCTGGGGACCCACATTTCGGAGGATCTATCCTGGACCACCAACACCTCCAGCCTGGTCAAGAAGGCTCACCAGCGCCTGTTCTTCTTGAGAACACTCAAGAAGAACCAGCTGTCCTCAGCTATCCTGGTGAACTTCTATCGCTGCACGATAGAAAGCATCCTTACAAACTGTGTCACAGTCTGGTACGGAAGCTGCACTGTTGCGGAGCGTAAGGCACTGCAGCGGGTGGTGAAAACTGCCCAACGCATCATAGGGAGTCCACTACCAACCGTTGAGGACATTCATAAGAAACACTGTCTGCGTCGAGCACGCAGTATTCTTAAGGATTCCTCTCACCCCGCCCACAAACTGTTTTCTCTCCTGCCTTCCGGCAGGCGCTTCAGATGCCACAGGACTAGAACCAGCAGACTAAGGAACAGCTTCTTTCCCAGAGCTGTCTCCTTATTGAACTCTGCCCCCCACTGACACCCGCCCCTCTCACCCACCCCACACTCTCCCCACTACCATTGCACTATTTAATATTCTTTGCACTACACTGTACATACCCATTTGTAAATGCACATTTCCATTGCACATATACATATTGTAAATCTGTGATAAATCTATACATGTCTATTTGTAAATTCCTGCTTCAGTAAACAGCAACCTGTATATTATGTTCATATCTACCTTCAATTTACATTATAGTTAATAGCAACCTGTATATTATGTTCATATCTACCTGCAATTTAGATTATAGTTAATAGCAACCTGTATATTATGTTCATCTATTTGTACATTCTAATTGTAGTTAATTATCATCTGTAAAATTATGCTCACAGTACTTCATCTGTAAATATTATCCATATCCTCTCCCTGTACATATCTCCTATAAGTGCACTTATAACTTATAAATTATACCTATATCCTGCACTTGCTGCTTATTGCACTCCTGGTTAGACCTAACTGCATTTCGTTGCCTTGTACTTGTACATGTGTAATGACAATAAAGTTGAATCTAATCTAATCTAATATAGCGGGAGCGGGTGGATGCGGAATAAAACCTTGTGGGAGCGGGACTAGAAAAGCACTTTGTTACAGCCTATAGACTATTTAGATACTTCAACATCAAATAAAAAGTTATTCATAAGCAGGAGCAGTTTCATTATTATTTTCTTTTCTTTTTTCCTGATGAACTTTAATTAGACTGCATTGGAAATAGAAATGTTAAGTTCTTTTTTTTTCCCCCAACCGACAACCGACGTCATTAAGTTATTATTAATTGACAAGATTGTGTTAAATTACATTTAAATTTGAACTGATCGGTGGCTGTGACACATTAAAAATAGCTAAATTCGTTTTCAGGGATTAATTTCACACAAGCAAAAAGCAGCATTAACATCAGAACATCATGCGCAGAGCTTGTGCACAGAGAAAAACCTAATAAAGCTGTATATAAAAGAAATACATATGCCCATATGTGAAATATATTTTTCTGAATGAATAATAAATTAACAAAACAAAAGAGAAAAAAATTAACAAGTACAAAATTACAAAATACATTATAAATGTCAATATTTTAAAGCAACATCAAATGAAGATATGCATGTTTGAGAGGTAGCTCGTCTTTTTCATACCATTTATACAATTTTAGATACACTTGATTTGATTGATTTGTGTAAGGGGAGAAATATAAACTATAGTTTAAAAATTTGAGTGTTAAAAATTTATTTTATGTATTATTATTATTAGTAGTAGTAGTAGTAGTATTTTCTTTGTTTGTTTTTGAGATTTGTTTTTGCGTTTTTTGTGCTGTACATTATTATGGCGCGCTGCCCATGCAGTTTTTTATTTATTTATTTATTTATTTTTATTATTATTTTTTCTTAAAAAAAAAATAAAGGAAAGGAAACCATTCAGATTTGGCCTAATGTCCATGTAAGTACTATAGCCTAAACAGAAGGCTCATTTTTCAAAACAATAAAGCTTTTATTATATGACTGACAACGAATACAATTGTTAAGTATCACAAGTGCTCCAGTGAGTTCTGCAAGGTTTTTTTTTTTTTTTTTTACTTTTTTAATTTTTAAAAAGTGGAAAAGTTGTTCTTCTATTTCGGAGAAGTTCGTTAAGTCTGTCTCTTATCAGCTTCCAGTCACGAACTGCGGGCTTGAATCTCCGACCAACAGCATCTGAAAGTGCTTGACGAAGGTTGTTAGGTAGTGCATTTTTCCCCCTGGAGCCGTCAAAGTTAACAGAACCTGCCCAGTTCTGATAAAGGTTGAGAGGATTTAACCTTTTAAACAAAAGAACAGCGAAGCGCTCTTCTTTGAATAAAACGCTGTAGCCTCCATTTCTTTCTCGCATTTAATACAAATGCACGCATTGACAATTTGATAATAGGTCTATTTTATCAGTTGCTCACTCACAGCTGATTTAAAAGACCGTAAAACGGCATGGGCGGCGCTAGGGAGGGGCTATCATGGGTGCTAGACCAAAACACGTACATCAGGGCTGTTGCAAGGGGTGTGTGAGGCCCTGAGCAAAGTTGAGTTGCAAAACTTCTAGTGTCTTCATGTACTGTATAGTGAAGTTTCACTGGCGTGAAAATGCTGTTAGATGCCGGTGGAGTAAACGGGAGTTGAGAAAATTGAAAGTGAGGGTACAGGCGCATCCTCCACTGGGCTGGCAGATCCAGCTAGTTTAGGCTACTTTGAACTTAAAGTTAATAGAGTAGGAAGTTGCATTATCCGTTAAAAAATAAAATAAAATTATCAGCACTATCAGCACAGTATATAACACTAATCTGGTTACACAATAGAACAAAATGCAAACAATAGCCTTGAGCCGTGTCCATTTCGAGACAAAACAAGGCACTGACAAGTTTAACGATCAGTACAAGTTTTTTTATTCATCTCCAGTTTAAACAGCTCCGATTTACATCATTTTAGCCTGGAACTAGGCTTAAGACTGGTCTGTGAAACCAGAGGGAAGTGGTTTTTTTTTTCAGTTTTCTGAAAAGTAGCAGTTAATGAGGCCATCAGCGGCATGCAGTATAAAGAGCGAAATGTTTATGAATGGCAGAGTGGGGGTGGGGGGCTGAATGCTGTCTGTTGCCTTGTAATCAACATATTATTGGAGACTCTTTTGGGGGTGCGGGGGGCGGATTCCGACTGTCTAGCATTCAGTTTCATTTCGAATTCAGCATTCAAATGCATGCCAGGGAGAAGGGGAAAGCTTTCCTCACACGCTCCACCTATGACGCACCCTCTTTTCACAAAACATTAGTGTTCACAGCCCTGACACACTGTACGGATAAATACAGTCCATCCACGTGTAAAGTCATCTCACAATGACCAAAATCAGCAAGCTGCATTCCCAAGACATCAGGGTGATGAGGTCTGTTGGAAGTTCTACTCAAGAAATATCCCGACATCTGAAATCCATTGGTGTACACGCTACTTTGAGCACTATCAGAAGACATTACAAAGAACAAGCATCACACAAACGTAATTCTCGCAAAATAACTGAGTAAGTTACCCACTGCATGACAGAAACACAAACACTAGCCTAAATACAGGTTAATGCTAAGTGGTGGTTATGAATAAACTGTCAAATGTTTAACTATCTTCTGTTTTGCCCTTGATTTTAGGGACATTGTCCTATCCATAGAGAATATCACACATCAGAATGATGAATTGATGTCATGTTCCATGAAAAAACAGCTATGGCATGACAGCGGAGTGGAAATAAGCGAGCGATCCATTCAGAGGATAAGGCAAAAGCTTGGGTGGAAGTATGGGAAAACTCAACATTGTCCCATGATCAGAGACAAAAATTAAGAGTTATGTCTCCAACAAGCCCAAAAATGGATTGCTGAGAAGGAGTCATTTCAGGATGTCATT
>NC_133371.1:21150059-21189398 GCF_049309525.1 Garra rufa | reverse complement strand
AATATAGGTTATCTATTAATTAGATAAAGTAAAATGAATATATATATATATATATATATATATATATATATATATATATATATATATATATATATGTTAAATTCAACCTATAAACTGCATTCCTGTAAAAATCCCAGCCATATAGCATAATCATGTCAGCATTTATCATTTAGATTCAGAATGTTAAGAGATCGAAATGAAGGGAAAAATAACGAATATAAACGAATAATACAATTATTACAGAAAAAAGAGGATCAATTAATGGATAAGACTGTGGGATGCATTTTCTTGCAGGGCTATTTAAAAAGTACTTTATGTAATATTTATTCATGATAAACTTTTGAATGCTGTCTACATCGCGCACAGAGAGCATTCGCATATACAGAACAATTAGAGAATAACGTTCGCGGGAGATTGCCGTGCCCTGTAGTACTGGCAGGGTTAGCTGACAAATCTCCTGAGGGCCCCGAGGAGGGGCGGCCACCATGAACTGTGGTGAACCATCCACATCCCAGAGAGGGGCTGCCCTCATTGGCCCTGTAGCACGACAGTCAGGGCCGTTTAGCCGAGGTCCTCTTTGACTGGAGGACGACCCTCTAGTCAGGCCTCGTCTTAGAGGCCCCCGGCTTGGAGTAGAACCCGCCCTCTAGGTCTCACCGGAGGGGTACAGGTAGCAACACTCCTTTTTTGAGCCTCTCTATGTGAGGAGCCAGTACACGGCTGGGGCTTCTCCCGTCCAGCAGCCCCGGACGAGTAAACGCGGCGAGGGAGGTATCTCTGGAACGCCGCCGCCTGCTTACCGAGTCACCGAAGAGGCCAGAGGGCTGCAGGGGGCGTCCAGGAGCAGGACCCTGTCCTTTTCCTTCATTTCGGACAGGTGCCTCTCCGCGGCCACCAGGGCTGCCATAGACCGCCCGACAACGCGAGCGGTCTCCTTGGTGGCGCGGAGAGCAAGATCTGCGGTGCGGCGCATTTCCGTTACATTAACCTCCTCGCCATCGCTAAACTCCTTAAGCAGGTCAGCCTGGTATGCCTGAAGGATAGACATTGTGTGAAGGCAAGCACCAGCCTGACCTGCAGCCGTGTACGCCTTGCCCACCAAGCTAGATGTTGTTTTTAGTGGCTTGGAGGGCAAGGACGGAGCCTTCAGGACGATGCCAGACCAGGTGACAGATAGCTTGCTAGCGTCTGTTCGACCTGCGGCATCGCCTTATAGCCATGCTCATGCAGCCCCCCCACATTACCGCAGTAATCTGAGGAGATCGGGGAAAAAGGACGGCTCCGTTTTGGAGGTGCTGATTTTGTCCGCAGGAAGCGCTCATCAAACCTACTTCTCTGCGGCTCATTATCTTGTTCGGCGGGCCAACTGATATTGAGCTTAGCTACCGCATTTGTCAGCACCTCCAATAGCTCCTCATAGTGAGGCGAACGGGGGGCAGTTGGATGGGTTCTGCAACGCTCTCCACATCAACCTCCTTGGAGGAAGATAGGAGAAGCGTTGACGCCTCCTCATGGAGGGAAGGAACCGCAGTGCGGGCTTCCTCATCCAAAAGGAGGTCAATCGATCCACCAGGTGAGGAATGAGATAGGGGTTCACCCGTCTCCATTCCCTCTAGTAGATCGAGCTGCGAACCCCACAAGTGCAGCTGCCACTCCGCCTCGGCGGAAGCGGGGCCAGACCCGCGAGGAACGCTAGAGAAGGCTCCCTCCTCAAAGATAGCCTTCCGGGAACGGAGCACCCGCAGTGGAAGACGATCGCACTGCGGGCAGCCAGCCCCCTCGAGGGCTGACTGTGCATGCTCCGCACCCAAGCAGACCACACATAGACTGTGTGTCAATAAAGCGTTGGCAGGGAGGAACACACCATCTTTGTGGCTGCTGAACCACTTTTTTAAAAACTTTCTTTCCCCCTTGCTTGGTTGACATATTGCTCAAATAAAAGTTGTGCAAACTGGCACAGAAAAACAGCAATATGCAACAGACAGACACACATAGAGCGCTCCTCGCTGAATGACAAAAGCTGTCATCGGCTTCTAACGCACGTGCTTTATACTTCCTGGTCGCTTACATCACCACGCCTGTGACGTCACTCCCGTCATTTCATTGGTTGCAGACTACGTTCAGAGTGCGGCCCGCCAATGGCGTTCCCCATAGCGTTTGATGACGCAGCTCGAGTTCCCGGAAGGGAACTGGGTCTGCATGGTGTGTCATACACCAACTTCCGAAAAGCACCACCTGAGGGCATAACTTCTTCTAGTGGAAGGAATCCTAGCAATCAGAATAGTCTGCAATACATCTGCTGGAAACCCAGCATCTCTTGCGGTCTCCTTCAGGCGCCAGAGATGAAGGTTCCAGAACTCAGGCCGGGGATGAAATACTGTCCCTCGTACCTGAGAAAAGTGAACTCTCCTGACCAGAATTGCCCGCAGTGAGCCATTGAAGAGGGATGTTAAATGTGACAACAGCACACTGGTCAGCCAACGAGGTGCTATTAATAAGCAGCATGACCATCTCATGTGGTCCCCCCTCAGTGGCCAGAGATGAAGGTTTCCAGAGCTCAGGTCGGAGATGAAATAGGAGAACTCTCTCGACTGGAATCACCCACAGCCGTCGAGGAGGGATATAAATCTGAGTACGACAGTCTGGTTGGCCAATGAGGTTGTTGACAACCATGGCCAGGACTTCTGGGAGCAGAGCAGCAAAGAGGTCATTTTCTGCTTCATAAATTCTTCCCGTGTGTCACAGCTTATCTGGACAGCGAGTCTGCTCCCACATTCATATGCCCCAGAATATAAATCGCCTTAATGGACAGGAACTCATCCTGTGTCCAAAGCAGAGCCTACTGGTGATTTGGGGATTGGCCCTTAGATTAAATAATCTGGCTTTGAGCCACAACTTTACAGGCTCATGTACAGGATGTCCAAAGGTTTTGAGTGGATGCAGTCACCATGAGACCTAGAACTTTCTGAAAAGTCTAGTCTTACTGGCCTAGCCTGAATTTCTTCAGGGTGTTTAGAATGGATCCAACACATGTAGGAGACAGTTGTGCCCACTTTACAATTGAATCCTGTACAATCCTTAAATACATTGTCCCCTGGGCAAGAAAGAAAATGCTTTTCTTGGTGTTGAGTCTCAACCCCAGACAGTAAGGTGTGCGAGGACGACATCCTGATGTCAAAGTGCATGATCGGACATTGTACAGCGATCCCCTAAGGATGCCGGGAGGAGTGTTTGGGTGTCTCTTACTTCTATAAGCGACAAAGCGTTAATCTGGCTACTGAACAAGTCATCGCCTCCAGTACTCATATGTTTTATAATTGCAGGAGGAGTGCTAGGAGGCAGCGCTTTGAATCTGAATCTCAACAGAAGCAAGAGCTGCAACGTTCTCTGCCTGATACGAAGAAGTGCCAGGACACACTTCGGAGGTGGGCGTGAGAACTTTCTAATCTGGTGAAAAGACGAGAGAAGGGGAGACCCGCTTCTTGAGCCAGATCAAACCTCGATCTTAATAAGCATACAGCGGCTTGTTCCTTGTGAAACACGTGGATAGGAATTGAACCACAGTGCTCACTCTTGCCGCCCTCCTATGCGAGAGCAGTGTGCCTTCTCCCAAACTCTCCAAACAATACTTATGTGAGTTCTCTTCAGAGATCAGCAGTGAAGAAAGAGGCACGCATCTCTTACAGATTCACTCAACAATAATAGTAAGTTGATTTAACTTTCACTTCCACTTGCTTTCAGCAGCGTGACACACAAACACAATGTGGTCTCTGAAGACAAAGAAACCCTCACATCTCACATCTGTTTATAACTCTCAGGTACATGTAATCAAATGATGTCACCTACCGAGGTTATTTAAGCCAATTCTTGGCATGTTTGATACACATGCTTCACAACCAGTCAAACACTACTATTACAGCTAGGCAATATAGATTTTTGTTTTTTAAATTATGATATTCAATATATTTCAGTATTTTGCATTTGTTGTGGAATAATAATAATAAAAAAACATAATACTTTTGGCTGTGGGTCCACAGGACCACAATCACTGATTTAAAAAACAAAAAAAGGAATTGGTATTAGAAGGCCATCACATACTATGAAAATACAGGGCGATCAAACTTGCATGAATTTTTTTCAAAGCAGCTCCTAATGTAAGTCAGTAGTAGTGTGTATGTACCCCACATGTTTGTATGCACTCTTGACAATGTCTAGGCATGCTCCTGATAAGGTGGTGAATGGTGTCCTGTGGGATCTCTGCTAGACCTGAATCAGAGCATAAGTGAGATCCTGGATGGTCTGTGGTGCTACATGGTGGCATTGGATGCACTGATACATAATGTCTCAGAGGATCTCACTTGGATGCATGTCTGGGGAATGTGAGGCCCAGCAAATGCCATCTTTGCCTTGGTCATCCAGAAACTGTCTACACACCCTGGCCACATGAGGCAGGGCCCAGTGCACCTTTGTAAAGTCTGAAATCTCATTCCAGTACCAACAGTAAGGGTACCTGTTTGCTAGCATGTGGAAGTCTGTGCAACCCTCCAAGGATGTTCCTCCCCAGACCATTACTGACTCACTTCCAAAATGGTCATGCTGGATGATGTTACAGGCAGCATAAAGTTGCTCACGGCATCTCCAGACTTTTGTGTCTCTCATTTGTGTACTCGTGTTTCTTTTGTGTACTCATTTGTGTAGAGAACAGGGCACCAGTGTCAGACCCGCCAATTCTGGTGTTCTCTGGCAAATGTCAATCGGTTGTAACCATAGATCGTCTCAGGTTACGTATGTAACCCTGGTTCCCTGAGGGAACGAGACACTGCATCCTGAAACGCTATGGGGAACGCCATTGGCGGGCCGCACTCTGAGTCATAGTCTAACAACCAATCGGATGACGGGAGTGACGTCACAGACGCGGTGACGTCAGCGACCAGGAAGTATAAAGCACGTGCGTTTGAAGCCGGAGGCAGCTCTTAGGAATGAAGCAAGCGCCGCAGGGATGCGGGAATTATGGTCCGAGACGCAGTGTCTCGTTCCCTCAGGGAACCAGGGTTACATATGTAACCTGAGACGTTCCCTTCCGGGAACTCAACACTGCGTCCTGAAACGCTATGGGGAACGAGATATCAACACCCCCATAATTCCAAAGCCCTGCCTAGTGTCTGCTAGGACAAGGGTGGAAAGAGTTGTGTCTGGTGAACCTTGCCAGAACACAGGAACAGATCTCCGCCTGGGGAAAATGCTAGGACGCGAGTGGTAATACATCTCTGTCTGTGGTACCCACCAGACAAGAGGGAGATAAATGTACCTCGGCCCTCGGGCACACGAGGAAAAGGTAGTAGTCCTTCGTCTGGGAGCACCCAGAACCAGAGGGACACAAGTAGTGCCTGGTGAACCTGCCAGGACACTGGAATGGCTCCGCCTGGGGAAATTGCCAGGACGCGAGTGGAAATACATCTCTGTCTGTGGCGAACCACCAGACAAGAGGGATATATGAACCTCGGCCCTCAGGCTCACGAGGAGAAAGTGGTAGTCCTTTGTCTGGGGACAGCCAGAACAAGAGGGACACAAGAAGTGCCTGGTGAACTTGCCAGGACACTGGAATGGCTCCGCCTGGGGAAATTGCCAGGACGCGAGTGGTAATACATCTCTGTCTGTGACAAACCACCAGACAAGAGGGATATATGAACCTCGGCCCTCAGGCTCACAAGAATAAAGTGGTAGTCCTCTGTCTGGGGACAGCCAGAACAAGAGGGACACAAGAAGTGCCTGGTGAACTTGCCAGGACACTGGAATGGCTCCGCCTGGGGAAATTGCCAGGACGCGAGTGGTAATACATCTCTGTCTGTGACAACCATCAGACAAGAGGGATATATATATCCACCTCGGCCCTCAGGCACACGAGGGGAAAGTAGCAGTCCTTTGTCTGGGGACGGCCAGAACAAGAGGGACACAAGTAGTGCCTGGTGAACTTGCCAGGACACTGGAATGGCTCCGCCTGGGGAAATTGCCAGGACGCGAGTGATAATACATCTCTGTCTGTGATACCCACCAGACAAGAGGGAGATATATTCCTCGGCCCTTAGGCACACGAGGATAGAGTTCTCGACCTTTGCCTGTCATTGACCAGTGCAGAGGGAGAAATAGTCCTCAGTCCAGAATGTTTTCGGCCCTCAGGCACACAAGGAAAGTGGTAGACCTCTGTCTGGTCGCCAGCCAGAGCAAGTGGTACTCCTCGGCCTTCAGGCGCACGAGGAGTCTTAGTCCTTTGTCTGGGAAGAGACAGAACAAGAGGGACTAGAAATGACTCGGCCTGGTGACTTTGCCAGGACGCGAGAGGTATGAGCCTTTGTCTAATATTCCACGGACAAGAGGTCAATATGATCCTCGGCCCTTAGGCACACGAGGAGAACAATGACATGCCTCTGCCTGGTAGCCAGCCAGCGCAGGAGGTACTCCTCGGCCCTCGGGCACATGAGGAGTCTTAGTCATTTGTCTGGGAAGGCCAGAACAAGAGGGACTGAATAAACTCGGCCTGGGAATCCTGCCAGGACACGAGGGGAATAAGCCATTGTCTAGTTTTCCACGGACAAGAGGGCAATATGATCCTCGGCCCTCAGGCACACGAGGATAGTAGTGGACCTCTGCCTGGTTGCCAGCCAGCGCGAGAGGTACTCCTCGGCCCTCGGGCGCACGAGAAGTCTTAGTCCTTTTTCTGGGAAAAAGCCAGAACAAGAGGGACTGAATAAACTCGGCCTGAGAATCCTGCCAGGACATGAGGGATAAGCAATTGTCTAGTATTCTACGGACAAGAGGGCAATGTGATCCTCGGCCCTCAGGCACACGAGGATAGGGTTCTCAACCGCTGCCTGTTATATGACCAGCACTGGGGGAGAAATGCTCCTCGGCCCTCAGGCACTCGAGGATTAGGCGAAAAAGTCTTCTCTTCTTTCTTGATAGAAAGAATGCGCCTTGAGAAGTCTCCTCCTGGCTAGGGAGGGGGCTGAATTTCTGGGCCTAGCCTTTTTGCTAAGGCGAGAGGACAAAGGAGCCAGGAGTGGCTCTGAGGTCGAGTTCATAAAGTCTGATGAACGTCAGAGGCGTATAGGACCAACCCGCAGCACCGCAGATGTCCTGGATAGGGACACCTGCCATCAGAGCTTTAGAGGCAAATAAGCCTCGAGTAGAGTGAGCCTTGACTCCCAAGGGAGATGGGAGACCAGAGGGCTCGTAGGCAGTCGAAATGGCATCCACGATCCATTTACTGATAGTGGGCTTTGAAGCCGGGCACCCCCTCTTAGGGGGGCCGTAACAAACAAAGAGTTGCTCTGATTTACGCCACATGGCAGCTCTGTGGACATATGTGTCTAGTGCTCTTACTGGACACATTAGGTTATACTTCGATCAGAGACCTCTTCTAAGGGCTCGAAAGGAGGCTTACGTAGAGCTTCTAACACCACAGCTAAGTCCCACGTGGCGACTCTCGGTTTCACACGAGGCCTCAGCCTGAGTGTACCGACCGGGCAGTGAACTGGGTCTAATCGGCGTTCATGACACCATGAAGCAAACAGGTTCCACTTAAGGCCATAAAGTTTCCTCGTAGAGGGAGCTCCCCAGCCAACATTTGTATGTGGGGCCCATGTGGGTTTGAAATGGGCTGAAAAATAGGCCCCATGTAGGATTGTCCGCGGGTTCCATAATGGCCCTATGTTAATTGCCCACATGGATATCATATAGGATTGCACTCGCCACTAGGTGGGACCTAACTGGGCAACATGCACAAGACCCACATGGGTCCCAGCTTTAACCCAGCTAAGTTTTATATGTGGGGCCAATGTGGGTCTTAAATGGGCTGAAAAATGGGCTCTATATGGGATTGTCCGCGGGTTCCATAATGGCCCCATGTTAACTGCCCACATGGATTTCATATAGGACTACACTTGCAGCTAGGTGGGACCTAACTGGGCAACATGCACAAGACCCACATGGGTCCCAGCTTTAAACCAGCTAAGTTTTATATGTGGGGCCAATGTGGGTCTTAAGTGGGCTGAAAAATGGGCTCTATATGGGATTGTCCGCGGGTTCCATAATGGCCCCATGTTAACTGCCCACATGGATTTCATATAGGACTACAATTGCCGCTAGGTGGGACCTAACTGGGCAACATGCTTAAGACCCACATGGGTCCCAGCTTTAAACCAGCTAAGTTTTATATGTGGGGCCAATGTGGGTTTTAAATGGGCTGAAAAATGGGCTCTATATGGGATTGTCCGCGGGTTCCATAATGGCCCCATGTTAACTGCCCACATGGATTTCATATAGGACTACACTTGCCGCTAGGTGGGACCTAACTGGGCAACATGCTTAAGACCCACATGGGTCCCAGCTTTAAACCAGCTAAGTTTTATATGTGGGGCCAATGTGGGTTTTAAATGGGCTGAAAAATGGGCTCTATATGGGATTGTCCGCGGGTTCCATAATGGTCCCATGTTAACTGCCCACATGGATTTCATATAGGACTACACTTGCCGCTAGGTGGGACCTAACTGGGCAACATGCTTAAGACCCACATGGGTCCCAGCTTTAAACCAGCTAAGTTTTATATGTGGGGCCAATGTGGGTTTTAAATGGGCTGAAAAATGGGCTCTATATGGGATTGTCCGCGGGTTCCATAATGGCCCCATGTTAACTGCCCACATGGATTTCATATAGGACTACACTTGCCACTAGGTGGGACCTAACTGGGCAACATGCACAAGACCCACATCGGTCCCAGCTTTAACCCAGCTAAGTTTTGTATGTAGGGCCAATGTGGGTCTTAAATGGGCTGAAAAATGGGCTCTATATGGGATTGTCCGCGGGTTCCATAATGGCCCCATGTTAACTGCCCACATGGATTTCATATAGGACTACACTTGCCACTAGGTGGGACCTAACTGGGCAACATGCACAAGACCCACATCGGTCCCAGCTTTAACCCAGCTAAGTTTTGTATGTGGGGCCAATGTGGGTTTTAAATGGGCTGAAAAATGGGCTCTATATGGGATTGTCCGCGGGTTCCATAACGGCCCCATGTTAACGGCCCACATGGATTTCAAATTAGATTGCACTTGCCACTAGGTGGGACCCAACTGGGCAACATGCGCAAGACCCATCTTGTTCCCAGATTTGGGTACTACAAGGTTACTACATGGGCTGAAATACGGGCTGTAACTGGGATTGTCCATGGGTTCCATGCTGGCCCCAGCAACTTATGCATGCGGCCAAGCTAGCAATCATCTGGGTTCCAGATAATATCAACACCACACAAATAAATTTTTAAGGATTAAAGCACACAGTGAGATTAAAATATTTTCAAATTTAAATTTTATTGAAGACACACAAGGACAGCATTTAAATAAGCAGATTAATGTCAGATTAAAGGAATAGTTCACTAAAAAAAAATGAAAATTTGATGTTCATTTGCTTACTCTGAGGGGATCCAAGATGTAGGTGACTTTGTTTCTTAGTAAAACACAAACAAAGATTTTTAACTGAAACCATTGCAGTCTGTCAGTCATATAATGGCAGTCAATAGTTACCAAATCATTAAGAGTCAAAAAAAACCATGCACAGACAAAACCAAATTAAACACTGTGGCTTGAGACGATGCATTGAGGTCTTGAGACACATAACGATGGGTCTGTACATGTAACTGAACAGCATTTATATCATTATTAAACTCTGATCCACCGGAACATTCAGGTGTATGGAGCATAGGGGTGGGCGATATGACCTAAAATTAATATCACGGTATTTTTCATCTTTTGAACGGTGACGGTATAATATCACGGTATTACTTTTTTTGGTACATTTTGGGAGGAGTAGCCTGTCCTGTCCCTTTAGTATGTGAATAAAGTTAATATTTTTTATAATATAATAAGTAAATGGTATGTATCCTTATCAAAAAGAGACATGGGAGAGTATTATCCATTCTCAACATATTTATTTTGCAAAAAACCTAAAGATC
This sequence comes from Garra rufa, assembly GCF_049309525.1. Taxonomy (NCBI): domain Eukaryota; kingdom Metazoa; phylum Chordata; class Actinopteri; order Cypriniformes; family Cyprinidae; genus Garra; species Garra rufa. The sequence continues at coordinate 21,179,389 of NC_133371.1, read as the reverse complement.
TTACTTAGTGTACAACAAAACAATAATTATTTTTTATTGAAATTTAATTTCTGCAATATATAAAACCTTTAAATAACTGGGGGAAATCAACCCATAGCAACAGTTTAAAAGTAGACCAATTCTGTGGGGAAAAACGCGGACTTGGCAACCCTGCATCCAACACCAGCTGCTGGAGTTAATGTCATTGTACACATGAGTACGAAATTTTCGTCCGAGATTTTTGCACGTTAAAAAAAATACAGGTTATGTTAATCGAGTTTACACACTGCCTCTGAAACTTTCGTCCGTCATAAAAAAATTCGGATCGTGTTTGATTTTCTGCATGTTCGCATCCATAATAAGCATTTTGATAAGGATGGCGAATATGAGAAAACAAACAAAACAAAAAAAAAAAACGCATACGAAAATCGGACTCAGTGTACAATGACCTATAGATTTGAATGATCACGGGTCGAAAGTAAAGAGAGATGACAAAAACAGACTGGAGAATTTGCTGTAATCTTGTACTCACTGACAAATATCTATTATAAGATGTGCTGCCCCCTTTACACAGAGTGTGCGTTATCGCAAAATCGTAAGTAAAAGTAAAAACAGCGCGAGCGCTCAGTTAAAAGCGATTTCTATACCCTGCATATTGAAAGTGCAAAAATTATATACAATATTAGTTCGCCTCGCGCCCGCTCAATTTGTGATCCGCTGTGTAAATCCTTCGGCTGGCCGACCGGGAAAAGTCCGCCTCTGGTATAGGCTACAGGCCCGACCTTTCTTCACGATGTTTCACCAGTCGTTTAATGGCCACTCCCCTTTTACCTACCACCTGCAAAGCTGATACGAATATGTTTTACTTTTTTATTTACAACAAGATATATAGTATAAGGTCAGGTATTCAGACCACAACTGAACGTTTGAAGAAAATGTAATGCCTTATTATTTAGAATTAGCTATTATTGATGTAAATGCAGCCGTTCGAGGCACATAATTGATTTATTACGGTATTGACGGTATTAGAAAATCCATGTCGTTGCGCAATGTCACACCAGTGCTGACTATGACACCTGTGTACCGCCCACCCCTAATGGAGCATGTTCACAGTAGCTGACGTGTGGTGCATCAACATGCTCTGGCAATGTAGTCAAAAGTTTGTCTTTGTAGGTGAAAAGTCAATACTCCCAGATGAGTTCACACAAGGAAATGTAATCTTTTAGTTTTTAATCGGTTACCAGAATTTGTATAAGCACAAGTAATTACCATTTTGATAAGCCAATATGCTCATGTAAACAATGAGTGACGTATACGCGTGATAGATCACACACGGACTGGGTGAACATTCTCAGGACAGTAGAAGGTTCCGGTGGATCAGAGGTAAATAATAATATAAATACTGTTCAGTTTTTTGCACAGACCGATCGTTTTATGTCTTAAAGGGATAGTTCACCCAAAAATGAAAATGTGATGTTTATCAGCTTACCCCCAGGGCATCCAAGATGTAGGTGACTTTGTTTGTAGTCTGTCAGCCATATGATGGCAGTGGATGGGCACAAACCTTTAAAAGTGAAAAAAAAAAAAAAAAAAATGCACAGACAAATCCAAATTACACCCTGCGGCTCGTGACGATACATTGATGTCCTAAGACACGAAACGATCGTTTTTTTATGAGAAACTGAACAGTATTTATATAATTTTTTACCTTTGATACACAGCCACGTCTAACTGTCCTGACCACGAACTCATCATCCGGCTCGTTACATGTGTACGCGTTCTGGCGTAGTATACGTAAATGCCGGAAGTCATCTATCCCGTGTGTACGACACTCATTGTTTACACAGTGCACAGAGATTTTGTGTATAGCGGCTATTCAAAATGGTAATTACTTGCACTTATCCTGATTGTTCAAACCGATTGAAAGCTAAAAATTACGTTTGCGCAAACTCATCCAGGACTGCTGACTGTTCACCGATTTCCCCTTACGACGTTTGCGTATACTACGCCAGTGAGCGTACACATGAAATGAGCCGGAGGTTGAGCTCACACTCAGGACAGATGGACGTGGCTGTGTATCAAAGGTAAAAAATTATATAAATACTGTTCAGTTTCTCACAAAAAAAACACTATTGTTTTGTGTCTTAGGACATCAATGTATCGTCATGAGACGCAGGGTGTAATTTGGATTTGTCTGTGCATGTTTTTTTTTTTACTTTTAAAGGTAAAACCAAGCACTAAGCCCATCCACTGTTATTATGTGGCTGACAGACTGCAAGGGTTTGAGTTAAATATCTGAAGAAACAAAGTCACCTACATCTTGGATGCCCTGTGTGTTTAGTTTTTTTTTTGTTTTTGGTAAAAAGATTTGGTAACCACTGACTGTCCTTTAAAGAGCATCTCTTCAAAGTTATAAACCTACTTGTTCAAAATAATGTAAAAGTTAATACTTTTTTTAACCTGTATTTGACCTAATATTTACTGAAACCTTCAAACATTTGAACAGGAAATAAATGGGAAACAATTAGAAGCATCAGCAACGATACATTTGTGCTTACAGTGCAGACAGTCACTTGTGCATTCTAGACATCCTCTGTACTCCTCCGTCTCTTGTTCCAATTTTGAGAGATCCCCATCAGCTTCTTGCCAATCATTTCAGCTTTCTTAAGAACCTCTGCAAAACAAATTTGTTTAAATATACTGAATATGCAAGATCAAATTACAAATAGCATTTTTGTGCTTGACTGAATTAGGCTAATGCTTAAAATGAAAATAATTTTGTCAAAAAGATGACATAAAATAAGGAAACTGCCCTCACCTACAGAAAGGAAAACAACAGAGTAAAAAACAAGCTGTACAGATTCTATTCCAATAGACAGGTTTTCTAGGATGTGTTTAGTAAATTGTTAAAAAAAATGTAACTTACATGTTAAAACAACATATTAAAGAAAAACAACTATTACTCAGGATAATACTAAAAATAATAATAATTATAAAAATAATTCTAAATTGTCATAGAATTGGAGTGTCATTGGAGGGGCATTAGGGAAATCAATAGAGAATTACTGTTCATTCATTCAAACTAATCTAATTAAATTTTTTATTGATAAAATCAGTTTATGAAGCATAAATATGCAATGTGTTTTAAAGGACCACTTCAATTATTGTTATGAGTTAACCATTTAGAAAATAATAATAATAATAACAACAAAAATGATAATACATTTTTTTATCAAGACTTTGTCATTTTACTATTAGGCAGATTCTCGCATTTATATTCTATGTCCATGGATGGAATCGACCAACAAAATAATGCTTAAAGGGATAGTTCACCCAAAAATGAAAATTTGTTTATCTGCTTACCCCCAATGCATCCAAGATGTAGGTGACTTTGTTTCCTAAGAAAAACACAAACAGAGATTTTTAACGAAAACCGGTGCAGTCTGCCAGCCTTATCATGGACGTGGATGGGCACCAAACCTTTAAAAGTAAACAAAAACATGCACAGACAAATCCAAATTACACCCTGCGGCTTGTGACGATACATTGATGTCTTAAGACACGAAAAGATCGTTTTTTGCGAGAAACTGAACAGTATTTATATCATTTTTTACCTTTGATACACAGCCACGTCCATCTGTCCAGACAGTTACAAAAAAGTTAAGTTACAACCTACTGCTCCTCCAGCTCAACAGCAACAGAAACAAAACCCGAAATACCCCACAGCTTGGACTCCTCGCTAGGGGTGCCCACAGAGTGAAGAGCCTTCCGCTAATGAATATTCAATGATTTCTCTTACATATCCAAATAAATCGACTGTTTTGCCTTTCATTGAATTGAATATCAATCATAAACCATATGTCCTTCTTGTCGATACAGGGGCTACGATTTCATCATTAAGCGGTCTATGCTACGAAGGCTCTATTTCGGGGCAAATTATCAACTCTGTCGGGATTAACGGTGTCCCTGTCCGATGTGAAATGACACCAACTTTACCGGTCACATCTAAAGACAATCCTTCTTTGTTTAAAATGCATGCGTTTGCAGTTATACCTGATGCTCCATTTTGCCTTTTGGGAAGAGATCTCCTACACAAGCTTGGTGCTAACATTATTTTTGATAATAACTCTCTGCAACTTATGTTTCCTGCCATATATTCTCTCACTGTAGATGCAGGAAGTGTTTCCTCTGAGGCTGAGACTGCAGCAAGACCGGAAGTGCCTGGTGTTAACCCTCAACTATGGGCTAAGCATAAGGATGATGCAGGCCTTATTAACACCCATATGTAGCAAACCTGATCAGAGACACACCAGTCTATTGTAAACAATACCCTCTCTCCAAAGAGAAGGAAGATGGAATTCGACCTGTTATTGAACGGTTATTGGCTCAAGGCATTCTGATCCGTACTCATTCAAATTACAACACACCAATTAATCCAGTAAAGAAGCCTAATGGTTCCTGGCGATTGACACAAGATCTCAGAAAAATCAATGAATTGATAAAGCCATTAGCTCCTATTGTACCTGATGTGCACACTATTCTTAATTCTATTCCTGTTTCACATGCCTATTTTACGGTCATTGATCTTTGTTCTGCATTTTTTTCTGTCCCCATAGATCCTGCTTCGCAGCCACTGTTCGCTTTCACCTTTGACCACGCCCAACTTACCTGGACACGCCTACCTCAAGGCCTGCGGGATTCGCCAGCTCATTTTTCCGCTGTAGTGCACGCTACATTGATGGATGCTCAACTTCCTCCAGACACCTGTCTCCTGCAGTATACAGATGATCTACTTGTTACTGGTGCCTCTGCGGACTTGTGTGAAGCTGCCTCCACTATTGTATGCAACATTTTAGCAGAGGCCGGTTTCAAAGCGTCAAGAGACAAATTGCAGTGGGTCCAGAGGAGGGTCGAGTACCTTGGACATGAACTGTCACAGGGCACAATACGATTGTCAGCAGATCGTATAAAAGCTATCGCTACATTCAAGCATCCTGCCACGAAACAGCAAATGCAAAGCTTTTTGGGCCTAGTGAACTATTGCAGATCCTGGGTGCCTAACTGTTCCATGTATGACAAAATCCTGAGAGCGGCCACCTTGCAGGACTCTGAGACTATTACATGGACAGCTGAGATGGATCAAGCATTCAGACATTTGAAAACATCCTTGATCAGGCCCCCCGCCCTGGGCCTACCAGCATACGATAAGGACTTCCATCTGTATGTGCATGAAAGTGGGGGAACGGCTGCCGCAATCCTGGCCCAAGAACATGGGGGAATCTTTCGTCCAGTGGCATATTTGTCCAAAACATTGGATTCCGTGGCGAAGGGGCTTCCAGCGTGTTTGCGTGCAGTGGCTGCTGCAGCGATCATGGTGCAGGATGCAGAACGCATTGTTCTCTCACATCCAATGACAGTGCACACTTCTCATCAGGTAGGCGCTATTATGCAAAACATTTCTACTCAGCATATGACTGCTCAACGTCGATCAGGTTATGAAGCTATTTTATTGGCTACTGCTAACTTAACTTTGAAACCTACTTCTGTTGTTCATGGTCCTACCTTATGTTTGCATAAGTTGTTAACACAGGGGGAATTTGAGAACGATGATCATGACTGCCTTGCAAGAATCCATACTTCCACAGCTTGCAGGCCAGATATCTCTGCATCTGTCCTGGAGGAGGGGAATCATTGGTATGTAGATGGATCATGCTTTAAACCAAATGACAATGAATACTGGTGTGGCTACTCGATCGTAGAACTTCCAGATCGTATAATTGAGGCTTATTCTCTGCCATATAAATCAGCACAAGTGGCAGAGCTAATTGCACTAATAAGGGCTTGTCAATTGGCAAAAGACCAGTGTATTAATATATACACTGATTCAAAATACGCACATGGAGTTCTCCATGATTTTGCTAAATTATGGGAAGAAAGAGATTTCAAAACCTCAGAAGGAAAGCCAATTTCACATCACAGTGTTATAGCTGAACTGATCCATGCAGCGCAGTTACCATCAAAATTGGCTGTGATAAAGGTGGCTGGGCATGCATCTGGTCAGTCAGATGAGGCTCAAGGAAACAAACTTGCAGATGAAGTTGCTAAATGGGCTGCGAAAGAAGTACTACTGAGTCCATATGTAGACAAAGCAGGCACGGAGGTGCCTATCATGTCTTTTGTGTTGAATAATGATTTGGACATTAAAGTGTTACAGGCCAATCCGACGCAAGCTGATTTGAACCACTGGGCAGCAAATGAGGTGAAACCGGATCAAACAGGTATTTTGAGAGACAACCAGAATAGAATTGCTCTGCCAGCATCAGCAGTTGTTATGCTGTGTAGACATTATCATGGTGTCTCCCACATATCTAAAGAGAAAGTGATTCAGATTCTGAATCAATCTTATTGTATTGCAAATGTCAGAAAGAACACTTTGTTAATACTGGACGCTTGTTTGGTATGTGCTAAAACAAACAAACATAAACCCGTCAAACATGATGCTCTTCCACGTCCGGAATTGCCATTTCAACATTTGCAGATAGATTTTACACATATGCCTCCTTGTGGGAACAATAAGTATTTGCTTGTAATTGTTGATCGTTTTTCTAAATGGCCTGAGGCTTTCCCGTGTGGAAGAGAAAATGCACAGACAGTAGTAAAAATATTGGCTAAGGAAATCATACCACGTTTTGGTATACCGTCAGTTATTGAAAGTGACAATGGCACGCCGTTTACTTCTAAAGTCACACAGTTATTAGCTAAAGAGCTAAATATTAATTGGCACTTTAACATACCATTTCACCCTCAAAGTTCATCTGTGGTGGAACGTTTTAATCTTACGATAAAGAATCGAATCACTAAAGCCTGTATAGATACGGGACGGAAATGGGTTGATGTATTACCTGCTGTTTTAGCAGAAATAAGGATGTCTCCCTCATCAACGACAAAGATGTCTCATTTTGAAATAATGATGGGAAGACCTTTTCCCACCCCATGGGTCAAAGGTCGTGTAGGTAATCTTTCCACAGGTGACACGGAGGTGATCATCGCGGATTACGTGGATTCCCTGGTTAAGACGTTAAATAGAATAAATGGTGATGTTTCTCTCTCTCTCCCTCTTCCTGCAGAAAAGCCGACTCACCCTTTTGCTCCAGGTCAACAGGTGCTGATAAAGTGTTTGAAACCTCCAAAGCTGGGAGAGCCAAAGTACCTAGGACCTGCGACGGTCATCGCTGTGACGAGGACCGGGGTGCTGACTGACTACCAGCCACAGTGGGTTCATGCCAGTAGAGTAAAGGCTGCTCCGGCCGGAGGAGGGGATCAACCTGTTGTTTCTTCATCTGCTTGAGATCGGGGAGCTGAGGAGGAATCGATAGGACGAGGAAGAAGAACCAAGAATTCACAATCACCATCGCTGAAAATATCTGGCCATGTCTTCAAAACCAGTCATATATCTGGCCATTTTATTAAATTTGTTTGCCTGTGCTCATACTTTTGTTGGTACAGGAAATGAAACCTGGCTTGGAGAAGATGAGACGCCACATGCATATGCGACAAATATGTGGTGGCGATTTGCTAACTATACAGCCAGAGCTGATGGTAAGAAAGGGCCTTGCTATGTATGCACTAAAATGCCACATAGTGCTACTGGACCACGTGTGATTGTTGAGGCCCCGCCAGCAGAAGAATGGGAATGCATTTCATTCATCAGTATTGCTGGACTGATTCCAGCTTTGAAGACTTCTGGACAATGGATGTGCAGACCAAATGCAACAGTGTGGTTTGTGCCTCAAGTGTTTGCTAAATTAACAATTGTGAGTTCTATTCCTGATTCGTTGTTTTGTGTAGAAAGAAAAGAAGGAAACTACAAGTTAGGTGAAATTCCAGAGAAAAAATGTAATCGAATTTATCAATATTGCCAAATGAAAAGTATTACATGTTGTCATTACTGTCTTTTAAAAGGTGGAGATGTTAATTTAGAAGAATGTGCTAATAGAAATCCACTTCCAATAACTACAGTAGTTGGTTATGGATGGAGTAATGATACAATAAGAGAAAAATGTGATTTTTTCTGTTCATATGGAGGAAATCCAAAGTGTCATGTATATGTTCCAAACAGAAGAGGAACTAGAGCCTTAAGGGACTGGTTCTGGCTCTGTGGACATTCTGTGTATACTTCTTTACCAGAGGATTGGAGCGGAAGATGTGCTCTAGTAAGTTTAGAAGAACATTCTTTAATTGTTAGACTTCCATCACAAGAGAAAGAAACAAAACAGAAAAGTAAACGTTCTCTCGCCAATCGTAGTAAAGTTTCTAGTCTGGCTAGAGATAACCCTGTCCCAAAGGAACATCGACTTTGGTCTGGCACAGAAAAGTTTTTTTAAGCTCTGTTCCCTGGTGTAGGTGTGACTTCCGTGATGATTGAAACAGAAGTTACGAGATATGAGTTGCTCATGTTTATTAATACTACTAGGAACACCCTAGAAGCTGTCAAAGAAGAACTTAGAGGTCTTCGCTTAACTGCCCTTCAAAATAGATTGGTCTTGGATCAATTAACCGCTTCGCGGGGAGGAGTTTGTGTTATTATAGGAACAACATGTTGTACATATATCCCAGAGAATGATAAAGATGGTCATCTGATTGATGAAGGTTTGATGAACATGACTAGAATTGCTAATGAGTTACAAGCAAGGGAAATTGGGGATAATCGGGATGACTTCTTATCCTGGCTTACAGGCTGGCAAAGAATGTTTGTAAATGCCTTAATTCCTATAATGGTTATGGTTTTAATCCTTGCATTTATTGTATGTTGTATTATTCCATTTATTCGAGTTTTGATTAATCGTGCCATGAATAATCTTGTATCTTCTCAATATGCTTTGATGAGTAGACCTGTCAATATAAGGACAGAATGAAGATTTTTATCTGACTATATTCTATGCATTTATAGTTGCTTAACACCAGTATGAGTATTGGGAGTATAGGTAATGGTGTAGAGAGAGATTGATATTGTTTATTTTATAAACAAAAGCAGGCAACTGTTAGAATATGTTTCTCTCTCTCTGCTTCAGTCTGTTTTTCTCTCTGCTCGTGAGAAGCTTCCTGTGGCTGACTTCTCTCCCCCCTCCTTTTTCCTTTCTCACCGCTGCTTAATGTATTTTACACTTGTATCTGTTTGATTAATATATAGTTAGTTAGGAATAACAGGAAAGAGCTATTGTATACCTAGACCTATTTCTGATATTCTATTGTACACCCAATATTGTTTTTATGCCATATGACGCACATAGATATTTTTGGTTAGATGCATAACATACTATATAAGCTCTTGCATTACACCAATAAAGTTGAAGTAATGGAGATACAGAACTTGTGTCTGTGCAAAATTTACTTCCCGGCCGAATCACTGCAGGAGACTGAGAATACTTGGGGCAACGAGAAGCAGAACGGGAGGAGAATTATATATTTATTAACAATATCTTTCTTTACTTGGGCTATTTTATTATATGAACTGATGACCTTACAAAATTTAAAAGAATATCTCTAGAAATGCATTTGTCACTCCGACTGACCATAAAACTGGGGGAGTTTCACTAAATCAGGGCACATGACAAGCTGCTAGAGGGTTTGATTTCTTCTACCCGTCTCAAAGCGATTACAATCCAAATATGTTATCCCATTATTTAGAGATAATTAGTAATCTCTAACCTTTTCATTAAAGTGCACAGTTTTCCTTATTTTTTTCTTATATAAAAACATCTATTGTGATAAGCATTGTGCTGTAACTCACAAAATCAGACCACTAAAAACTGACACTTTGAATATGTAATGTCCTATGAGTGTACAGGTCATTTGCCCAATTTCAGATATCAAAAGACATGTGCTATGCAGGACATTTTTGACCACACCCAGGTTTGACCTGGTTTGCCTGTACCAGCTGGGTTGTTCAGCTCCAAAATTCTGCTATCATTACCTCACCTTAAGTTGTACTAAACCTGTATTAATTTTTTCTGTGTAATAAAAACAATATACACAAATATTTTGGGAAATTATCTTAACAAAAAGTTTCTGGCCCCCAATGACTTCCATAGCCTTTTTATTTATTAATTTTTATTTCCCAAGATGTGTCCAGCAACTGGCTTCCAACATTCTTTAAAATAACTATTTCAAAAATAATTTAGTTCAACAGAAGAAAGACTTCATGCAGGTTTTGAACAGAGAATGAGCAAATGACGACAGAATTGTGACGATTGTCTTGCTGAGTTTAGTTCTAACTCTAACCAAACACGGCTCTAACCAAAAGCTAATCATAATGCTCCAAACTATTTGTAAATTAGACACAGTCATGTTTGATTAGGGTTAGAATCATATTTGGTTTGGCCAAGAGGACCCCATGTCCCTTATGAAAATTTATAATGGTTTTACAATGAAAAAAAAATATAAGTATTGTAGTTATTTTTTGGTAACTATCAATTAACTATGTGGGTACCAATTTGGCCCCATGTGGGCTCCCTATATGGGACTGATTGTGTTTGCCCATGCCAAACCCATATGGTTTATGAAACCGGGCCCCATATGTGTTTCCCAGTTTTGAACCCATATAGACGTTAACTATGTGGGTACTACCTTGGCCCCATGTAGGCAGACTGTATGGGATTGATTGAGTTTGCCCATGCCAAACCCATATGGTTTATCAAAGCGGGCCCCATATGTGTTTCCCCATTCTGAACCCATATAGACGTTAACTATCTGGGTACTACATTGGCCCCATGTAGGCAGACTGTATGGGACTGATTGAGTTTGCCCATGCCAAACCCATATGGTTTATCAAAGTGGGCCCCATATGTGTTTCCCCATTCTGAACCCATATAGACGTTAACTATCTGGGTACTACATTGGCCCCATGTAGGCAGACTGTATGGGACTGATTGAGTTTGCCCATGCCAAACCCTTTTGGTTTATCAAACCGGGCCCCATATGTGTTTCCCCATTCTGAACCCATATAGACATTAACTATCTGGGTACTACATTGGCCCCATGTAGGCAGACTGTATGGGATTGATTGAGTTTGCCCATGCCAAACCCATATGGTTTATCAAAGTGGGCCCCATATGTGTTTCCCCATTCTGAACCCATATAGACGTTAACTATCTGGGTACTACATTGGCCCCATGTAGGCAGACTGTATGGGATTGATTGAGTTTGCCCATGCCAAACCCATATGGTTTATCAAAGTGGGCCCCATATGTGTTTCCCCATTCTGAACCCATATAGACGTTAACTATCTGAGTACTACATTGGCCCCATGTAGGCAGCCTTTATGGGATTGATTGAGTTTGCCCATGCCAAACCCATATGGTTTATCAAACCGGGCCCCATATGTGTTTCCCCATTCTGAACCTATATAGACGTTAACTATCTGGGTACTACATTGGCCCCATGTAGGCAGACTGTATGGGATTGATTGAGTTTGCCCATGCCAAACCCATATGGTTTATCAAAGTGGGCCCCATATGTGTTTCCCCATTCTGAACCCATATAGACGTTAACTATCTGGGTACTACATTGGCCCCATGTAGGCAGACTGTATGGGATTGATTGAGTTTGCCCATGCCAAACCCATATGGTTTATCAAACCGGGCCCCATGTGTGTTTCCCCATTCTGAACCCATGTAGACGTTAACTATCTGGGTACTACCTTGGCCCCATGTAGGCAGCCTATATGGGATTGATTGAGTTTACCCATGCCAAACCCATATGGTTTATCAACGTGGGCCCCATATGTGTTTCCCCGTTTTGAACCCATATAGATGGTAACTGTCTGGGTACTACATTGGCCCCATGTAGGCAGACTGTATGGGATTAATTTGAGTTTGCCCATGCCAAACCCAGATGGTTTATCAACGTGGGCCCCATATGTGTTTCCCCTTTCTGAACCCATATAGACGTTAACTATCTGAGCACTACCTTGGCCCCATGTAGGCAGCCTGTATGGGATTGATTGAGTTTGCCCATGCCAAACCCATATGGTTTATCAAACCGGGCCCCATATGTGTTTCCCCATTCTGAACCCATATAGACGTTAACTATCTGGGTACTACATTGGCCCCATGTAGGAAGACTGTATGGGATTGATTGAGTTTGCCCATGCCAAACCCATATGGTTTATCAAAGTGGGCCCCATATGTGTTTCCCCATTCTGAACCCATATAGACGTTAACTATCTGGGTACTACATTGGCCCCATGTAGGCAGACTGTATGGGATTGATTGAGTTTGCCCATGCCAAACCCATATGGTTTATCAAAGTGGGCCCCATATGTGTTTCCCCATTCTGAACCCATATAGACGTTAACTATCTGAGTACTACCTTGGCCCCATGTAGGCAGCCTGTATGGGATTGATTGAGTTTGCCCATGCCAAACCCATATGGTTTATCAAACCGGGCCCCATATGTGTTTCCCCATTCTGAACCCATATAGACGTTAACTATCTGGGTACTACCTTGGCCCCATGGAGGCAGCCTATATGGGATTGATTGAGTTTGCCCATGCCAAACCCATATGGGTTATCAAAGTGGGCCCCATATGTGTTTCCCCGTTTTGAACCCATATAGATGGTAACTATCTGGGTACTACATTGGCCCCATGTAGGCAGACTGTATGGGATTGATTGAGTTTGCCCATGCCAAACCCATATGGCTTATCAAAGTGGGCCCCATATGTGTTTCCCCTTTCTGAACCCATATAGACGTTAACTATCTGAGTACTACCTTGGCCCCATGTAGGCAGCCTGTATGGGATTGATTGAGTTTGCCCATGCCAAACCCATATGGTTTATCAAACCGGGCCCCATATGTTTTTCCCCATTCTGAACCCATATAGACGTTAACTATCTGGGTACTACCTTGGCCCCATGTAGGCAGCCTATATGGGATTGATTGAGTTTACCCATGCCAAACCCATATGGTTTATCAACGTGGGCCCCATATGTGTTTCCCCATTCTGAACCCATATAGACGTTAACTATGTGGGTACTACATTGGCCCCATCTAGGCAGCCTATATGGGATTGATTGAGTTTGCCCATGCCAAACCCATATGAGTTATCAAAGTGCGCCCCATATGTGTTTCCCCGTTTTGAACCCATATAGATGGTAACTATGTGGGTACTACATTGGCCCCATCTAGGCAGCCTGTATGGGATTGATTGAGTTTGCCCATGCCAAACCCATATGGGTTATCAAAGTGGGCCCCATATGTGTTTCCCCGTTTTGAACCCATATAGATGGTAACTATCTGGGTACTACATTGGCCCCATCTAGGCAGCCTGTATGGGATTGATTGAGTTTGCCCATGCCAAACCCATATGGGTTATCAAAGTGCGCCCCATATGTGTTTCCCCGTTTTGAACCCATATAGATGGTAACTATCTGGGTACTACATTGGCCCCATCTAGGCAGCATGTATGGGATTGATTGAGTTTGCCCATGCCAAACCCATTTGGTTTATCAAACCGGGCCCCATATGTGTTTCCCCATTCTGAACCCATATAGACGTTAACTATCTGGGTACTACCTTGGCCCCATGTAGGCAGCCTATATGGGATTGTTTGAGGTTACCCATGCCAAACCAATATGGTTTATCAAAGTGGGCCCCATATGTGTTTCCCCATTTTGAACCCATATAGATGGTAACTATCTGGGTACTACATTGGCCCCATCCAGGCAGCCTGTATGGGATTGATTGAGTTTGCCCATGCCAAACCCATATGGTTCATCAAAGCGGGCCCCGTATGTGTTTCCCCATTCTTAAACCATATAGACGGTAACTATATGGGTACTACCTTGGCCCCATGTAGGCAGCCTGTATGGGATTGATTGAGTTTGCCCATGACTGACCCATATGTTAAACCCATATGGGCCCCACTTGTATAGACCATTTTGAGCCCATATGCTCATTGCTCATTAGTGACCCAGCTGGGACCTACATGGGGAGCCCACCTCTTTTGACCCATGTGGGACCTACTTAGCTACCTCAAGTGGGCCCCAGATAAGATGCCCATTTTGGGACCATGCCCACTTGGTACCCATATAGCCCAAGCATAAACCATGTGGGCCCCACATATGCATGTTGGCTGGGTCTGGATTGAAGAATGGTCTCGACAACCTCGGTTGGGAGACCGGCTTCTATGAGTTGTGCCCCCTCAGGGGCCACACCCATAACTTCCACATCTCTGGGTGGGGGTGGCAAATTGCGCCCCCAGCCTGGGAGAGGAGGTCCCTCCTGACGGGAATCTCCCATGGAGAGCCGTCTCTTTCTAGAACTCCCGGGAGCAGAGCGATCGGGGGGAAGGCGTACAGACGAAGCCTCGGCCACGTCTGTACCATGGCATCCAGTCCAAGAGGAGCTGGGGGAAATAGAGAGTACCAGAGGGGACATTGCGATGTCTCCTGAGTCACAAAGAGGTCCACTTGAGCCTGACCGAACACTCTCCAAATCTGCTTCACCACTTCTGGGTGAAGCATCCATTCCCCGGGCCTCGGCCCCTGCCTCGACAGGACGTCTGCTCCCACATTGAGACGTCCGGGAATATGGACTGCTCTCAGTGAGAGAAGCTTTCCTTGAGACCACAGGAGGATCTGGTACGCCAGCTTGTATAAGGGGCGTGAACGCAGACCCCCCTGGTGGTTTATATAATAGACTACCGCAGTGTTGTCTGTACGGACCAACACGTGACGGTTTCTCAGGTCTGGAAGGAAATGCTTCAGGGCCTGGAATACAGCCAGCATCTCTAGGCAGTTTATGTGCCAGGAGAGATGGTGATCGTTCCATAGGCCGTGGGCTGAGCGGCCACTCATGACCGCTCCCCACCCGGTGAGGGATGCATCTGTCACTAGCGTGACGCAGCGGCAAGGAGCTCCCAGCACTGGGCCTGAGATAGGAACCAGGGCTTTTTCCACATGTCTAAGGCACGTAGGCAACGCCGCGTGACCTTGATCTTGCGAAATGGGTCCCCTCTGGGGAAAACCCTCTGGTTCTGAGCCACCACTGTAGCGGCCTCATGTGCAGCAGACCAAAAGGTATCACGTTGGATGCAGCTGCCATAAGACCTAACAGTACTTGGAACTGTTTGACAGTGAGTAACAAGCCTAGCTTGACCGCATTTACTGCAGTAAGGATCGACTCGATCCGAGCAGGTGACATTCATGCCTGCATCGTGGTCGAATCCCAAACTACACCTAGATAAGTGGTTCTCTGTAATGGAGAAAGCACACTTTTCTTGGCGTTGAGCCTCAACCCCAGCTTTTCCATGTGAGCAAGAACAACATCTCGATGTTGGACAGAGCAGCATCCACACACTTCGTGAAAGTTCGGGGTGAGAGCGCTAGGCCGAACGGAAGAACTCTGTATTGGTAAGCTTTGCCCCTGAAAGCGAACCTGAGAAACTTCCTGTGTTGAGGAAGGATGGAGATGTGAAAATATGGACCTGATTTGAGACACGACATGTCTGACAGTCAACATTTTGAACTTCAGCTTTCTGACTGAGAGGTTTAGCTGTCTGAGATCTAGAATGGGCCACAGCCCCCCATCCTTCTTGGGAACGATGAAGTACCGGCTGTAGAACCCGGATTCTCTGTCTTGAGGAGGGACCACCTCGATGGCCTCCTTCCTCAGGAGAGTTTTTACTTCCTGTTCCATTACCAGACCCTGCTCAGGGCTTACAAGAGTAGGAAATACCCCGCTGAAAGGTGGCGGCTTGGCGCCGAATTGAATGCAATAACCTTTCTCTACAGTGCGCAGGACCCACGTAGAAACATTTGGCAGTAGTTTCCACGCTGCCAGAAATTCTACTAAGGGAACCAGCCTCTCGAGACTGGTTTCTGGATTTATTTGAGGAGCTGATTCGGTGACCTGTAACAGCGAACTGGCAGGATGCACCTGAATTAAACGCTCTGCAGACCCCCGTGGGGGTAGCGAACTCTCTAGTTCCGCTACGTTTCCGAACAGAAAGACCAGAGAATGGTGTTCGCGGGAGATTGCCGCGCCCTGTAACACTGGCAGGGTTAGCTGACGAATCTCCTGAGGGCCCCGAGGAGGGGTGTTCACCGCAAATGGCGGTGAGGCACCTAACTCCCCGAGAGGGGCTGCCCTCATTGTCCCTGAGGTACAAGAGTCAGGGCCGTTTAGCCAAGGACCTCTTAGACTAAAGCATGACCCTCGAATCGGGCTTAGTCTTTGAAGCCCCCGGTCAGGAGTGTTGCTAATCCCACCCTCTAGGTCTCACCGGAGGGATACGGGCTGCAACGCTCCTATTATGAGCCTCTTATGTGATGAGCTGGTACACGGCTGGGGTTTAATGCTCCCGTCCAGCAACCCCGACACGTGTACATTTTGCCCATCAAGCCTGAAGTTATTTAGGTGGCCTGGAAAGCAAAAACGGAGCTTTCAAGGTTGATGCCAGGCTGGGCGACAGATAGCTGGCTAACGTCTGTTCAACCGGTGGCATCATCTTTTCTTTCTAGTTTTTCCAATGATCTAGACAGTTCAGTGTGCAGATCGGGGAAGAACAGAAAGCTCCGTTTTGGAAGTGTACTTTTGACAATGTTCTCCACATCAACCTCCTCGGAGGAAGATAGGGGAAGCGTTGAAAAACTTTTCCTGGAAGGAAGTAACCACATTGCGGGCTTCCTTATCCAGTAGGAAGATACTCACGCTGTGAACAGTCAGCCTTTTCGAGGGCTGACTGTGCGTGCTCCACACCCAAGCAGACCACGCATAGACTGTGTGTATCCCCACCAACAATGAAGCGTTGGCAGGGAGGAACACATTATGTGGCTGCTGTACCGCCTTAGTTTCTTAAACTTTCTTTCCCCCTTTGGTTGACATATTGCTCAAAATAAAGGTGTGCAAACTGGCACAAAAAACAGCAATATGTTTTTAAGACAGACACAGACACAGAGCGCTCTCGCTGAAAGACAAAAGCTGCCGCCGGCTTCAAACGCACGTGCTTTATACTTCCTGGTCGCTGACGTCACCGCGCCTGTGACGTCACTCCCGTCATCCGATTGGTTGTTAGACTATGACTCAGAGTGCGGCCCGCCAATGGCGTTCCCCATAGCGTTTCAGGACGCAGTGTTGAGTTCTCGGAAGGGAACCCACTACAAGACATCAGTCCTCATGCCATACTTATACAGTCTTTTTCTGACAGTTTGGTCAGTAACATGCTCACCAGTAGCGTACTGAAGGTCATTTTGTAGATCTCTGGCACTGTTTCTCCTTGCACAAATGAGCTGATACCAATCCTGGTGCTGGGGTGTTACTCTTCTACAGCCCTGTCCAGCTCTCCTCATATAACAGCCCATCTCCTGTTATCTCCTCCATGCTCTTAACCCTCCTGTTATCCTTGGGGTCAATTTGACCCCATTCAATGTTTAACGTATGTACATATTAGTGGTGGGCCGTTATCGGCGTTAACGTGCTGCGTTAACGTGAGACTCTTATCGCGCGATAAAAAAAATATCGCCGTTAATCTATTCTCAAATTTGGGTTGGGAGCAGGGTCTAAACTACGCAAGCTATGATGACTTTCACCTTGCTAGTTTAACGCGGATGTATACCGAAGATTGTAGAATATGGTCGCGCGTTTAAGTCTCCTCCGCCAAAACACAGACGGGGTCGCGTCGTCCTCCATTCATAAAAACCGAATCTACTATAGCGAAATGCCACGTAAATTGGTCGTTTTTTGGATTCATAAATCAAATGTTGGTCAGTCACTTAATTCAAATCGCGATATGGACTAGTGTATGTGAAAACTGAAATGCAAAAAGACCGTTTTAATATGAATCCGATATGTTCCGTTTGCCTAGCTGTATGTATGCATTGCAGAGACGAGCTTTTACTACACGCATACTGAAACACACGTGACGCTCCCGGTAATTTTTGGCATTTTCATCTCACATGAACAGATAAACTCAATCTCCCAAACTGCTGTGAGTGTCACTTTTACCGTTTCATTTGAGAAAACTAGCATCATATCATACTGTATACACAGAAACTTCATGGCAACCTGTCAAAATAAAAGTACGGTGTAACATGTAATGGGCTGGGTAGGTGTTGACGTTAAAAAAAACACAATCTAATAGGGAGAAAAAATAATTTCATTGTTAGTTAGTTAGTAAACACAAGTACATCTAATTGAACATAATTTATTTTCATCAACAAATTATCATAGAACAGCTTTATGAGCTTTATGATCCATTCTCAAAGACTTTAAGTCATTATTTGGGTAGCACACATATTCTGAATGCCTTCAGCAGAATTCAAATTAGCCATTTTAATCTAGATTAATCTA
The DNA here is from genome assembly GCF_049309525.1 of Garra rufa. Classification (NCBI taxonomy): domain Eukaryota; kingdom Metazoa; phylum Chordata; class Actinopteri; order Cypriniformes; family Cyprinidae; genus Garra; species Garra rufa. The sequence goes on along the minus strand of NC_133371.1, from coordinate 21,161,059 downwards.
GATTAATTCCAAAATTTAATCTAGATTAATCTAGATTAAAAAAATTAATCTATGCCCACCCCTAGTACATATATAATTGACTTTTTTTTTTTTTTTGCTTCAGATTGAATGACTTTTCCTAATTTAATGGGGAAAACTTGGTAAACATAAAATTAACATGATATTATTTTGTCAATGCCCTGTACACATTTTGTCACATCGGTGTTCTTTGGGGTCAATTTGACCCCAGGTTCTTTTAGCTGTATAAAACATAAGAAATATAAATTTTTTTACACACATTTGTTTTGGGTGATATTGAGGTCACTATAACATGCTATGATTTTAAAATATACACTATAATTTTATATGTTAAGTATAATAAAAATAAAATAAAAAACTAACACAACCATACCTGTAGTATTGCGAGAACCACTGTCAATTGAATTGCTCTCTCAATTGAAAATGGCCTCTACGCAAAGGTTTTGTCAGTGAGATTTTGTCACAGGTGTTTGACAGTGAAAGTGGGGGGGTGTGTTTCAGAGTGTTGTTAAGTAGTCAACAAAGACATCAATTACCTGACACTAACCTTTTAGCAAAAAAATATCATATTCTAGAGGTTTTAAATTTGGGGTCAAATTGACCCCAGTGGATAAAAGGTGTTAGCGGATTTTAGGGTAACAGGAGGGTTTAAGCCTGTACTCGGAGATACACCAAACCTCCTTGTGATGGCACATGTAGATGTGCAATCCTGAAGGAATGAACTGTGCAACCTGATTGGGTCGCAGGTACTGTTTCATCCTAACAAAACACAAAACTAGAGATAAATCAATCTTAGAGATAAATCAAGCCTACCACCTTCAAAACCATTCCCTTTTTGTGAGTTGCCTTGCTGCTGCCCTCCAGTGCACATTTTGTCATTTTCTTTTGCACACAATTTTTGTTGATACTGATTTAATTTGATTGCTAAAAGCCCTTTGTCTTACTATTTAAATGTATTGATTACATTTAAGAATTTGACACAAAAGATGATGCATACATTTAATTAGGTTAGAAAAAAATTCCCACATAAATGTACATTTTAAAAGTTAACAGTACTTTCTGGTCCAAGAATATGAGATGAGCATGATGATGATTGTTTGTATCACTCTATTTCTTACTCTATTTTGGGCATGGTGGATGCCCAAATCCACCATATTTTCATAAATAATACTGTTTTTGTGTCACAAAATGTAGTTTTAATAGTATTTTTAGGTGAGAATGTTCTTGTTTAGACTTTATTTGTTAATAAAGATAACGTCCCTGCTGAAAAAAAAAAAAAAAAAAAAGCTAAAACCAGCCAAGGCTGGTTGGCTGGTCTTAGCTGGTTTAAGCTGAAAGTAGCCGGTTTAAGCTGGTCTCCCAGCCTGGCCAGGCTGGTCAGGCTGGTTTTAGCTGGTGGTCTCTCAGCCTGACCATCTAATACCAGCCTGACCAGCCTGGCCAGGCTGGGAAAGTGGCCAAAACCATCAGGGGTCAGTTTTTTTCATCAGGGGTCAGTTTGAAAATTTGCTCCAATCTTTTTTAAGATGTGACCTCCAGGACATCAGCCGTCGTTCAGCGCTCATGAACCTGCAGAGAGCAGCCTTACCTCAGCCAGTTCTTCTGAAAATTGCAGCTGACTGTGGTGTCTCTAAAGTGGTTAAACATGAGATTTGGGAAAAAGAAAAAGAAAAGGGGCCAAACAAGGTAGCGTCAGATGTATCTTTGACAGTGTGGGTATAGACCTTAGTAAACTGTAATAATCCTGAGTAATGATGCAGAATTCTGATTCATTTCTGCAAATTGGTTCTTTTTGGACAGTTTGGTTCAAAGAACCAGTTCAAAAAGCTGATTCATAATTTTCTGACTTCATTATCAACAATGTCACTATGTATCTTTTCAAACAACGCAGTGTCACGTTATATCAAGGAACAGTCTAATTAGTCTAAAGTCTATAGAACCAGTATACCAGTTGTATCAACTCATTTTTATTGTCCTTATAAACTCTATAACTCTATACAATATAATCTGCATGCACAATAAACTATAATATTTTTAAATGTTTTAATAAAAGTAAAGGCCTATTTAATAAATTCATTTATGAACATATTTCCAGTAGGTGTTGTCTGTTATTAAAGAAACTTGTACAGTGTCAACTAACCCATCAGGATCCTTGGTAATCAATGTGTAAACTTTGACACTTTGTTGAATTATTTTATTTAGTCCTTTTTTAGTCTGAAATGCTAGCTGTCACACCATGGTCTATCTGACTGAACTCCATTCATAACTCAGTCTACATTTCTGTTTAAAAAAAGCTTAAATCTTTGAAAATTTTAAAAGTTTATTTGTTATGCTTTTAAATTGTCACATTGTAAAGAGGCTAATGAATTTAAAAATGTTTAATAGTTGTAACAATATGAACTTAATTCAAAAGTAAAATACAACATGAAATTTCACCAGTGTGTTTGCAGATGGTTAATCACAGTAATCTAAAACTATTTATTGTGTGTTTCTCTTCTCATGATGGCTTTTTTAGTGTTTTTCTCTGGATGTAAAAGGATGATGTAGCACTTTGGGGCAAATATAGACACCAATAATCCAAAACTTGAAGCCAGGATGGCAAATATCTCCACAGCAACTGCATATTTCCCTGGTGAGCTTACATATGCTGGAACAAATGCAATCCACACAGCACAGAAGATCAACATGCTAAAAGTGATGAACTTGGCTTCATTAAAATTATCGGGAAGATTTCTCGAAAGAAAGGCTAAAAGGAAGCTTACTGCTGCCAACAGTCCAATGTATCCCAGTAACATAGAAAAACCAGCCACTGAGCCAACAGCACATTCATATACTATTTTAGAACGGATATACTGGCTGTTTTTATGGGGTGTTGGAGAGGCAGTTGACAGCCAGACTGAACATATTACAACCTGGAGGGCTGTTAGGACCAGAACAGTGCATCTTTGTTGAACTGCTCCAAACCATTTCATTGCTCCTTTGCCCTCTGGTCGAGATGACTTGAACACGGCTATTACTACCATAGTCTTGACCAAGATGCTGGAGATGCACAGAACAAAGCTTATGCCAAACACAGCATGTCTTAACTGACATGTCCACATCTGCGGCTGGCCAATGAAAAGTAGCACACATAGGAAACACAGTTTGAGTGACACCAACAGCAGGAAGCTGAGCTCTGAATTGTTGGCACGTACTATGGGAGTGTTACGGTGAAGAGCAAAGACAATCATCACAAGAGCACAGATGAAGGTGCCAAGCAGGGAAGCAGTGGTGAGAGAGATGCCCAGAGGATCCTCATAGGATAGAAACTCTACTTCTTTGGGTATACACTGATCCTTTTCTGGATTGGACCAGAACTCATCTGGACATGTTATGCACTCAATAGCATCTTTAAGTAAGAAAAAAGACAGAAGGTAAATTTTGAAGAAGATATTACTATCCAATTATATTAAAATTAATATACATTTAATCAACAATCTTCTCACCTGTTGTGTTAGAAATCTCACCATCTCCACATGGCAAGCAGTCAAAACAGCAGACAGGAAGACCCTTTCTTGTGGCTCGTCTGGTTCCTGGGGGGCAGCTCTCACTGCATACTGACTGTGGGGGCTAAAAGAGACATCATCTGATATCAGTCATGGGTTTGTCTTTTAATGACTAGTTTAGCTTATCCATTAATTTATTTGCATTTGTCTTAACATAGCTTTAACTACTATTTAGACTTTATAGCTGCAAAAAGGATGACATTTAATATTCAAAGGTAATTACTTTTGTTGTTTCAAAGTTCCAGTAAAATGCATCCTCATCAAGTGTGAGCACCACCCCTGTTGCCGCCCCTTCATTTACTACGCCGACCCTGTGGAGCTTAATTGATCCATCAGAGCTTGGCTGCCAGTTCAACACATCATAGATGGCCAGAGCATCTCCATTCTTATCAAATGACACATGATCTCCAAAGCCTGTGGTAAAGTTCACTTTCTGTAGGTAGTGAACCACCTGTACAGTTTGTAGACAGGACAGGTTTTATATTTTTATCTGAAATCTAAATTAATATATAGCACACATTTTGCCTTTTCCACATTCATTTCTTCTATATGTCTACAAAGAAACTCTGAACAATACATGTGGGTCTCACCTGCCACGGTTTCAGGCTGGTTATGTCAGCACAGCTGTTCCCATTAAATGGTCCTTTCCCTTCCTCACACTGCATCAAGTCATGAAGTGCATGTGCCAGGGCATAAACTGCCTTATACACATTATACGATGCCCTCAATCCTGAAATATCAGTGTATGGTGTGTTTGTGGTGCTCAGATCCTCCTGTCCTGCACACACCTTTTTAACTTGCTCTCCATCAGTCCCTTTACCCTCAGTTTCAAAACTGCACCCAAACATGTTTTCCCAGAAAATCCTCACTATATCATTTCTTTGATCATTGTTGGGATGAACACGTAACAGAAAATCATGAAGCCCCTGGATATCTCCACGCCTAATAGCAATGCCCATTGTGCCCCCCAGGAATGGCTGGAAACGTGGTGTGCGAAACACAGGTGAGGTGGCCCATGCTTCGCTTGCAATCCACTGCCTGCCTGTCATGTTCTGCAACACCACCTCATTCATCAAAGGTATCAGTAAGGATGAAGCAGAAAAAACAACCACCACTCTAGCTGTAGAGGCCTGAATCACTCCCATTATGCGCTGAATATCAATGGGATTGTTATCATTGGGTAGGGTTTCAGAAAAAGCAACACAATGTCCAAACAGTTGCATTTCCTGATGGAATGACTGAGCGGCGTAGATGCCGTAGTCATTATCACTATAGATGAGACCCACCCAGGTCCATCCAAAATGCCCCAAGATCTGAACCATAGCCCGCACCTGGAAGGCATCACTGGGGATGGTTCTGAAGAAAGAGGGGTACTTTTTCCTGTCACTCAAACAGGAGCAAGTGGCATAGTAGCTAATCTAATTAGACAGAAAGAGAAAAATGAGAGAAAGATGAACAAATGAACAGTGTGTAAAGCAAGTTTTTGTATCTTTGCATACAGTGGTCTGCTATTATTATTTATAATGGCTTAGCAGTCAATGTATATATATTTTTTATTATTATTTTTTGTTTTATTTTTACAGAAAAACAAATAAATAAATAAATGTTCTCATACCATAGGCACTCGAAACAGCCCCAGGACACTGGAAATTGCAATAGAATGTGTAGAACCTGGATCACCTATGATTCCAATCACCGGTGGGGGACCCTTGCAGTTGAGGTCAGAGACAATCTCCTCTGTCCCACTAACCAGAGCTGTAGCACCACGAAATGCCACTCCAAGCCTTAAACAGTTGTCATAGATTTGGTAACCAAGTGTAGTGTTAGGCAGCAGATTGGGATTGTTATTAATCTCATTGATAGCAAAAACCATTGTTATTGCCTGTTGGAAGCTTGTCATATAGAAGCTGAAGAAAACAATACAAATGAAATTAGATCATTAACTACAGTAATACTAACAGTAACAGTAGAAAACATAATAATAGAAGATTAACTGAGTTACATAGTACAATTTTTTAAATATTTTTACATTTAATAAAATAGGAGACATTTTTGGATTTTGTTTAAATACAAATTTTATACAAAGTTAACATATAAAATGAACTATTTAAGTCCTCTAATCAAACATGCAACTTGATATCAGTTGCTTAAACTAAAGTATCACTAACAAGTTACAGTATATATGAAGTAACAAAAAATAGCTTTCTATTTCCCATTTATTGTCTTGAAGTGTTCTTTAGCTGGTGTGGTCTCACAGACTCACAGCTCACAGAGTGGTAGTTTTGGCTCTGTTCTGAAGCTCAGCTCAGGGAATACTTTGAGGTTCCTCTGAACCTCAAACAGACCACCGATTAGAAGGTCCCCATCCTGGTACATTCCATTCAACGTGAAGTGTCCCTGTAGCTTACAAGTACCTGAAGTGGCCATTAAAGCTACAGATATATAGTTACAAAACAGGAACAAACAAACATACAGAATTACCCACATCCCTCTCTCTTTATTTATGCTACTCTTTACGCAGCTCACTGAATTATCATATTTTGTGTGGTACTTTTTTTATAGAGCAGGCGGTGCCACTGGCCCCTCTGGAAATGATGACGTCTTTTTTCTTTTTTTTCATTTGGTAACCCTCCACCTCTACCAAACACACAAATCATTATTACAGAGGATTACAGAGAATAAACAATATTTTAATATAAATATTATATTTTTTATATTTGAAAAAAAGGATTGGCTAATTCTATGGCTCATTCACTGCCATGTGCCACCATTGCACTGCAAGGATGGAATTTGCTGTATTTTGTATTTTGCTGGACAAAGACAACATCAAATGTAAATTGTAAATAAATACTCTAAGAGTCAATATTTTGTGTTTAAAATACATAATCAGGAAGGTAATTTCATTCTCAGATAATACAATATCTTTGTTCACCTGTGTTAATAGTACTGACAGCTAATAGCCTATTACAGTTCCCTTCCGGGAACTCGAACTGCGTCATCAACGCTTTGGGGAACGCCATTGGCGGGCCGCACTCTGAACATGTCTACAACCAATGAAATGACGGGAGTGACGTCACCGACGTGGTGACGTCAGCGACCAGGAAGTATAAAGCACGTGCGTTTGATGCCGGCGTCAGCTTTTGTCATTCAGCGAGAGCGCTCTGTGTATGTGTCTGTCTGCCTGTATATTGCTGTTTTTTGTGCCAGTTGCACAGCTTTTGTTTGAGCAATATGCCAGGAAAAGGGGGAAAACTAAAAAGAGAGTTTAGAGCGGTTGAGCAGCCACATAGGCGGTGTGCTCCCCCTTGCCAGCGATTCATCGCTGGTGGGGATACACACAACCTATGTGTAGTCTGCTTGGGAGCGGAGCATGCTCAGTCAGCCCTCGAGGGGGCTGGCTGTAGGCAGTGTCATCATCTTCCACTGCGGGTGCTTCGCTCCCGGAGAGCCCTCTTCGAGGAGGGGGCTTTCACCAGCGTTCCCCGTGGGTCTGGCCCCGCTTCCGCCGAGGCGGAGCGGCAGCTGCACTCATGGGGCTCGCAACTAGATCTGCTGGAGGGAATGGAGACGGGCCCAGCCTTATCTCCTTCCTCACCTGGCGGATCTAGCGACCTCTTACTGGATGTGGAAGCCAGCACTGCGGTTCCTTCCCCTCCAGTAGAGGACGAGTCAAGGCTTCTCCTGTCTTCCTCCGAGGAGGTTGATGTGGAAAGCCTTGACACAGTTCAACCACCCCCCGTTCACCCCATTATGAGGAGCTAGTAGAGGTGTTGACTAGTGCTGTGGCCAAATTAAATATCGACTGGCCGGCCGAGCAATCATATGAGCCGCAGAGAAGCCACCTTGATGAGCGCTTCCTGCGGACTAAGTCAACACCTCCTAGACGGAGCCTTCCGTTTTTCCCTGATTTGCACGATGAGATCGCCAAATCATGGGGAAAACCATACTCAGCCCGCTTATTCTCCTCAGCCACTGACCATTATGGGAACGTGGCTGGGATGAGTGAGTGTGGCTATAAGATGATGCCGCCGGTTGAACAGACGCTCGCGGGCTATCTGTCACCGGGCCAGGCATCATCTTTGAAGGCTCCGTCCTTGCCCACCAAGCCGCTTAGAGTTACATCAGGCTTGATGGGCAAGGCATACACGGCAGCAGGTCAGGCTGGGGCTTGCCTACACACCATGGCGGTCCTCCAAGCCTACCAAGCAGACCTGCTGCAGGAGTTGAACGACGGCGAGGAAGTAAGCGTCTCAGAGATGAGGCGCACCGCAGATCTCGCTCTCCGGGCCACTAAAGAGACCGCCCGCGCTGTGGGTCGGTCTATGTCAGCCCTGGTGGCCGCGGAGAGACATCTGTGGTTGACCCTGTCCGAAATGAGGGAGAAGGACAGGGTCACGCTTCTGGACGCCCCCCTGCATCCTACCGGCCTCTTTGGTGACTCTGTTGACACGGTTGTCAGCAGGCACCAGGAGGCCCACAAGCAGGCGGCGGCATTCCAGAAGTTTCTTCCTCGCCGCGTTTACTCCTCTGGGGCTGATCGGGAGCAGCCCCAGCCGTGTGCTAGCTCCTCATATATGACCCTGGACCACAAAACCAGTCATAAGGTAAAATTTGACAAAACTGAGATATATACATCATATGAAAGCTCAATAAATAAGCTTTCTATTGATATATGGTTTGTTAGGATAGGACAATATTTGGCCGAGATACATTTATTTGAAAATTTGGAATCTGAGGGTGCACAAAAATCAAAATACTGAGAAAATCACCTTTAAAGTTCTCCAAATTAAGTTCTTAACAATGCATATTACTAATCAAAAATTACATTTTGATAGGTTTACAGTAGGAATTTTACCAAAAATCTACATGGAACATGATCTTTACTTAATATCCTAATGATTTTTGACATAAAAGAAAAATCAATAATTTTGACCCATGCAATGTATTTTTGGCTATTGCTACAAATATACCCCAGCGACTTAAGACTGGTTTTGTGGTCCAGGGTCACATATAGGGAAACACAAAAGAGGAGTGTTGCAACCCGTGCTCCTCCGGCTAAGCCTAGAGGTCGGGGTAAGCAGCACTCCAAGTCGGGGGCCTCTGGGAAGAGGGCTGACCTGAGGGTCATCCTCCAGTCCAAGAGGTCCTTGGCTAAAAGGCCCTGACTGCTGTGGCTCAGGGCCAATGAGGGCAGCCCCTCTCGGGGAGGTCAGTGGTTCACCACAGTACATGGTGGCCGCCCCTCCCCGGGGCCCTCAGGAGATTCGTCAGCTAACCCTGCCAATGTTACAGGGCGCGGCAGTCTCCCGTGAACACCATTCTCTGGTCATTCTGCCCGGAAACGTAGCGGAGCTAGAGAGTTCGCCGTCCCCACGGGGACTTTCAGAACAGCCGATTCAGGTGTTTCCTGCCAGTTCGCTGTTACAGGCCACCGAATCAGCTGTTCAAATAAATCCAGAAACCAGTCTCGAGAGGCTGGTTCCCTTAGTAGATTATCTGGCAGCGTGGAAACTACTGCCGAATGTATCTGCATGGGTCCTGCGTACTGTAGAGAAAGGTTATTCTATCCAATTAGGTGCTCCGCCGCCACCTTTCAGCGGGGTATTTCCCACCGAGGTGGGCCCCGAGCAGGGTCTGGTAATGGAACAGGAAGTAAACTCCCTTCTGAGGAAGGAGGCCATCGAGGTGGTCCCTCCTCAGCACAGAGAGTCCGGGTTCTACAGCCGGTACTTCATAGTTCCGAAGAAGGATGGTGGGCTGCGGCCCATTTTAGATCTCAGACACTTGAACCGCTCAGTAAAGAAACTGAAGTTCAAGATGTTGACTATCAAACAGGTCGTGTCTCAAATCAGGTCCGAGGACTGGTTTGTCACGATAGATCTAAAAGACGCATATTTCCACGTCTCCATCCTTCCTCAACACAGGAAGTTTCTGAGGTTTGCTTTCAGGGGCGAAGCTTACCAATACAGGGTTCTTCCGTTCGGCCTAGCTCTCTCACCCCGAACTTTCACGAAGTGTGTGGATGCTGCACTGGCTCCGTTGCGACTCCAGGGCATCCGCATACTCAACTACATAGACGACTGGCTGATTTTAGCCAGCTCAGAGCAGTTAGCGGTTCAGCATCGAGGTGCTGTTCTCGCTCATATGAAAGAACTGGGGTTGAGACTCAACGCCAAGAAAAGTGTGCTATCTCCATTACAGAGAACCACTTATCTGGGTGTCGTATGGGATTCGACCACGATGCAGGCACGAATGTCACCTGCTCGGATCGAGTCGATCCTTACTGCAGTAAATGCGGTCAAGCTAGGCCTGTCAAACAGTTCCAAGTACTGTTAGGTCTTATGGCAGCAGCATCCAACGTGATACCTCTTGGACTACTGTACATGAGACCGCTGCAGTGGTGGCTCAAAACCAGAGGGTTTTCCCCGAGGGGCAACCCGTTCCGCAAGATCAAGGTCACGCGGCGATGCCTACGTGCCTTGGAATTGTGGAAGAAACCCTGGTTTCTGTCTCAAGGCCCGGTACTGGGAACTCCTTGTCGTCGCGTCATGCTAGCGACAGATGCGTCCCTTACCGGGTGGGGAGTGGTCATGAGTGGCCGCTCAGCCCGAGGCCTATGGACCGACCACCATCTCTCATGGCACATAAACTGCCTGGAGATGCTGGCCGTGTTTCGGGCCTTGAAGTACTTCCTTCATGACTTAAGAAGCCATCATGTATTGGTCCAGTTGGACAACGTCGCGGTAGTCTATTATATCAACCCCCAGGGTGGTCTGCGTTCACGCCCCTTGTACAAGCTGGCGTACCAGATCCTCCTGTGGGCTCAAGGAAGGCTTCAATCATTGAGAGCAGTCCATATACCCGGACGCCTCAATGTGAGAGCAGACGTCCTGTCGAGACAGGGGACGAGACCTGGGGAATGGATGCTTCACCCTCAAGTAGTGAAGCAGATCTGGAGAGTGTTTGGCCAGGCTCAAGTGGACCTCTTTGCGACTCGAGAGACATCGCAATGTCCTCTCTGGTACTCTCTGGTGCCTCCAGCCCCACTGGGGCTGGACGCCATGGTACAGACTTGGCCGAGGCTTCGTCTGTACGCATTTACCCCAATCGCTCTGCTCCCGGGAGTTCTGGAAAGGGTACGCCAGTTCGGAGTGCGGCTGCTACTAGTAGCCCTGTACGGGCCGGCCGAGTATGGTTCTCGGACATAATTGCCCTCCTAGACGGCTCTCCCTGGGAGATTCCCGTCAGGAGGGACCTCCTATCCCAGGCCGGGGGCGCAATATGCCACCCTCACCCGGAGATGTGGAAACTATGGGTGTGGCCCCTGAGGGGGCACATCTCATAAGGGCTGGTCTCTCAACTGAGGTTGTTGAGACCATCCTCCAGTCCAGAGCTCCCTCTATGAGGAAACTGTATAGCCTTAAGTGGAACCTGTTC
>NC_133371.1:21116385-21149559 GCF_049309525.1 Garra rufa | reverse complement strand
TGTAAGCCTCCCTTCGAACCCATTGAGGAGATCTCAGATCATATGCTTACTATCAAGACAGCGCTGCTTCTTGCTTTGACTTCTCTGAAGAGAGTCAGGGATCTTCAGGCCCTTTCAGTGGCCCCCTCTTATATCGACTTTGCCCCTGGTTTGGCCAAAGCGTTCCTTTACCCAAGACCTGGGTATGTTCCGAAGGTCCCGACCTCAGCACCACAGCCGATAACACTACAGGCATTTTACCCTCCTCCATTCGTGGAGCAAGAAGACCGGAAGTATAACTACATGTGTCCTGTAAGAGCACTTGACACATACGTCCACAGAGCTGCCCTGTGGCGTAAAACAGAGCAATTGTTGGTTTGCTACGGCCCTCCAAGAAGGGGTTGCCCAGCATCTAAACCCACTATAAGTAGATGGATCGTAGATGCTATATCCACTGCATACGAGTCCTCTGGTCTCCCATCCCCGATGGCAGTCAAGGCTCATTCTACTCGAGGTCTGTCGGCCTCTAAAGCTCTGAAAGCAGGTGTCCCGATCCAGGACATCTGCAGTGCGGCGGGTTGGTCCTCACCTCTCACGTTCGTTAGGTTCTACAAACTTGATCTCAGAGCCACTCCTGGCTCTGCAGTCCTCATGTCCTAGCATCAAGCTAGGCCCAGAGTCTCATCCCTCCCGGTCTGGCAGCTCTCAAGACAGGAGATGTACCTCGTGTGCCTGAGGGCCGAGGTTTACTTCCCTCTGGTTCTAGTAGTTTCTAGACCAAGGATTATTTGCTCCCTCTGGTTCTGGCACGTCCAGACCAAGGAATACTGTTCTCCTCGTGTGCCTGAGGGCCGAGGAATATCCTCCCCACTGGTTCTAGTAAGACTAGACCAAGGTCATTCTCCCTCTGGTTCTGGTATGACCAGACCAAGGAATATTCTCCCTCTTGTTCTGGCACGTAAGGTCCCCAGACAGAGGTGTAATACCACTCGCGTCCTGGCAAACTCCCAGGCGGAGACATTTCAGTGTTCTGGCAGGTACACCAGACACTACTTGAGTCCTTCTTGCTCTGGCAAGGAACCAGGCAAAGGACTACCTTTTCCTTGGGTGCCCGAGGGCCGAGGTATTTACTACCCTCTTGTCCGTAGGAATACTAGACAATGGCTTATTCGGTCCCTCTTGTTCTGGCTCTTCCCAGACAAAGGACTAAGACTTCTCGTGTGCCTGAGGGCCGAGGAGTACCTCTTGTTCTAGCTGACGAACAAGAAGAGATCGATCACTCTCCTCGTGGGCTCGAGGGCCGAGGAGGGTTTCTCCCTCTCACTCCGGTTGAGGATCTGGACTAATCATGACTCTGGTAGAGGACTAACATTTTCCTGGTGGGCTTGAGGGCCCAGGATCACTATCTATGCTCTCCTCGTGTGCCTGAGGGCCGAGGACTATACAGCCCGCTTGTCCATGTTACACTAGACAATGGCTCATCCCCCTCGTGTCCTGGCAGGAATACCATGCCGAGTTCATTCAGTCCCTCTGGTTCTGGCACGTTGGGTTCCCAGACAGAGGTGTAATACCACTCGCGTCCTGGCAAGTTTCCCAGGCGGAGTTATCACAGTGTCTTGGCAGGTAAGTATTCCAGACACTGTTTCCTTCTTGTTCTGGCGCCTTAGTGTTACCAGACAGAGGGAACTTTTTCTCTGGAGTGATGCACCAGAGACTCAACGCGTTCCTTTCCCTTGGCCTAGCAGCAGACAGACACTGCACAGGGATTTGGAATCATGGGGGCGTGGGTAGTCTCGTTCCCCAAAGCGTTGATGACGCAGTTCGAGTTCCCGGAAGGGAACGTCTCAGGTTACGTATGTAACCCTGGTTCCCTGAGGGAACGAGACACTGTGTCATGGACCATAATTCCCGCATCCCTACGGCGCTCGCTTCATTCCCTAAGAGCTGACGCCGGCATCAAACGCACGTGCTTTATACTTCCTGGTCGCTGACGTCACCACGTCGGTGACGTCACTCCCGTCATTTCATTGGTTGCAGACATGTTCAGAGTGCGGCCCGCCAATGGCGTTCCCCAAAGCGTTGATGACGCAGTGTCTCGTTCCCTCAGGGAACCAGGGTTACATACGTAACCTGAGACGTTTTTGGCTAGATGCAAGTGAATCATATTACATCCTGGGGGATTCCATAGGCAGAGTCTTAAAGGAACTGTATGTACGAAATTTCAGTTAATCATAAAATGGCCCTGACATGTCACTAGACATTAAGAAATCATGTTCATTTCAAATACTTATATCACTGACAACAGTGGTCCGGCCAGGATATTGTCATTTAAAAGTGAAACTTGCAGCCCTCAACTGATGTTATTGTTGTCATTTTGTGTTTTGGTCTGAGGCTCCACCCTCCAGCTATCTACTAATCACGAAGTCAGTAGAGTTTCGTCATATGGGTTGCCAGCTCTGTTACAGCTGCGTTACAGCTGCAGCTATGAACGTGTCGGATAAAACATGTATAACGTTACGAAACCTAAAAGCCTCCTTATGAATCCGAAATACGTCGTGACAAAGTCCTAAATAAAACAAAGATTTGTGTTGGAGATGCCTTTGAAAGATGGAGACGGCTGAAAACGGAGAAGAATTTGAAGACAGACGCCAACGTTGCTAATTTTCTCCTGGACAGGTTAGATTCATCTATGTTTGGCTAACTTTGCTACTGCACACAGTGGATTTTCCACGGTCGCCCGTGCTAAAAGCTTTATATCGCACCACTAGCAGGGTATGAAAACAATCTATGTTCGACTGAAATGTGGTATTACACCATGTCTACACTGGACGCGACAGTTGTCGTGCCGCAACAGCTAAAGTCTGTCCACACTGGACGTGACAAAGCGACCATTGCAAATCATTTAAACTTTGTGTGAGCACGTCATAAATAGAACGCGGCAGCAGATTACTGTCGGGTATCTGCCGTGTCGTGCCTCATCCAGTGTAGACAGCATAATAGGTTCTATTGTATTTTGTCGCGTCGTGCCGCGCCACTCGCGTCTGGTGTAGACACGGTGTTACAGTACATCTTTACTAAATATTTGGCTAATCGCTATTAGTAAATTTTTGCGATACATTATTACTTCGCAAAACATCTCTCGTGAAGCATAAACATAATTAACAGAAGAAAAAAAATACTGTGTAAGACTCGTCACTTGCCATTGGAAGCTCCTTGTAGCAGCGTAGGTTCCTGCTGGATCCTGCAGCTTAGCTGGCAACCTCGAGTCAGGGGGGAGAGGGAGGGGATACACCATTGTACAGTATTTTGAAAGTGATTGCAGTACCAGTTTTGGCCACAATCCTACATACGGTTCCTTTAAAGGGTTAGTTCACCCAAAAATGAAAAATCTGTTGTTAATTGCTCAGTTCAAGCACAACATGCTGCTAAAGAGAACATCTAGGTTACATCTGTTACCCCCATTCCCTGAAGGAGGGAACGGAGATGTTACGTTACAATGAACACTGGCAAGTGAAATTTGCATGCCTAGCCAAAAGTTGCACTTACATTCAGGCAGCACTTACCTTCTCTACTCATTCCTGTGGTGGCGAATTCAGGCTCAGAGTCTGAATCGGAGGAGGCACAGTGTCGCTCAGGAACAAAAAATGGGGTGAAAGATCCAGAGATTGAGGAAATTTATCTCTTTGTGAAAAGGTGGGTAGGACAGCGCAGGCACAATCCCCCGGCCCTCCCCCGGGGGTGGGGGCGCAGATGTCGTCGTCTCCCAAAGATCAACTATAAACTTTTATCCTAGTACTTCTGTTATTAAATGTATGTAACAGAAATTATTATAACATTATCATTATGTGGTTGAAAAGACTGTTTGTGTTGCTCTTTCTGGATCAACAGCAGCATGAATGCAGATTTGATTGTCTTTAACACCTGTTTCACATCATAAGCATCAGTGGAGCGTGAGCAGCGAGATGTGAATCGTTATCATTCAGGAATAAGATCACGTGGGTGTTTGAATGGAGATTGTGATATTTTAACCATTTATCGAGCAGCTCTAATGTAAACACTGCAAAATGTTTTGTGAGGATATCGACACGTTCTCCCGGGACCAGTCAGATATCGCGAGACTTGCGGATCTCGTGAGATCTCGTGCCACGAGATCTCGTCACATCCCTAGTATTTATAAATCAAATATTCCATCTGTGAATCTTGTTTTATGAATGTGAATTTATTTGTGAGGTGTGTTTTGTAAATAACAGTTATTTATATTCCTGAGACAGTTCTGTCTTCATTTAAATTCCCCAAAAGTCTTTAATCCAATGTCCAGATATCAGTTGGACACCTTTGGTCCATAATGAAGACCTGCCAGAACTTTGCTACCACATTTTTATTTGTTTGTTTTGTTTTTTTATGTTCTTTATAAATAAACTTGAAGTTAAACCTCATTACCACGTGGATAATACAGTGATCATTCCCCATTGTTTCCAGCTTCTTTCTTTTCTATGTTGAAAGCTTGTACTCAGAGGATCAGTTCAAGGACACCAGTCTTGCAGTGTAGATCAAAATCACTCAAGAAAGTAGTACGGTGATATTAGGTAAATTGGGCGAGCAGGTAAAATGGGCCATTTAAGGTTTAAGTGTCTTATCTCTTTAAAAGTTAACAGCCAATGACTGCAAGGAAATTCAAACTGTTGCCATAACAGTACTTGACAATGATTTTAAATTGTTCTGATGAGGTTGCTAAGGGTGGAGGGGCAATGCCTCATTTTGAGAAATTATGGTGGTTCCTCTTATTCAAATGTATTATATTAATAATATATTGTATTATTGCATTTGTGACACACCTTTTTCACATTTTACCTTCTAAATGTGTTTGTGTATTGTGTGTTAGTGAGGCATGTGTGTACTGTATGTGTACACACAAACATAGTTTGTCAGGCATATTGACAGTTAAGCAATAGTTGCTTAAATGCTTTTGAAGCATATTTTCTTTACCTATGTATTTTAATTGAGACAATTCACATTTCTCAACAAATAGTAGAGAGCATTTAAAAATCATTTTGCTCATTTATAAATATTAAGCATTGAAATTGAGCATTAGTTGGATTTAATGTGATGATCATGATTATTGTAATATATTACATTACATCAGTATGGCATTGCATAAGAAAACATACAAGAAATATAGTGAAGGTATAAAGCAAATAATAATGCATATCTGACTATTAAAGCTCCTACAAACTGGACAGTGAACTAGTGTCAAAGGCAGACATGCCATTCTAAAACAAATTCCAGTCAGTATGTGCAATTATTTCTTTTCAGCTGTTCTTCCCATGATGGCTTTTTTAGTGTTTCTCTCTGGATGTAAAAGGATGATGTAGCACTTTGGCGCAAATATGGCCATCAGTAATCCAAAACTAGAAGCTAAAATGGCAAATATCTCGACAGCCACTGCATATTTCCCTGGTGAGCTCACATATGCTGGTACAAATGCAATCCACACAGCGCAAAAGATAAGCATACTAAAGGTAATGAATTTGGCTTCATTAAAATTATCCGGAAGATTTCTTGCAAGGAAAGCTAATAGGAAGCTTACTGCTGCCAGAAGGCCAATGTAACCAAGCAGAATAGCAAACCCAGCCACTGAGCCAATGGCACATTCAAATACTATTTTAGACCTGATATACTGAATATTTTTATGGGGTGTTGGAGAGGCAGTTGATAGCCAAACTGCACATATCACAATCTGGACAGCAGTGAGGACCAGAACTGTGCCTCTTTGTTGAGCTGCTCCAAACCATTTCATTGCACCTTTTCCTTCTGGTCGAGATGACTTGAACACAGCAATTACCACCATAGTCTTGACCAGGATGCTGGAGACACAAAGGACAAAACTAATACCAAACATGGCATGTCTTAACTGACACGTCCACAGCTGTGGCCGGCCAATGAACAGCAACACACACAGGAAACACAGTTTGAGTGACACCAGCAGCAGGAAACTGAGCTCTGAATTGTTGGCGCGTACTACAGGAGTGTTACGGTGATGAGCAAAGATGACCATCACAAGAGCGCAGAAGCAGGTGCCAATCAGGGAAGCAGTGGTCAGAGAGATGCCCAGAGGATCTTCATAAGACAGAAACTCTACTTCTTTAGGGACACAGAGATTTTTTTCTGGACTGGACCAGGAGTCCTTTGGGCACACTGTGCATTCAGTAGAATCTGTGAAAGACAAATGAACAACAACAAACAAAAATATATATATATATATATATATATCTGTGTAACTTTTGCAGAATCATAAACAAAACATATAAATAATTGGAATACTGCCTCCCACCTGATGCATTAGAAATCTCTCCATCTGCACATGGCAAGCAATCAAAACAGCAAACAGGAAGGCCCTTCCTTGTGGCTCGCCTGGTTCCTGTGGGGCAACTCTCACTGCACACAGATCGTGGGGGCTGAGGGATACATCATCTGTTACCACTCGTGTGTTTGTATGTGTGCAACTATGTCTGTCCCATAAAGACAAACTCTCTCTTATTCTTTTATTCCTATTTGTCTTATCATAACACTGTATAGTATTAAGACTATAGACCTGCAAAAAGATAACATTTAAAAATGTTAAAACGTTTTATTTATTTTTGTTGTTGTTGTTGTTGTTTAATTTACTTTTTGTGTCTCAAAGTTCCAATATAATGCATCCTCATCCAGTGTGAGCACCTTTCCTGTTGTCGCCCCTTCATCTACCACACCAACTGTGCGGACAACGATCGACCCATCGGAGCTTGGCTGCCAGTTCATCACATCATAGATGGCCAGAGCATCTCCATTCTCATCAAATGATACATGATCCCCAAAGCCTGTGGTGAAGTTCACTTTCTGTAGGTAGTGAACCATCTGTACAGGTTATAAAAACAAATATTACTCATATATTTAGTTACACTTAATTTTGATAGTCCACTTTTAGCTACATGTCTACTAACTCTCAGAGTAGACTGTTAGGTTTAGGGTTAGTAGAATAAGTTGACACATACTTGCAAAGTCAGTATGCTGTATGTTGTGGACCCATCAAATTAGCGTTAGAAGATATTAAGCAGACAGTCTACTAATACTCTAATGACTATTAGTTGACATTTAGTCGCATAGTTACTTACTATATATTCTTACCATATATTCTCTTTTTTTCATTAAGTGATCTGTAATTTATGAGTGCAGTAAACTGTGGACCATATTCCTGTGGGTTTTACCTGCCATGGCTGTAGGTTGGTAATATCAGCACAGCTGTTTCCACTGAATGGTCCTCTCCCTTCCTCACACTGCATCAGGTCATGTAGTGCATGTGCTAGGGCATAAACTGCCTTATACACATTATAAGAGGCCCTCAGCTCTGATACATCATTATATTCATTAACTGTGCTGTTCAGATCCTCTTCCACTGTACACATTTTTTTTCCATCTCTGCTTCGATTCTGAAAACTGCACCCAAACATGTTCTCCCAGAAGATTCTCACCATATTATTTCTTGGATCACTGTCAGGACGAAGTCGTAGAAGAAAGTCATGAAGTCCCTTGATCTCTCCTCGACGGATAGCAATGCCCAGTGTGCCCCCAACGAGGGGTAAAAAACGTGGAAGGTGGAGCACAGGTGAGGTGGTCCAAGCCTCACTTGCAATCCACTGCCTGCCTGTCACATTTTGCAGTAACAATTCATCCATCAGGAGTAACAAATCAGTTGAAAATGCCACCACTACTCTGGCTGTAGAGGCCTTTATCACAGCCACTAAACGCTGAATGTCCCTGTGATTATCGTAAGGCATTATTTCAGAAAAAGCCACACAACCTCCAAACCGCTGCATTTCCTGATGGAATAACTGAGCAGCATAGACACCGTAGTCATCATCACTATAAAGAACCCCAACCCAGGTCCATCCAAAATATTTTAAAATCTGAACCATAGCCCGCACCTGGAAGGCATCACTAGGGATTGTTCTGAAGAAAGAGGGGTACTTTTTCCTGTCACTCAAACAGGAGCAGGTGGCATAGTAGCTAATCTAATTAGGAAAGAGAGTAAGCAAGCAGAAAGGTGAACATGGGTAAAAAAAAAAAGAAAGAAAGAAAGAAAGAAAGAAAGAAAGAAAGAAAGAAAGAAAGAAAGAAAGAAAGAAAGAAAGAAAGAAAGAAAGTAATAGTCATTAACAAGTAGTATAAAATCATTATTATGATTATTACAGTGATGATATTCATATCTTACCATTGGAACACGAAACAGACCCATCACACTAGAAACTGCAATAGAGTGTGTGGACCCAGGATCCCCAACAATAGCAATCACCGGTGGTGGGCCAGTACAGCTCAAGTTTGAAAATGTCTCTTCTTTCCCACTAATAAGAGTTGTAGCAGCCCTGAATGCCACTACAAGCTTCAAACAGTTGTCATAAAGATGGTAACCAAGAGTGATGTTAGGCAGTAGGTTTGGATTCTTATTGATCTCATCTATAGCGAAAACCATGGTTTGCACCTGCTGAAAACTTGACATATAAAATCTAGGGGGGAAAAAATACTGTCAGTGTATACAATGTATTTATATACAGTACATATATAAAGAAATCAGTGGAATTACACAATCACAATATGAAATAATCAGAATTATTATTGCTGAGTAATAGTTTTTGAACATTGTACACATTCTATTAGACATCGAAAATTACTTTATCATATAAAGCACATTGCATGTAACTTAGATAAGATTTTTTGTTGATTTCTTATTATCATTTTTTCTTTTTCTTTTTTTCTTTACTTTAATCTAATTTCAGTCTTCGACATGCTTTAGTCTGCTTAACTTCTCATCCTTTGCTTTTGCACTCACTCCTCACACTTGGGCTGTTCCGGCTCCATTCTGAAACTAAGTTCTGGAAAGACTTTGAGGTGCTGAACCTCAAACAAGCCTCCAATGATAAAATCCCCATCCTTGTACATCCCGTTCAACTTGAAGTGTCCCTGGATTTGACAGGAGTCTGAAGTAGCAGAGATCAAAGTACAGGAAAGATAGAGACAGATGTTTAGAGTAATCCACATCTCTCTTCCTTAATCTCTGTATGACCCACTCACTCTATTGATTCCCTAATTTATTATAAGGACTGTGCACTTTTTTTTTCTACAGATGGTGTCACATGGACCTCCGTGGGAATGAATACGTCATTGTGGGTGAATTTATCATTACATTTTCAAATACTATTGATAAATGATAGGAAAAGAAAATGAAAAAGGAAAACAAATTTCTTCAGGACATTGTCTGTTAATTGTATGAATATTTCTTTTAAACCCAAAACACAACACAATATAATGTGTGATTCAAAACACCTATGAAAATCGATATGGAAATTTTATTTCATATTCACAGTATATTGGGGCCACTTTTTTATTTATTTATTTTTTTTACAATGTAAAAATATGAAATTTGTGTATTTATTACAGCATTATAATCTGTTTAAATTGTGTGCTGTTTAAATAATCAAGTGATTTTGCATATGTATTTAATAAAATCAAATCAGCTCAGATTAATTGGATTAATTGATGCTGGTCTTGAAAATCTAAGTTGGTGTGAGCCAGCCAGTGGTACTGTAGATTAGTCTGTCTGTCTTCTGATGGACAGTATGTTACACAGGATATCATCTAGGTGGCAGTCATGCGTTAGACTTAGTTTTAGTAATGCACTATTTTGTTGTGATTATCACAGGAGCTTGAATTACTCCCCATTCCCATAAGCTTTTTTTCCTCAGTGCTAATTAACACAGAGCTGAAAGACATTTCAGATTATATTATATTATATTATATTATATTATATTATATTATATTATATTATATTATATTTTACTGGCCACTGTTAGCAAAGGCACTGATTTGTATGTGAATACAAATGTATGTCTTACAGCTATGTGTTTATTTTACCTTTCTTAAGCAAATGTCATTTTCTTTTAATACATTTATTTTTATTAAGTAATAATCATGTATAAGCAATATAACAGCTGTACACAGAGTGTCTACCTTGAGAGCAATAGTTATAACTGGATGCATATTATATTTGAGAATAACGTTATTTTATTTCAGATTGACAGAGAAAACCCAAACAAAATCAACTTAAATTTAAAAACTTCCAAAAGAACAGAAGAGATATACATTTGATATTGATTTATTTTAATGTTAACAAGCAACACACAGATATATAGTGTATAAATGCATAATTTGAAGTAACTGGATATTTTATTTCATTTACAGGGTCTTACAGCAGTTAATGACTCATCTGGTCAGCATGTAAAACTATTTATTTTGAGTTCATCTTCCCATGATGGCTTTTTTAGTGTTTTTTTCTGGGTGTAATATAATTATGTAGCACTTTGGGGCAAATATGGCCACCAGTAATCCAAAACTGGAAGCCAATATGGCAAAAATCTCCACAGCCACTGCATATTTCCCTGGTGAGCTTAAATATGCTGGAACAAATGTAATCCACACAGCACAGAAGATCAGCATGCTAAAAGTGATGAACTTGGCTTCATTAAAATTATCTGGAAGTTTCCTTGCCATGAAGGCTAATAGGAAGCTTACTGCTGCCAACAGTCCAATGTATCCCAGCAGCACAGAAAAACCAACCACTGAACCAACAGCACATTCATATACTATTTTAGAGTGGATATACTGGTTGTTTTTATGGGGTGCTGGGGATGCAGTAGATAACCAGACTGTACAAATTGCTACCTGTGTAGAAGTTAGGGCCAAAACTGTTCCTCTTTGCTGTGCTGAACCAAACCACTTTATGGCAGATTTGCTCTCGGGTCGAGAGGACTTGAACACAGCTATTACTACCATAGTCTTGACCAAGATGCTGGAGATGCACAGGACAAAGCTTATGCCAAACACAGCATGTCTTAACTGACATGTCCACAACTGTGGTCGGCCAATGAACAGCAGCACACACAGGAAACACAGTTTGAGTGACAAAAGCAGCAGGAAGCTGAGCTCTGAATTGTTAGCACGCACTACAGGAGTGTTACAATTATAAGCAAAGATGACCATCACAAGAGCACAGAAAGTAGTGCCTAAAAGGGATGCAGTGGTCAGAGAAATTCCCAGGGGATCTTCATAGGATAGAAATTCCACTTCTTTTGGAACACAATGGTCATTTTCTGGGTTCGACCAAAAATCATCTGGACACATGACACATTCGGGTGAATCTGTGACAGAAAGTTAGAAAACGAGCACAGTATGATTATAGTGAAAATTATCCAATAATTATGTTCAAATACTCATTACTTATTTATTTAGTATAGGGATGCACGATATTTATCGGACAGATAAATTATCAACCGATATGGGTAAAAATTACGTCATTTTTATTGCTCCGATAAATAAATGAAACCCGATCCGATAAAGTACTCTTGCTGGTAAATCAATCAATCAGTCTGGTTTATCTGAGATTCATCTGCTTTCCGAGTGCAAGTGACTGCAGCTGTAAACAACAGTGACTCTCGGCCTTTGTCGCGTTTAACACGTCATCATCTGTGTCGTCATTATCGCCTTCGCAGGTCTGGAAGTTTTTTACGGTGACAGAGGAGGACAATGCTACTGCTATTTGCAACACGTTTAGCAAAGATTCCAAGAGGAGGTAAAAAGCCGTTAAGTTTTAACAATCTTATATCTCACTTCAGAGGTCGTCATCGCGGTGAATCTGTTTTAGGGGCCGTTCACATGTCGCGCCTAAAAACGCGTGGAAAACGCTGAAGCGCCGCCTTCTCTTTATTTCCAAACCCAAAGTCTTTGCCAAACCGCTCTGTAGTTTGAGGTCCAGTGGCGTCTGCCGTTGCTAAGCAACCATGACATGCGCTCTCCATAAAGACGCGGTAGTTTCAGCAAAGAATAATAGATTTTCAGTATTAAAAATCGCTTGCAGTAGCTCTGTTATCAAATTTATTTAAAAATGTTTATTCCTGTACAGATTTGATAAGCTGTTTCTCCACCTTGCCAGTGCTTTCAGTGTTATTAAGGGAAAGGATGAAGCTGATTGGTTGGTTCATGTCACATGACCTGCGTTGCGCTTGCAGAATTCTGAAGAGTTGAGATGTTTTTATCTCGATTCTGATGTTTTATTCCCCGCCTTGTACGATTTGGCTGCTGCACACATTCATAATATGATCAATAAGAATGGACTACATGTAAGCTTTACCACAGACATTTGGACATCTGACTCCATGATGCACTTTTCATTTTTTCCAGGTTGACAAAATGTCAAAGCATTTTATTTTATTTAGAATTGTGGTGTCTTACACAAAAAAAATAAAAACATTTTTGAAGAGTCAGGACTGTTTGCTATGATTGTTAGACCCAGATATATAATATAAATTTCATTAGTTTATCTTAGATTTTGTATTCTCCTGTGTGCACAAAATTATCATATAAAAATATGAATTATTGGTTATCGGTATCGGTATCGGCATCGGCCAAAAGAAGGACTTAATTATCGGCTATCGGTATCGGTTAGAATTTTTCATATCGTGCATCCCTAATTTAGTAGACATGAATCTTCTCACTTGTTGTATTAGAAATCTCTCCATCTCCACATGGTAGGCAGTCAAAACAGCAGACCGGAAAGCCTTTTCTCCTAGCTCGTCTGGTGCCTGGGGGACAGCTCTCACTGCACACAGACTTTGGAGGCTGAAGGGAAATAATCTAAATTTACATATACTTAAAATGTATATTTATGGTTGTTATTATATATTTTTTATATTTAAATTAATTTATATCTATCAGTGAACAGAGTAAACAGTAAAAAACGCACAAACACGTTTTAATTAATTACTTGTTACTTGTCAGCCCATGAAATTATAAAAATTTTTTATTAAACATTCAGACTTAACATCCTAACCAAGAATTAATATGCTATATGGTAATTACCTTTTTTGTCTCAAAGTTCCAGTATAATGCATCTTCATCCAGTGTGAGCACCTTTCCTGTTGTCGCCCCTTCATTTACCACACCAACTGTATGAACAATGATCGAGCCATCAGACCTTGGGTGCCAGTTCATCACATCATAGATGGCCAGAGCATCACCATTATCATCAAATGACACTTGATCCCCAAAACCTGTGGTGAAGTTCACTTTCTGTAGGTAGTGAACCAACTGTACAGTTTATAGACAGAACCCATGTTATATGAAATATGTGGCAGAATTCTATACTGTGTGCACTATATATGAGTTTTACCTGCCAGGGTTTCAGGTTGGTTATGTCGGCACAGCTGTTCCCACTAAATGGACCTCTGCCCTCCTCACACTGCATAAGGTCATGTAGTGCATGTGCTAGGGCATAAACTGCCTTGTGCACATTATATGAGGCCCTCAGTTCTGATACATCAGTGTATGCTGTTTCTGTGCTGCTCAGATCCTCTTGCCCTAAACATTTGGTTCCGTCTTGTTCTTGTTGTTCGTCTAAAGCCTCAAACTTGCACCCAAATATTGTCTCCCAGAAAATTTTTATTGTACTGTTTCTTGGATTATTGTCAGGGTGGAGACGTATAAGAAAGTCATGAAGTCCCTGAATCTGTCCACGACGGATGGCAATGCCCAGTGTGCCCCCCAGTAGGGGCAAATATTGTGCAGTTTGTAGAATAGGTGTCGTTGTCCAAGCCTCACTTGCAATCCACTGCCTGCCTGTCACATTTTGCAACAACAACTCATCCATCAGAGATGACAAATCAGTTGAGAATGCTACAACTACCTTGGCTGTAGATGTCCGTATAACCCTGACTATACGTTGAATGTCCTTGTGGTTGTTATCATAAGGCAAAATCTCAGAGAATGCTACACAGCCCCCAAACAGCTGCATTTCCTGATGGAAGGACTGAGCAGCATAGATGCCATAGTCGTCATCACTATAGAGAAGACCAACCCAGGTCCATCCAAAATGCCTCAAGATCTGAACCATAGCCCGTACCTGGAAGGCATCACTGGGGATTGTTCTGAAGAAAGAGGGGTACTTTTTCCTGTCACTCAGACAGGAGCAGGTGGCATAGTAGCTAACCTAATACAAATCATAAGAACAAAAATCACATAATTCAAACTGATATTTGAAAATACTGTATATTTTATGGCAAAAACATATATCATGTCCTACCATTGGAATCCGAAACAGTCCGAGGACACTTGAAATTGCTATAGATTGAGTTGAACCCGGGTCCCCCACAATCCCAATCACCGGAGGAGGGCCAATGCAATTGAGGTTTGAGAAGGACTCCTCTGTCCCACTTACCAGGGATATGGCAGCCCGGAATGCCACTCCAAGCCTTAGGCAGTTGTCATAGATTTGGTAACCAAGTGTGATGTTAGGCAGCAGGTCATTGTTATTATTAATCTCATTTACTGCAAAAACCATAGTCAGTGCCTGCTGGAAACTTGCCATATAGAATCTGGAAATAGAAACACAAATGTTATAACTAAGTAGTAATGTATCTAGCTTGCTGTAGATTTAAAATAAATGATCAACTATAATACAAAAAAAAAATTTGTAACAAATTCCACATTTCCATTTTTCCTAGCACATTTCTACACACTATTTGCTTTTATAATGCAGTAATTAATTTTAGCACAAAGTTGTAATTATATAGTTTTTGTTCTCAACACGATATAAGTTCATTTGAATGACAAAATCTAGAAGGTAAATAAATAATTTAGAAAAATAAATATTGTGAACAGAAGTTACAGTAGCTATGAAATTGTTTTTTTTTTTTCATCCTTTTCTTTAAATTTCATTTGACTTTTCCTTCACAATGTTTGTTAAGCACAGCAGTTTTCATTCAGTCCAAACTCACTCTTCACACTGAGGCAGTTCTGGCTCAGCTCTGAAAGTAAGTTCTGGGAAGTTTTTTAGATGCTGAACCTCAAAAAGGCCTCCAATGATAAAGTCTCCATCCTGGTACATCCCGTTCAACTTAAAGCGTCCTTGGAGCTGACAGGAGTCTGAAATGAAAGTAGCAGAAATATAAATAAAGGACAAATACAGGCAGATGTTTAGAGCGAGCCACATCTCTGTCCTTTCTTTTTTCTTTCTGACCAACTCAGCTAAATTCACTGTATGACCCAGTGTGGTGTTCTTTTATAGTGGAGGAGGTGTCACCTGAGAAATAAGGACATCCTTCTGTGTGTAACTGTTTCGTGTAATTTTCAAATCAGAGTGACAAGGCACGGTGTATAACCATTCATTCATTGTTTTAATTAATCAGTTGCTTAAAAAGTGTAGATAATTAATGTCAGTCTGTTTATATAATATTAAATATGCGTTTCTCCTATTAAAGATTGGGCTGAAGTGTACACAGACATACACACTCACAAAACATGGATTGCGCATTGGAAGCTAACAATTATGGAAAGCCCATTTACAAAAAATTGTACAACACCTCAATCATTATGGGCTCCAACTCTGTTAACTTGTTGATTTTTCTTAAGTACATAATGTTACGTGAGTATTCACAAGCTGTTTTATTTACGGTATAATTGCTTGGAAATAATATTTAACATTTTCAAGTCTATTCATTATTTGTAGCACGCAAGTCTCAGCCTATAAATTCTGTCAATTGTATGATAAAATACAAACAAATAACAATAAATGTTTTTTATGCTCTTTAATTTGTAGTGAGATAATATTTGCCTCAGATCAAGCGGCATGTGAATCAATGATCTTTTTCGTTTTTTAATATTTGCAGCACGAAAAAAAATAATTCCTATTTAAAAAAAAATAATAAACACGTCTCATGAAAAAAAAAATATGAATGATGAATAAGTCATAATAATAGTAACATAACATTTAGCCTACCTCAGAAAAGCAAACCTATAACTTTGCCAACATTTTATTTTTCTCATAAATCAGCCAGTTGTCTGAGTTGAACCCTACATTTTTATTGCTGCTTTTCATGTTAAACGTAAAGAAACATTGTAATTTTGACATTAACTTTACGCAATATAACATTATTTTATTACATTAATTATTTTGTTTTAAAGTAGTAATTTAAAGCATTCTATAGATATATTTATCATGTTTGTGAGGCAATTATTCGCTGAGTTTCTGATATTTTTTGTGAAGCGCTCCTCAATACAGAGATGGCAGAAAGTTCATGTTTGTTTTCTTTAGCTATTTTACAAAAGTATAACGTTTTGTTGATATTATGAGTGCACACAGATAAAAGAAGACAGTTCTGAACGATTTAACTTTTACCTTTATGAGCAAAAATGATGGCGTATTTTAGGTTTCCACTGTTATTAAGAAAAAAATGCATGTGCGCTTCCATGTTCTGCAAAGCGCGTTTTAGCTTCCACTCTCCACACAAACGATTAGACATTCATCTAACAGCACACATTTATCTAGGTTAAATGTTTAAACTAATATTGTGAAATGCATCAAGTGTTTTATGTCTAAAGATTTTATTTTAGGCAAGTCGTGTTGATTTGAGAAGGCTAAATTGATCAAACATGCTCAACTCATTGCCACTGGCCGCTTGGTCGTTACTTTAAAAAATAAAAGCTTGAATTTAACAAACAAATGTTTCAAACATATTTCTAAATTAACTTAATAAAGACACGAAACGAAATCTAGCCACTTTGCCATTAAAATCCAAAACTGAACTATTTTAATGGCTGCAACACGGGCTGTCTGTAAGTTGTCGGGCAAGGGCAGGGCATGGGCCTGAGCGTCTCGGGCCAGGGCTGGGCCCGTGCAGGACTCTATTCATTCCCTCGTTTCAAATAAAAGCCCCCCCCCCCCCCCCCCCAGCCCCTGGGTCACATATTTTTCTATACAAATTTTACATCTAGTTAAATTTATGGGCTGTTCATACAGGATGCAAAATAAAATAGGTTTTCCCCAGTTAAAATCATCCTGAATTTTGCTGTATTTGAATGCAAGATCCTTGATTATTCTGTGGCACTTATTCTCAGTAAGGCATGACTTTATAAGGTACACTGCCTGTAGGTGGAGTACGCTGACTACAGTATATGAAGGTGGCACTTGAAGGCTGAATGCTCTAACAGAAGAAAACAATATTTAAATATAATAAAAATTTAATTTTATTTATGTATGTATTTAAATGAAAGTTTTAATAATAAAAGTAATCAAAAGTATTTGTGAAATAATGTAATTATAAAAAAAAGAAAAGAAAAAAAAGATCCTATTTATTACAATAAATAGGGCCAATCAGTAAATGCTGAAATACTCTTTCACACAAGAAGTAAACATGTGAATGTTAACATGATTTAAATTTAGATTTCTGTGTAAATCATTCATAAATCCCTTTTTGGATAAAATGTTTCTTTCAACTGAATGTAACAATTTAGGTAAGGGTAAGTAGGGGGTCTGTTAGACCTGCTAGGCATTTATCTGAAAACCAGCCAAGCTTATTTGATTGAACAGATGCTAATTGTTCTTAACATGCATCAAAGCTGTTTATTCAAGATTCAACACGCAGTACAGTTGGACAGTGTCATAGACTGGATACATTTAAGATTGTCAAAATTGAAAATTAAAGTTCAGCATTAAAAAAGTTGTTTAAAATTATTTTAGGTTGCTCTTCCCATGATAGCTTTTTTAGTGTTTCTTTCTGGGTGTAATATAATGATGTAGCACTTTGGAGCAAATATAGCAACAAGTAATCCAAAACTAGAAGCCAGAATGGCGAATATCTCTACAGCCACTGCATATTTCCCTGGTGAGCTCACATATGCTGGAACAAACGCAATCCACACAGCAAAGAAGATAAGCATGCTAAAAGTGATGAACTTTGCTTCATTAAAATTATCTGGAAGGTTTCTGGCCAGGAAGGCTAACAGGAAACTTACTGCTGCTAAAAGGCCAATATAGCCGAGTAGCATGGAAAACCCAGCCACTGAGCCTATAGTACATTCATATACTATTTTGGAACTGATATACTGGCTGTTTTTATGGGGTGCCGGAGATGCATTTGATAGCCAGACTGCACATATCACAACCTGGAGGGCTGTTAGAACCAGAACTGTGCATCTTTGTTGAGCTGCTCCAAACCACTTCATAGCACCTTTACCCTCTGGTCGAGATGACTTGAACACAGCTATCACCACCATAGTCTTGACCAGGATACTGGAGATGCACAGGACAAAGCTTATGCCAAACACAGCATGTCTTAACTGACACGTCCACAACTGTGGCCGGCCAATAAACAGCAGCACACACAGAAAACATAGTTTGAGTGACACCAGCAGCAGGAAGCTGAGCTCCGAATTGTTAGCTCGCACAACTGGAGTATGGTGGTGATGTGCAAAGATGACAACCACTGCAGAACAGATGCAGGTGCCAAGCAAAGAAGCAGTGCTCAATGAAATGCCCAGAGGTTCCTCATAGGATAGAAACTCCACTTCTTTAGGGACGCACTTATCCTTTTTTGTGTTGGACCAGAAATCATCTGGACACACTGTGCACTCATTGGAATCTATGAATATGAAAATGAAAGATAATGAAAATAAAAATAGAGGCATAATGTTGATTAAATTTGTGAATGAATAAATACAGTTTCATCATGAATCTCTTCACCTGATATATTAGAGATCTCTCCATCTGCACATGGAAGGCAGTCAAAACAGCAAACAGGAAGGCCCTTCCTTCTGGCTCGCCTGGTACCTGGGGGGCAGCTCTCACTGCACACAGACTGTGGGGGCTGAAGGATACATAAGGATCAAAAATCATACAAATATATTGTGCATGTCTGTAAAATTTGCAAAAAGTGCACTCTTTCAGCAAAAATGACACACGTAATATGATATTATATAATGGTTTTGTTACAATAGTTTAAAAAATAAAAAAGACTTACTTTATTTGTCTCTAAGTTCCAGTATACTGCATCCTCCTCCAGTGTGAGCACCTTCCCTCTTGCTGCCCCTTCATCTACCACACCAACTGTTCGAGCAACTATTGACCCATCAGAGCTCGGCTGCCAGTTCATCACATCATAGATGGCCAGAGCATCTCCATTCTCATCAAATGATACATAGTCTCCAAACCCTGTGGTGAAGTTTACTTTCTGTAGGTAGTGAACCAGCTGCACAGTTTGTAGGCAGAACATATCTGTCTTAATAATTTGCATTAACATGTTTTGTTTGTTTTCCATTTAGCTATTCTATAAATTTGAAATGAACGGTATAACTGATAAGCTATACTTCTGTCCACAGGTGTCTTACCTGCCAGGGTTTCAGGTTGGTTATATGACCACATCTGTTTCCACTAAATGGTCCTCTCCCCTCCTCACACTGCATAAGGCCATGGAGTGCATGTGCCAGGGCATAAACTGCCTTATACACATTATATGAGGCCCTCAGTTCTGATACATCAGTGTATGCTGTCTCTGTGCTGCTTAAATCTTCCTGTCCTGTACACATTTTTTCTTCCTCTCTACCTTCAGTGTCAAAGCTGCACCCGAACATGTTCTCCCAGAAGATTCTCACCATATTATTTCTTAAATTACTGTCAGGATGGAGGCGTAGAAGAAATTCATTAAGTCCCTGGATCTCTCCTCGACGGATGGCAATGCCCAGAGTGCCTACTAGGAAGGGCAAAAGACGCTGAGTGTGAAACACAGGTGAGGTGGCCCAAGCTTCACTTGCAATCCACTGCCTGCCTGTTACATTCTGCAGTGCCACCTCATCCATCAAAGGCAGCAGATAGGCTTCTGTGGAGAACACCACCACCACTCTTGCTGTAGAGGCCTGAATCACTTGTACAATGCGCTGGATGTCTATGTGGTTGTTATCAAGAGGCAGGATTTCAGAAAAAGAAACACAACCTCCAAACAACTGCACTTCCTTTTGGAAAGACTGAGCAGCATTGATGCCATAGTCATCATCACTGTAGAGAAGACCAACCCAGGTCCATCCAAAATGCCTCAAAATCTGAATCATAGCCCGCACCTGGAAGGCATCACTGGGGATTGTTCTGAAGAAAGAGGGGTACTTTTTCCTGTCACTCAAACAGGAGCAGGTGGCATAGTAGCTAACCTTATAGGAGAGATCATAATGACAACGATAATTGTTTTAGCAATTACTCTTTTAAATGAGCAGACAAAATTTAACATTTTGTGAAAGAGAACAGAATTTCATATTCAACTCATCCTACCATAGGTATTTGAAATAGTCCCAGCACACTGGAGATTGCTATACAGTGAGTAGATCCAGGATCACCCACAATCCCAATTACTGGTGGAGGGCCAGTGCAGTTGAAATTGGAAACGTTCTCTTCTGTACCACTAAGCAGGGCGGTTGCAGACCTGAATGCCACTCCAAGCTTCACACAGTTGTCATACAGATGATAACCGAGGGTGACGTTAGGCAACAGGTTAGGGTTGTTGTTGATCTCATTTATGGCATATACCATGGTTTGTGCCTGCTGGAAACTTGCCATATAGAATCTAGAAAAGGCAGCACAATGTTTAAATTCAGTTACCCTAAAGAATATCAGAATCATTATCATCAAAAAACAAACACACACACACACACACACACACACACACACACACACACACACACACACACACACACACACAAAAAAAACATTATTACAATCCCATGATAAGATGATCTCTTGATCTCTCTGATCTCAATACATTTCAAACCTTTCATTAGACAATTAGTTCTAGATGAATAATAAAACTACCAAGTAAGTAAAAATATAGACTTTGTTCTGCATGTGTTTTCTACTATTGTCTTTCAAATGTCCTTTCCTTTTCGCCATCCGTTTAGCCCAGGCTCACCGCTCACACTGTGGCTGTTCCGGTTTTCTTTCAAAGTTCAGTTCTGGAAACACTGTGATAAGATGAAATGCAAACAGGCCTCCAATGATAAGGTCTCCGTCTTGGTACATCCCATTTAACTTGAAGCGCCCCTGGAGCTGACAGGAGCCTGACCTGGTGATTGAAGATGCAAAGATACAGGTAAAGGACAGATAAAAACATACATATAGAGTGATCCACATCTCTATTACTTTCTCTCACACACCCACTTGACTCATGAATGTATGATAAAGATTATGTGCAGCACTGTTTTATAGAGCAGGTGATGTCACATGGGTGTTAGGAAAGACGTCACTCTGGGTCTCAATTTCTCTGTTTCAGAATTTGTATAGAATAAATAGTTACCATTATTTGCTTTATACTAGCAATGAACATTCTCTTTTTTTAGCTAAAAAAAATAATAAAAAATCAAGAAGAAAATAATATATAAACAATTTAAATTAAATACTGGGTCGCAATTAGAAAATTGGGAGCATGTAATGTTGTGCTGGCAACGTTTTATGCTAGGCTTTTTTAAAATGTTATATAGTTTAACAAATCTGACATCTGAGTTCTCATATGATTATGTTGTGTGATTATAAGGCACAAAGAAAGAAAAAAAGAAACAAACAAACAAAAAAAAGTACCAAAGTGTGAAAAATGCCACATCACTCTTTCTTAGGGTTGCCACCCGTCCCTTAAAATACGGAATCGTCCCGTATTTGAGAATGAAATTGCGCGTCCCGTTTTGAATCAATACGGGACGGGTTTTGTCCCATATTTTTTTATAATTTTTTTTAAAGCAGCGTCTCATGCGGTTAATCACTGCGGTAAAGCCAGCCGCGGTTCAGAAAAACACGGTCAAGCCAGCCGCGATTGATTTTAAGTGTGCGCGCATATTTTTTGATTACAGTAGTTTCAGAAACAACACAGAGAACGCGCTTGCAGAGCGCTTTTCATTTAGACGCCCAGGACTGAGAGATAATACTACAAAATGCTCGTGAATTTTTACTTACTTATTTATTTGCATTTCTGCTTTAATATCCGTTTTATTTATTGATGTACTTGACGGTTCTTTTCTGAGAAATGGGACATTATTAGACTTTAGAGTCTAATAAGTAGAAAAAAAACAATGATCAGTTCTTATTCAGGACGGCCCATATTATATGCAAAACTCATATGAAACCTTTTTACTGCAGCATTTTTGAGATATGGGACATTATTACATTTTAACGGGGTATATAGACCCCATTTCTAAAAAGTAGAAAAAAAAACAATGATCAGTTCTTATTCAGGACGTCCCATATTATATGCACAACTCATTTGAAACGGCAGCATTTTTGAGATGACCCCCCCCCGGAATGCGTCCCTTATTTTTGGGTATTAAAAGTGGTAACCCTACTCTTTCTATAGTATGGATACAAATTACCACATGTAAATATATACATAGGGGGAAGTTGGATGGGGGGAGTGTGTTCTTTAACATATCCAGTAGATGGCAGTCACCTAATGACAAGTTGTATACTGTCATTTCTCACTTGATCTAAACTGTAGCTCTTTGGGCTCTTTGCAGTGAGCCAGGAGGGAAAAGGTCTATGACACACTTCCTGCGTCCTGGCTCACGATTTCTGCAGACTGTGGCTGATGAATATATCACAATGCCCTTGAGATAATTTGAAATATAATCCACATACAATAAGAAGTTACATGAAATGATCAAATTTATTTGAAGCTTTCAAGTAATTCTGTTCTATATTTAGTTATATATTCAAAAAGTGATTGTTTTTAGCATAGCTGCACACAATATGTAACCTATTGTAACCCTACATAAATGTATTATTTTTTTATTTTGTTACACAATTCAAAGCAATACATTTCAAAGTTCCTTAATCTGAAGCACTGTTAAATCACATGACCTGAGTGACTACTCCACCCACAATGAGTATCATTGGCCAGTCTAACTGGATGTTACATTTGGCATCATTGTGATATATTTTATATAACTGCGAATTCTAGACTTCCAGACATTCTGGATGGGGTCCTCACTAGCTGTTTCCATGGTTGGATTTGAAAGCTTCAACAATGGCCAATAAGATGCCAGTGACTGAACTGGTACCACTTGGTCTGTTGCTTCTGCTGTACTTCTCAGTAGCTTTCTGCAATGAATTGTACAATAGATGCTGGACACTGGGTGATTTTAACTCACCTGTACTGGAACAGGATGGTGATATTGTAATTGGAGGGCTGTTTCCCCTGCACTATATAGCTCCGGAAACTGTCCATAATTACTCTGAATGGCCACAGCATCAAGAATGCAGCGGGTGTGTGAAACAGCATGCAGAGAATGAAGAACAGCAATGAAAATATAAAATAATATACCAGTTGGTTTAAAATAATAAGTATAAACCTTAAATACAATTTGAATGAAATCCACACTGCATTATTGTTCTGAAAGGATGATGTTTATCACTTTTGTGAACTGTTTTCTTCAGAATAAGGCTGTTTGTTAACTTCATACTACTGCTATACCCAGCTCTTTCCTTGTTGTCTTTGCTCTCTCTTCATCTTTTAAACAGGTTTGATTTTCGTGCATTTCGCTGGGTCCAAACAATGGTGTTTGCTATTGAAGAAATTAACAATAACTCCAGTTTATTACCAGGAGTGACACTAGGTTATCGGATCTTGGATAGCTGTGATCATGTGCACACCAGTCTGCGGAGCATGCTTTTCCTGGTGAACGGCACCTCCAGTCAAACACAGGTTAATGCTGATG
The DNA here is from genome assembly GCF_049309525.1 of Garra rufa. Classification (NCBI taxonomy): domain Eukaryota; kingdom Metazoa; phylum Chordata; class Actinopteri; order Cypriniformes; family Cyprinidae; genus Garra; species Garra rufa. The sequence goes on along the minus strand of NC_133371.1, from coordinate 21,125,979 downwards.
GTAATGCCAAATGTCTTTCCACTGCCCCAGTGCCAGCTGTCATTGGTCTGGCATCATCTTCCCCTACACGGGCTGTGGCACAAACGTTAGGTCCATTTGGAATTCCACTGGTAAGAGAGTATGAATAAGAGTCTCGTAAGAGATGATAATTCTAGATATTTATTTATTTACTATAACATTTTTGTTAATTAATGTATTGGCATATTTCTTTGTTTAACATGACTGCATAATTTCAGTCAACGCCTTTTTCATCTGATGCTGTCATAAAAATTGAAAGTTTGACAGTGCATATTTGAGCATTGTTATGTATTGAGCATATGGTGAAATTACTGGTAAAAAAAAAAGAGCAATATGCCATACAGTTAAGCTCTGTGAGCATCTTAACACTGAGTTTCATGTGTTGAGTCTTCAAAGAACCTGCTTTTATGAAAACCTATGTTCATAAATCAGTAATGACCAGTGTGATAAACTAATTTGACTATTATATATTATTCAATAAATAAAATGCCAGATTATCTGCTTTATGATCATGCATGTCTAATCTCTGTATTCAGCTTTCCCCTGAGTCTTTAATCCTTTTTAGTTCTATTTGTTGTAGTGCATACTATTGAAAATGTATGTTCCAGTGAATTAGCTTATTTAAAAAAAAAAAAAATATATATATATATATATATATATATATATATATATATGTGTGTGTGTGTGTGTGTGTGTGTGTGTGTGTGTGTGTGTGTGTGTGTGTGTGTGTGTGTGTGTGTGTGTGTGTGTGTGTGTGTGTGTCTTTATGTTTTTATCATTTGCCCAGGTTGTATAAAAGGGAAACATCTTTTAGAAAATGATCAGCATCTATAACCTGATCAGTGCAACAACAAAAAAATAAAAACATACTTAAAACATACTTATGTGCACTGTTCTAATGTTTATTTTATCTTCAAACAGACAGTTTTAGGGAGAGAAAAAAACTTCACTTCCAAAAACAATAAGACAAATCCATGTCTTCACATCTCCCCTAATCTCCTATTTTTCTGTTTCTTTCCCTTGCCGTTTCTCCTCTGACTCAATTCAAGATAAGCTACTTTGCAACCTGCACCTGTCTCACAGATAAGAAGGAGTACCCTTCTTTCTTGCGTACTGTGCCCAGTGATGTATTTCAGGTGCAGGGACTGGTCCAGTTGGTTTCCCATTTTGGCTGGCGCTGGGTGGGTACGGTGGGCACAGATGATGACTACAGTCACTATGGCATCCAGGCCTTCACCGAGCAGCTTGAAAGACTTGGTGGCTGTATAGCCTTTCACCACACTATACCCAAAGCACCTTCCCAGGCACAAATACATGATATTCTTAATAGCCTGGAGGGTTCTACTGCACGAGTGATTATAGCATTTGCCACAGAAGGACAGCTGCTGGAGCTGCTAATTGAAGCAGCTCATAGAAATCTAACAAGATGGCAATGGGTGGCCAGTGAAGCCTGGGTGACGGCCAAACTTCTTACTATCCCTGAGCTTCACCCTGTTCTGGTTGGAACAGTGGGGTTTTCCTTTAGGGGCACCACTATTCCAGGCTTGGCTGAGTTTCTCCTCAGGGTAAGACCTTCACCTAGAAAAGAATCTGTTTTCACTAACATGTTTTGGGAGGAACTTTTTGGATGCAGCCTAGGTTATGAGGATGGTGGTGATTCTGAGTTGTCACTCTGTACTGGTTCAGAAGATTTAATGGTGACTGAGAATAGCTATACTGATGTATCAAGGGTGAGAATTTCATACAATGTCTATAAAGCAGTGTATGCTATTGCTCATGCTCTACACCAACTGTTACAATGTGATTCTAAGGAACAAAGCTCAGATCAAGTCTGTAAGACTGAATCAGAGTTCTCTCCGTGGCAGGTAATATTCATGTGTTAAGATAGTTAAGATAGATAGATATATATATATATATATATATATATATATATATATATATATATATGTATGTGTGTGTGTGTGTGTGTGTGTGTGTGTGTGTGTATTTTTATATATGTTTTTGTCAGAACTGTCTTTCATAAAAGCTCTAAAAATCATTATTATAACTTTATTTTGAAATGTATATTCCATATTGTAATTATATTTATATACTGATTGCCTTAACTAATTCAATAGCTTCTTCACTACCTGAAGAAAGTACATTTTACAAACCAGTTCAATGAGAAGGTGTATTTTGACAACAATGGAGAGCCTGTGCCCCTCTATGACATCATAAACTGGCAGAAAAATGACAGAGGTACCATCCGGTTTCAGATGGTGGGCACCTATGATGGATCTGCCCCACATGGGCAGCAGCTTAAGATAGATGAGGGGATAATTCAGTGGTCAGGACGACACACTGAGGTCAGCCTTTGTTCCCATGGCAAACAGTTGTGAAGTTCTTAGTTGTGGGAGATTCCTGATTTTATTATGTTTTGTATGTAGGTTCCTGTTTCTTTATGCACCCCTTCTTGTCCCCCTGGGACACGGCAAGCCACTCGACCAGGCCAGCCTGTCTGCTGCTTTGATTGTTTGCCCTGTGCTGAAGGGGAATATAGCAATATCTCAGGTATCTATAAGAGCTACACATTATCACCAAAAAAATTCTGACAGGCTGAGCAGGACACAAATAAATTAATATAAGGACATAAAATATTGATTTGAGTATAAATTATTTTATAATTCTAACTGTATATTAACTGTATGTTTCTGTCTACTAGGTGCTACTGAGTGTATCAAGTGTCCCCAGTACTACTGGCCAGACAAAGAAAGGGTTTCTTGTGTTGCTGGCATAGAGGAGTTCCTCTCATACCATGAAATCATGGGAATTATTCTCATATCTCTGTCTATCTTTGGAGTCACTGTGGCAACTGTTATCACAGTGATATTCTTCCTTTTTCGAAGCACACCCATAGTTAAGGCTAACAACTCTGAGATGAGTTTTCTACTGCTGTTGTCTCTTAAACTTTGCTTCCTTTGCTCACTGGTGTTTGTGGGCCGACCCTCACCATGGACATGTCGAGCCCGACAAGCTGCTTTTGGGATCAGCTTTGTTCTATGTATCTCATGCATACTGGTCAAGACCATTGTGGTGCTTTTGGCTTTTCGTTCCACTATGCCTGGTTCTATTTCTCTAAAGCTATTTGGCCCTCCACAGCAAAGGGTTTTCATTTTCTGCTGCACGACAGGCCAAGTTATCTTGTGTGCTTGCTGGCTGGCACTAGCACCTCCTTACCCCTACAAAAACACATCCTATCAGGGTGGTAAGATTGTACTAGAATGTAAAGATGTGTGGCCGCTAGGATTTTACCTAGTGCTGGGCTATATTGGATTACTTTCTTGTATGTGTTTTGCCCTCGCCTTCCTCGGAAGGAAACTTCCAGATACATTTAATGAAGCTAAGCTCATTACATTTAGTATGCTTATATTTTTTGCTGTGTGGATCTCTTTTATACCAGCATACAACAGCTCACCAGGGAAATACACAGTGGCTGTTGAGATATTTGCCATTCTTGCTTCCACTTTTGGACTTCTGTTTTGTATTTTTGTACCTAAATGTTACATAATTTTGTTAAGACCTGATTTAAACACTAAGAAGGGAATGACTGGAAAAATGTCAAAGTGAAATGGTATAAACTTACATGACAGTTACACTGTCTATGTGGTCAATATTTCATTTCTGTTTATCATATTGTTTGATTATGTTGTTTGTTAATATATGGGAGCCACTACTACTGTATACCAAATTTTTTTTTTTTAATTCTGTATTTTATTGTCAGGTATGTAACTATAATTAATACTTGGTAGCCATTGACATAAATAAAGCAATTTTAGGTAATTAAACAGCCTTTTATTGCCTTTAATTTTACAGAATATAAACACACATCCATGCCATACACCACAAACACTAAGATAAATAATAATAATATTAATAACCCCTGATATTTTAAATTCACAGAATATATAATGCCCAATTTAATTATTGCATGCATCTTGGTAGTGCTTTTGCATGACTCAGAGGGCTTTTGATGGTACTTTACCCATTAGGTGTTTTTTGGTATTCTGCTCTGGCCTAAATACAATAATGAAACACTTTGGAGCAAAAATACATAGAATCAGACCAAAGCTTGATGCTAAAATAGCAAAAATCTCCACAGCTACAGTGAATTTGCCTGGAGAGCTGACATATGCTGGAACAAAGGTGATCCATACAGCACAGAATATAAGCATACTAAATGTGATAAATTTAGCCTCATTGAAGTTATCAGGCAGCTTTCGGGCTAGAAAAGCTAAAACAAAGCAAAGGAAAGCTAGGAGGCCAATATAACCCAGCACAGCCCAGAAACCTATAGCTGATCCTAAATTGCATTCTAGAATAATCTTTTCTTTGTAATGTTGCATATTGTTGTAAGGAAATGGTGGGGATATTGTTAACCAAAGCACACATATAAGTACCTGTACAAGAGTGAAACCAAAAACACTCAGTCTCTGTTGAGGAGGCCCAAACCATTTCATGACATTACTTCCTGGAAGTGTAGCCTTAAAGGCCATTAACACCACTATTGTTTTCCCCAGAACACAGGAGATACAGAGGACAAAAATGATCCCAAATGCTGTGTGACGCAACATACATGACCACTCAGTGGGCCGACCAATGAAAGTAAGTGAACAGAGGAAACACAGTGTCAATGAGAAGAGCAACAGGAAGCTCAACTCTGAGTTGTTGGCTTTTACTATTGGAGAGGTCCTGTTTTTGTAAAACACTAAAGTTATGCTCAAAGCCACTAAAGAGCCAGCAATAGAGCAAGCAGCCAGTATAATCCCAAGGATCTCATCCCAGGAGAGAAACTCCACTGGTTTAGGAAGACACTTGTCCTTCTCTTTATTGGGCCAATACTCAGGTGGGCATTTGTGACAATCTAAAGAATCTGGAAGATGAAAAAAATCAGTGCTTAACAGCCATTCATGAACCACAGGAACAAAATTGAAACATGCAATTGATCAAACTATAATGTTTAAAAAAAAGTGCAACTCAGTGGAAAAATAAAGGTGTATGATATAGTACTTCTGTCTGTTTATGTTTATTAATGCATCAAAAACACAATAAAATGCTGTTCATAGTTTTGGCGATAAGTCCACATACACATTTCAGAATCTGCTAAATGTCAATGGTTAAAAAAAAAAAAAAAAAACTAGTGCATTTTTTAATTATTTATTCATTTAGTTAGTTAATTGGCCAGTACTGCCCTGACATCTACAGTATTTAATACAGCAGATGTTTACATAAAGTGCGCAGAAATAAACAAAATTTAAGCAGATGAACCAGTTCAAATGTTTACATACCCTTGAGTATTAAAACTGCATATTACTACCTGGATGATCAAAGACTGGTTTTATGTTTTGATCTGTTTCCCGGTCGGCCAGCCGAAGGATTTACACAGCGGATCACAAATTGAGCGGGCGAGAAGCGAACGCGACCGGCCTCAGCTTATTACAATCATTGACGTTACTAAATTCTCCAGGAATAGCGCATACTCCCACATACTCCCCTCTAAACGTCCACCCAATATTTATAGCAGTTGCATGTCCTTGCACGATGCTTGAAATTTCCATCCAATGACAAAGCTCTTTCTAGAATGCTCTTAGTTCTATAGTTCCTTACAGGCCCGGCTCCACGGCCACCCAATCAGAAGCTTAGCCCACCCGACCCGAGCCCCACACTAAATAGCCAATCACAAAATTGGCGCGACATTTAGTTGAGCTCCATATTTTTTTCTTATCGGCGCACCCGCTGTTTACTTTTACTTTCGATTTTGCGATAACGCACACTCTGTGTAAAGGAAGCAGCACATCTTATAATAGATATTTGTCGGTGAGTACAAGATTGCCGCAAATCCTCCAGTCTATTTTTGTCATATCTCTTTACTTTCGACCTGTGATCAGTCAAATCTAAAGGTCGTTGTACAATGACCATTTTCGTATGCGTTTTTTTTTCTTCTCATATTCGCCATCCTTATCAAAATGCTTAGCCTATATTATGGATGCGAAAATGCAGAAAATCAAACGCGATCCGAATTTTTTTATAACGGACGAAAGTTTCAGAGGCAGTGCAATGAGCAGCTCGTGTTGGATGCAGCAGGGTTGTCAAGTCCGCGTTTTTCCCCACAGAATTGGTCCATGGGTTGATTTCCCCCAGTTATTTAAAGGTTTTAAATATTTCAGAAATTAAATTTCAATAAAATGCCTGTATTTAAATATTTTGCGTTCTACCTATGATACAGTGCTGGATATTAGGTTTTGTGAAGGCTACTGGTAGGAAGCCTTTGAGCTGTGCTTATGACCAATGTGCACAACTGTAAAATGTGTATTTTAGATATGGAAATGAAGTATATAAGTTTTGATATTTGGGATATGGTCAGTGCGCTATTTTAGGTTGTTCTTGACTGGCAATTGGGCTTATGTCAAATAGACCTGGTAACCCTGTTGTCAGATTCTTTCAGTTAAGAATTGTAGCTTACATTTTCCAACTGCAGTAAATTATTTTTATTTCTATAAAAATGCAAAATGACAGTGAAGGTGCTGCAGCGGTGGTCGAGTAATGTAATCAGCAGGGCCGGTGCGGCCAGAATTTTCCCGGTGGATTTTAGTGCCCCACTCCGCCCCTGTGAGGGACTCAAATACACAAATATTAGAACAGGTGCACACAACATACACTAATCCTCAAGAAGGAAATACACTATACTTTTGAACTGGATGATCAGTTTTTGCTTTCTCTGTATCATAAAGTCTCTTATGTCATTGGCCCAGAACCATGTGATTTATCCAGCATAATAAACCCAAAGTACCTGTCTCATTGCTGATTTCTCCTTCTGCACAGTTAATGCAGTCATAACAGCAGACAGGTCTCCCTTTTTGCACAGCTTTCCTAGTACCTGGAGGACAGCTCTCACTGCACACAGACACAGGCACCTGCAGGAGACAGGCAGACACAGCAGTCAGAAATTAACCTGCCTTTTTAACCAGCCTGTTATGTTACATTAATAAATAAATAACCAACCAACCCAAGGCTATCCAGTTATGTATGTTCAGTACTTGCATAGTGGTTTATTTAAATGAACTGTTTTAATGGAACACTGTATTATGTTTATGGTTAATAGAACATATGCCATCAAAAAAATAATAACATTTTTAAAACCATTTTCAGGGGTTCTGTACTACACCCGCTGTTTAGAACACATTTTATACCTTTTTACTGCCATCAAACCAAATGATAGCTCTGCTTAGACTAAAGTCTTGGCCTTTAGGCTGGGATGCATCATATTGACCCACTGTCACAAAATCAACTGAACTGTCTGCTTTAAGTTGCCAGTTCACAAGTTCATATGTGGCCACAGGGTCTCCATTGGTGTCGAATGAAATGGAATAATTATTTTTAGTAAAGTTCACCCGTTTGAGCTGATCAAAAACCTGCATGATAAACATACAAATTTCAAACTGTGTTCTGATTACAATTATTTGCTGAATAATCGAAACTCAAATAGTGGATGTGATTATATAAATATTTTATAGTAGGCTTGTGCAGTAATATTCCATTATATTTATGCATTTTAAGAAATCTTTCTTTTATATGTATTGAAAAAGTTGATTTATTCCACGATGAGAAAACTTACCTTACGGGGATCAACTATGATGCTTTTGTCACATCGACTTTCCTTACAGACAATGCTATGGAGGGCATGAGCTATAGCATATGTGGCTTTGTACACCATGTTAGTGACGCGCAACTGGGACGTGTCTGTGTACGGGTTCTGTAAAGCGCGCAGATCCTCTGTGCCATCACATGCTGGCATACCAGTAGAAGAAACTGACTCTCCTTTTAGACTACAGCTGAATGAGCTCTCCCAGAATTCTGTCAGCAGAGGAAATCCTAACGCCTGCTCTGGAGACAGGTCAAGTAAAAAGTCACGAAGACCAGGGATAATAGATCGCGGGATTGCAAAACCCACAACACCGATACACAAATTAAACCGCAGCATTTCCGGGTCTGTAACCCACGACTCACTACCAATCCACTGCATCGGGGGAGGAGGCTGCTGGCTTAGCTCTTCTAAAAGAAGTCTCATATCACCTGAGGCCAGAAAGGCAACGATTACACGAGCCGTTGATCTGCGAATGACTTCAGCCACTCTTTTCAGTTTGCTGCGCGGCTGGGTCCTGTAGTAGGCCTCAGAGTACTCCACACAGATTCCCTCCTTCTCAGCAGCTTTTAAAAATGATGCCATGCCATTATTCCCGTAATCTGAATCACTGCGCACAGCGCCGATCCACGTCCATCCGAAGTGTTTGACCATCCGTGCCAGTGCAGCCGCTTGATGGTGATCGCTGGGAATGGTCCTGAAGAAAGTAGGATACTGCCGTTTGTCACTGAGACACGCGCATGTTGCGTAATGACTCACCTGTAGTGCACAATGAGGAGAAATGTATTTATTTTAGAAAATATTACGACTTTAACATTAAAAGTTCGACTGCTTCAATAATACGCATTTTGTAGCAAATGTTCCTTTGGCAACAATTATTATGCAGTTTCTGACACAGTGCCAACATTATTATTTTATTCATTTTGTAAATCACCAAAACATATTTATGTTGAGAAAACACCTGTGGAATTCCAAAGGGACCGAAAAGTCTTGAAGTGCTTATAGACGGCGTGGAACCAGATTCTCCGACAAGCGCAACTGCAGCAGATTTTGCACAGCAATCTGTGTAGTTAAATATGAGATCTAGTCCGTTGGCAAGCTGTAATGCTACTTTGATTGCCATTGGCACAGAGCCACAGGAGTCATATATATGGTACCCTAATGTAATTCCTGGCAAAAGATCAGAGCTGTTGTTTATCTCCTGGATGGCGAACTGCAAGGCACGAGCAAAGCGCAGCTCTCTGAAGTCCATGCTGTTAAAGCATACACGAATAACTATTAGGAATAATAATTATAATCATGATTTAAAATAAATAAATGACCACTGAAAGGGTTTAATTGTCCAATTATTATTAACTTATTTTAAATAAGCAAAGATGTATGATTTATAAACATGCATAAACATTTACATTGATCAACATTAGCACAATAATTGCAATCAATTCTAGACTACTCTGTTAAAAACTGTATTTAATTTTACATCAAGTTCTAACCTGCCACTGCACTCAAGTGGTTGTGGCCGTCTAATGTAGATGTGCTTCTCTGTCTTCAGATAGTAATGAATGGTGAAAGCCCCTCCAATGACAAAGTCTCCATCCTTGAAAAGAGAAGGGGGCTGAGGGTCAGCTTGGAGGATGCAAGTGCCTAAATGAACTCCACACACAACAGGACAAAGCCTGGCAATACAGAGTAGTGTCACTGTCAATAGAAGATTAACAGGCATGTCTCCTGCTGGGCAAGCAACCACTTCAAATATGAGGGGAGCATTACGACTTGTTTTATATACCCACCAGCAACTACTGTTGTATGTTGTACAACACTGTAATGAAAAAAATATATATAAGAGGGTGTGGTTAAAATTTTATATCACCCAAAACAGGATTTTCTTTAAGTTCACC
>NC_133371.1:21097254-21115885 GCF_049309525.1 Garra rufa | reverse complement strand
GTACTCCTACTAATGAGCTAATGACCTGAATCAGGTGATTTGTGTCAATTTTTTTTTACAAATCTTTTAAAGGGGTCCTATTATGCTCTTTTTCTTTTTAAAGATTTATTTTTTGGGGATTTTTGCCTTTATTATGATAGGACAGATCAAATATGACAGGAAGCGAAGTGGGAGAGAGATACGGGGTGGGATCGGGAAAGGTCCTCAAGTTGGAATTCGAACATGAGACGCCCAGAAAGCAACGGCGCTATATGTCAGCGCGCTGCCCACAAGGCTATCGGCGCCGACATCATGCTCGTTTTCAAAGTCTTTATTTTGTTTTTGGGGTGTACTAGAACATGCTCTAAATTTGTAATGTTATACTAATTTATGTAACTGAAAATATCAAGCAATATCATATTAAATAAACGTAATATTATATTATACAATAAATGAATTCAGAAATGAATCTTTTTTGTTGTTCTTTTATGTGATAGCCTACAGATATGGCATACATGTTTTACTACCGTCATGCACAGGTGGACAGAAAATGTATCTCAATCTCTTAAAGGGGTCCTATTATGCTCTTTTACAAAGTCTTTATTTTGTTTCGAGGGTGTACTAGAACATGGTTCGAAAAACGCATTATTTTTCACATAATTTACATTATTACAATACCTTTCTCCCCAGCCTGACACAAATAGCTCGATTAGTTCTGGGTTTGATGAAGGCCTGCCGTCTGAAAAACCAAATGTGTTGTGATTGATTAGCTGTCCCAGTGCGTTGTGAATAGCAAACAGCTTAGAAGGTTTCAGTAGTGTTGGGTCCTATCATCAGCCTGCCAGATCACCGATACATGATATTATCGTGCCAATTTTTGAAATTATTTACATACTTAGTTTCATTGCCTGAAACCAGCTCCAACATAAAGCTAAAATCAGCTAAATGTTTTTAATGTGACTTAATTTGTATTTAACATGACAATAATTGAATAAAAACATTGTAAGTTTCTAATTATAATCCTTACATTTCCTTATTTTTCAGAAAGCAGCTACCGAAAACCAGCAATGAACATTACATTATCAACATCAACACTGATTAGCCTCAGGCCCGGATTGGCTAATTGGGAGGACCAGGAGAATTCCCGGTGGGCCAGTCCGTTTTTTTGGCCGCGAGGGCCGGTGTCCCTAGCTGCCTGCACTCACAGCAGTCGCCAGGGGCGGACTGGCCATCGGGATACCCTCCAATTTTTAATATTATTATTATTTAATATTGTTGTTGTTATTGTTTTTGTTGCCGGCCTAATGTACTAAAGTGGTTATTTCAGAATTAGCCATTCAATAATAAAACTCTAATAAATCATAAATCAGTTAGTCTTGACTGGCACACATTTAGTCTCGCGTGCGCTCCGCGCATCTGCCAAAAGGACATTAAATTCAAGAGTAGTGATTTTTTGGACCCTTTTCAATCTTGTATTTTTGATCCAAAACGAAATTTTTAAATATGAAAAACAAGATAATTTTTATTTTTCGTTTCTGATTCAAAATCAAATAACAAAAAAAACAAATCAGATTTTAATTTTTTGATTTTCATTTATCAATTGAAAATGGAAAGGACGAATGATACACGGATTCGTTTGGTTGGCACCAGTGGCTGTTTGTGATATAACGCCCTAAACAAACTTTAACAGGAACCTCAATTTTTTTTCAGATCAACTTTATATTTGGAACATAACTTATTTAGGTTTCAATTCAATATTAAATTTAGGATAGAACCTGTTATCTAAAATATGTAGTTTAAAATCTAATAAAAATTGTACTGTGTATATTCTTTACAGTAAATTTAAACTTCAGTTTTGTTGATACTTTATCTTGCATTGTTTTTAAGTTCCACTTCTGCAATAATCTGCTGATTGTCTTCTTTAAAAAGGGACCAACCTTAGATCTGTATTACGAAGTGTTCATGAATACAACAAGTTTGGATAGTGCACTTTCATGCCTATTTTAAAAAAATGGGGGTGACAGTTAAGGGTTAAATTTTTCAAAAATAATTGTAGGCCTATACTGTGTGCAAACAAGTTACAGTGAGGTGGTTGTTTTGCAACAAGGTGGAGATGTGCTTATGAAAAAAGTGACAGATACAAGAAAAACGTTAATTAATGTTAGTTAAAAACGTAAACACACATGAGAGACAGAGAGATTAAAAGAGATTAAAAAGCAAATTGGAAGTTCAAGAGATAGCATTTAATTATTTTACCCAGTTGATTTCAACTTTTTTTATGTGATGATGAAAAAATATTGTTGTCCAGGGTTTCAAAGTTTGGTGTGGGTGTGTGGGATGGCCTGGATAAGTGTGAGATTCCCGGCCTGAAATGTTGTCCCAGTCCGCCCCTGGTTAACGTCAAGCTAGTTAGGAGCAGTGCAAAACAACGATGTCTGCAAATCATCGTTCATGTTTATCATGTATCAAACTTTTTCTTGTACTGTTGCTCTTCAGCAGCAGCAGCCTTTAGTCCAGTTTGCTGCTAACAGTGAGGAGCCAGGCCCCGTAACATTACCAAGCACCAGTCATGAGCCCAAAAAATGGGCAGGTAGGACAGTGCAATACTTGTTCTATTCTTTATTTGTGTTTAAGGACTGGATATCTGTGAACAATTTTCCACAGAATATTCAGATATTGCAGAAAAAGACATTGTGATGTTTAAAAGAATAGTGTTGGAGATTTAACCTTTAATGTTCTCATATTTAAGAAAAATATTTGAACTTATAAAGCAGCTGTTTCTTTGAAAAAGACATGATAGTGTCATTAGAAAGTTTAATACATTTTATTTTAATCTTTATTCTTATAGCTTAATATATATTTGCATTTATTTTATATTTTTTCATTTAAAGGTTTGGATACTTATGAGCACTAATTATAACAGAAAATAGATTCAGATACTGTTAAACATTACATTGTGTTAACTGTTCAAATAAATCTTCACAGTGGTGACACTTAGGCTACTGTATTTGCACTGAATTGGAAATGACGTCATTTTAATATAGTCAGTCGTGAACTAAAGTGGGCCGGTCTAAAGAAACTCCAGGGCTGAAAAGGAGTCCCACTCCGGCCCTGATTAGTCTAGCCTAGTCTAGTGTTATAACTTAAGTTATAAGTGAAGCTATCTACACTGTATGATGAATAAATATCTTACCACACATTGCACATGTCTGCAGAGCGTTTAGCTCTGACTTGCCATCGAAGCTGATCGCACTCTAATCACTGTTTGTGTTTACACCAGCCATACGTCTCCATGTGTTTCAACCCCCCATACTACACACGTCTGTGACGCATGCTCCGACACAACCACCGGAGTCAATTCTGGTGTTATACCAGCCGCCCACTGCTCTTTGAAGCGTCCCAGAAGGGGCTCTCCGTGATGCATCGCTAAAGTTAGGCTAATCCTCCATCTTATCCCTATCCACCGCCCAACCATTCGAGTTTCCGTTGGTGGAATTTATTTTAATGATATTCAGACACATAAGATGTCATAACATCGGGAAAACAATGCTGTGCGGTCAAACAAGCCGTTCGTTGTAGTTTTTGAAAAGTTTTTTTTTAAAAACGAAATTTCTCTCTCTGAAGTGGACTTTGAAAGGTGTAATTTTGTAGATCTTTTTTATGTCCAAATGTATACACCATACACTGACTAAAATTTAAAAAGCGAAAAAGCATAATAGGACCTCTTTAAAGAATCGAACAAACAAATGGGTGACTGAATTCAGTTTTTTTTTTTTTTTTTTTTTTTTTTTTCAAATATACTGCATCTTTTGTAATTGGAACTCACGCTGTGCAGAAATGCTTTGGGAACTCTTCTACGTGACCTTGCTCTGAATCACGTGTGAAATCAGTCTAATGGAGTAGTGAGGCATCATGGGCGGGGTGACGTAGTGACAAGAAAGCTTAAAAGCACATGCTGTGGATACGGCTGGCAGCTTCTGTCATTCAGTAAGCACTCTGTGTGTCTGTCTATGTGTTGTGTTGCACCTGTGTCATTAAAGGTGGGATATGTAGTTTATTCGTTGCCTTTCTGGGAGCAGAGTATGCTCAGTTAACTCTCGAGGGAGCTGACTGCCCACACTGTAAGCGGCTCTCGCTGCTTATGCTCTGCTCCTGGAGGGTGCTCAAGGAGGGCACCCTTGCGAGCGTTTTCCCTCGATTTGAGTTCCGCTTCTGCGGAGGCAGAGTGGAGGTTGTGATCGTGAGATTCACAGATGGATCCGGTGAATAAGTTGGAGATGGACTTTTCTCTTCTTTACCCTCACCCACCAGATCCAGTGCTGGATCTGTGGACCACCATTTTGGCTAAGAAGGCTTTGGCCAAAAGGTCCTGACACCTGTGGCTCAGGACTTCTGTGGGCAAGTCCCTCTGGGGAAGACTGTTGTGTCTGATGGCATCTGTGTCCAACGTGATACCTTTTGGCCTGCTGTACATGAGACCCTTGCAGTGGTGGCGATGCTTACGTGCCTTAGACCAGGGGTGCTCAAATTTGTTTCTGGAAATGTACCCTTCTGCAGAGTTCAGCTCCAACTCTGATCAAACACACCTGAACCAACTAAACAGGATCTGAAGGAGCACTTGATAATTACAAACAGGGTGTGTTGAATCAGGGTTGAAACTAAACTCTGCAGGAAGGTAGATCTCCAGGAACAGGGTTGGACACCCCTGCCTTAGACATTCAGAGGAAACCTGTCTCAAGGCCCAGTGTTTTTTCATTTATTTATTTTTATTTTATTTTTTTTGTAAAAAGTGTATAGGGTCGCTAGAGACCTGAAAGTGTGTAATTGTGTAAGTATATTTTTTGTGCGCAAAAATATGTAAATATCTGAAGACTCAATTCGTGTTATACACACTACTATTGCAGGCATAAAACAAAAGAATATCATCAGCAGAAATTGAAATGGTTTGCATGGCTTTACTGCAGAACAATTACTATATGCAATAAAAAATAAATGCCACTGTTATTTGATGGTTGATGTGGTGAATAAGCTGCCAGTGATCAAAATATTGACTTTGAAGTCATTGAAAATAACTCCAGGTTATGTATGTAATCAGGGTTCCCCGAGGGAACGAGATGCTGCATCGGAACGCTATGGGAACACCTTTAGCGTATCACACTCTGAAAACCATGTGTAAACAGTCCAATGGAGAAACGAGACATCACGGACGGGGTGACGTAGGGAGAAGGAAGCATAAAAGCACGCGGGTGAGTGCAGCCGGCAGCTTCTGAAAGGAGAAGCAAGCGCTGCAGGGATGCCGGAAGTATGGCAGAGAGATAACCTGAAGATGTTCCCCTTCGGGAACTCGAGCTGCGTCAGAATGCTATGGGAATGAGATGCCCACGCCACCAGACTTCCGAGTCCAAAATGTAGTGTGGGAGAGCACAGCTAGGGCGAGAGAACAGAAGAGCCGGGAGTGGCATGAAGGTCGAGGCCGTAAAAGCCAAAGAGATGGCATCCACAATCCACCAGCTGAGCGTCTGCTTGGAAGCAGGGCAGCCCCTCTTGGGAGGACCAAAGCAGACAAACAGCTGGTGAGACTTCATCCACAGGGCTGCTCTGTGGACGTGCTCGCATTGGACACATACAATTAGGTCTCCGCTGTTCCTGGTGCCGGAACCTTGGGCACATACCCCGGAGTGGGGTACAGAAAGGCTTTGGCCATGCCAGGCGCAAAGTCCAAATGAGAAGGGGCCACAGAAAGGGCCTGAAGGTCGCCCACAATTCGTAAAAGTGCGGGGTGAGAGTCCGAAGCCGAAGGAAAGAACCCGATATTGGTACGCTTTGCCCCCAAAGGCAATATTGGGTTCTTCCCTTCGGCCTCGGACTCTCACCCCGCACTTTCACCAAGTATATGAATAAGTATACGAATGACCAAGTATATGAATGAGTATACACTGAATTATATTGACGATTGGTTGATTTTAACTTACTCTGAGCAGGTGGCGGTTTAACATCGAGATGTTGTTCTCGCTCACATGAGAGAGATGGGGTTGTGACTGAACGCCAAGAAAACTGTGCTTTCTCCATTACAGAGGACCACTTATCTGGGTGTGGTGTGGGATTCAACCACGATGCAGGCATGTCTGTCTCCTGCTCGGATCCACATAATGGATCCTCCAACATAATACCTTTTGGCCTGCTGTACATGAGACCCCTCTGGTTCTCTCTGATTCAGGAACTTCCTGTGTTGGAGAAGGATGGAAATGTCGAAGTATGCGTCTTTCAGATCTATCGTGACAAACCTGTCCTCTGACCTGATCTGAGACCCAACCTGCTTGAGGGTCAGCATCCTGAACTTGAGACTGACGTAGATCTAAAATAGGACACAGCCCCCCATCCTTCTTCGGAACGATGAAGTACCGGCTGTAGAACCCAGACTCTCTGTCGAGAGGAGGGACCACCTCGATGGCCTCCTTTCTCAGGAGAGTGTTTACTTCTTGTTCCATGACCAGAGCCTGCTAGGGACCCACCAGAGTGGGAATGACCCCGTTGAAAGGAGGTGGAGGAGAACCAAATTTGATTCTGTAGCCTCTTTCTACAGTGTGCAGGACCCACTGAGACACGTTTGGCAGAGGTTTCCATGCTGCAGATGGTCTACTAAAGGAAACTCTGACCTCTGGTGTTATTAGAGCGGCTAGATCAGTGCCCTGAAGTGGATGCCCTGCAGGGAATGACCGATCTAGCCCTACGTTTACGGGCGGATGCTGCAAGATGCGCTCGCTGGAGGCCGCTGTGCCCTGAAGCACCTGAGGTGGCAGACTGACCTCTGGTGTTATTAGAGCAGCTAGATCAGGCATTCTAGCCACTCTAATAACGGCTAATAATGGAATGACCCCATTGAAAGGTGGCGGAGGAGAACCAAACTGGATTCTGTAGCCTCTTTCTACAGTGCGCAGAACCCACTAAGAAACGTTTGGCAGAAGTTTCCACGCTGCCGATGGTCTACTAAGGGAATCTCTGATATCTGGGGTTATTAGAGCGACTGTTAGAAGCGGATGCCTGGCAGGGAATGACCAAACTAGCTGCCCCAGAGACCTCCTTAGAGGTGGCGAGCCTCTCAGCACCGCTACGTTTTCGGGCAGATGCTGCGAGATGCGCTGTGCCCTGAAGCACCTGAGGTGGCAGGGTTGAAAGATCGATCTCCTGAGGGCACTGAGGAGAGACGGGCACCGTATGTTGAGGTGAACACCGCTCTTCCCCAGGGGGGCCTGCCTTTAGAGGTCCTGAGCCACGAGCACCAGGACTTCTTAGTCGAGGACTTCTTAGCCTGAAAAAATCGGCCTGCAGATCCATCTTCGGCTTAGAAGACCTCGACTTAGAGCGCTGCCTAGACCCGGATTCCCTCAGCGGGAGAGCGCAAGAGACTTTTGGGTTTTGGGCTTTTGGGTGTCCCTATATGAGGAGCTGGCACTCAGCTGTGGCTGCTCCTGGCCAGCAGCCGCAGGAGCCAAAGAGCAGTGAGGAAGAAACCTCTGGAATGCAGACGCCTGTCTACGGGCCTCCTGAAACCTGTCGACGACCGAATTAACGGCGTCACCAAACAGGCCAGAAGGCACAAGCGGGGCATCCAGGAAGTAGACCTTGTCCTTCTCTTTGATCTCGGACAGGGTCAGCCACAGATGTCTCTCTGTAGCCACCATGGCTGCCATAGACCGCCTGATGGAGCAGGCGGTCTCCTTGGTGGCACAAAGAGACAGGTCTGCGGCCTGGCGGAGTTCGGAGATGTCATCCTCCTTTACTTCCTCACCCTCATGCAGCTCCTTAAGCAGGTCAGCCTGGTATGCCTGCAACACCGCCATGGTGTGCAGGCAAGAACCAGTCTGACCCGCCGCTGAGTAGCCTTTGCCCAACAAAGCCGAAGTGGTACAAAGCGGCTTTGAGGGCAATGCCGGGACGATGCCGTGCTGGGGAAGAGATAGCTCACAAGCGTCTGCTCAACCCAGGGCATCGCCCTGTAACCATGATCATCAGTCGCCACCACATTGCTGTAATGAAGGGTTACAGCAAACGCTTTCCCCACGATCTCGACACCTTGGTGTGGATATTGGGGAAAAACAGCAAGCCCTGGCATGGAGGTGGCGGTTTTGAGCGCAAAAAAACGTTCATGCAATTTACTTTTTGGCTGCTCAACCTGCTTCTTGGTGGGCCAATCTAATTTAAGCTTGGCCACAGCACGAGTTATCACCTCCACAAGCTCCTCAAAATGGATGGACTGGAGGCAAATCCCCAGTCTCAGCGACAGTCTCCACATTCACCTCCTCGGAGGATGAGATGCGGAGTGTCGAGCCCTCTCCCCAGGGGGAAAGAAACCACAGAGCGTGCTTCCGACTCAGAGAGAGCGCTGGATCTGGTGGGTGGACAAAGAGAAAGGGGCTGGCCCATCTCCATTCTCTCCACCAGATCCATCTGCGATCCCAGTGACCGCAGCCGCCGCTCTGCCTCGGCAGATGCAGGACCAGAGCCACGAGGAATGCTGGTGAGGGCTCCCTCCTCAAAGAGAGCCCTCTGAGAGTGAAGTGTGCACAGCCAGAGCTGCACACAATGCGGGCAATCAGCTCCCTCCAGAGTTGATTCCGCGTGCCTCGGTCCCAAACAAACAACACAAAGAGCGTGCGTGTCCCCAGCCATAATTTAACGTGGACAGGGAGGCACACACGCTCTAAAATGCTGCTGTTGAGAATCGCCCTTATGAGACATGACAAACACTCTCACTCTACAAAATAAACACTCTCAAAAACACTCTCAAAATAAAACTGTGGACTGCCACACAAAAAAAGAGTGTCACACACACACACAGAGCACTTGCTAAAAGACAGAAGCTCCCGGCTGCACTCACCGCACGTGAGTTTCAGAGCGTGATACGCTAAAGGCATTACCATAGTGTTCCAACGCAGCTCAAGTTAGGAACAATAGTTTTGAGAGTATGTTCGAGATTGCGAATACCCAGCAAACACAGTACGTTGTGAGGACGTCGCCAGTTGGTCGTCATTTGGTCAGCATGACATTACTTTATTACCACGTCGTGAGGACGTCGTGGTAACGTTCCGATTTTTTTAATTTTGGCTAACATCCCAGAAACATTGTGGGTACGTCGCTAGTTGGTTGCATTGGGAACGTTATAGCGACCTGGTCAGCAGGTCCTCAAAAGACGTCGCTAGTTGGTCGCATGGGGAACGTTATCACTAGAATTACTGACTTTTTTATTTTTTGGTGAAAGTCCTGAGGTGTGAATCACCCCTGCTGAGATTTTCACACTTCTTCAGCTCGATTGTCCTCCTGCTTTTGTTGTGCAAACACACCCATTTACCTGTGAGGCCTGGCATATTGGCATTTTTTTACTCAGTGTAACTCAAGGCAGGCCAAACCTCTGTGTGACATGGAAACCTTCAAAAATGCCTGCCATATCTATAAAAAATATTCAACACATTGACTGACCTGCAAATATTAAAGACACATATTCACATTATATGGGAACACAACTGTTTTATTTATAAAAAAATGTGTGCAAACATGTTCGTACACATACAGAATTATAACACATCACTGAATTATAACACCAAAAGCAAATTTTCTTTTTGTGTGATCGCTCCAGCTTTCATATGCTCTGTCCTCTGCCTGTTCATGTAAAAAAATAGCAAAAAAAAAAAAAAAACATAAAAAAAGCTGCCCCTCAGTTCCTGGTTCACCTCTGATCTGTCTATATTAGTCCCACAAGTGGAAAATCTGCATTGTCACTGCAGAAATGTGGACAGTGCAACTCAGTGGGCAATCAGAGGGCAATTGGCACTTTTTGCAATCATGTGTCCCGTTGGTGCCATTGTGGATTGCTGGTCAGAAAGCTTTCTGGTGCCTGTAATCAAAGAGACAATGCCCCGTGATAGATTCATTTCAATTATGCAACACCTTCGATTTGATGACAAGGACACGCGGGCAGAACGGGTGAAGACAGACAAATTTGCTGCGATCTCCGTCATCTGGACACGCTTCAACAAGAACTGTGCTGAGAGTTTCACTCCAGGAGAACACATGACCATAGATGAACAGCTGTTCCCTACCAAGGTACGTTGTCCATTCACACAGTATATTGCAACCAAGCCAGACAAATTTGGGATCAAGTTCTGGATGGCCACGGATTTGGAGACCAAATATGTTTGCAAGGCATCTCCTTACTTGGGAAAGGACCCCAGTCGTCAGAAGGGAGAGAGGCTGGCAGAGAATGTGGTCATGAATCTGATGGAGCCATTTTTGGATAAAGGGAGAAATGTCACAACGGACAATTTCTTTACTTCACTGTCACTGGCGCACAGACTGCTGCAGCGTCAAACAACGCTACTGGGCACGATGAATAAAGTCCGACGTGAACTTCCTCAACTAGCAAAAGACACTGCACAGCGAGAGGTATTCTCCACTTCAGTGCTTAGAAGTGGCAGTGTCTCCTTGACAATTTATGCCCCTAAAAAAAAGAAGACTGTGTGTGTTCTAAGTTCCATGCACCAAAACGTGACGATCGGTGATGGCAGAAAGAGGAAACCCAACACGATAACAGACTATAACCACATGAAGGTATGTGAATTTGTGTATAATTTTACACCAGTACTACAATGTTTTCTGATGTGTACTATACAGACCTATAGAAAAAAGCACATATACTCATGACTCTCTCTCTCTCTCTCTACTTTTACAGTGTGGTGTAGACGTGTTGGACCAAATGGCACGGATGTATTCGGTAAGAGCAGCAACACGCAGGTGGCCAGTAGCAGTTTTTTACAATATGCTGGACCTAGCGGCGGTGAATGCCTACATTTTGTACAAGGCATGTACTGGGTGGACAGGCAAAAGAAGATTGTTTCTGAGTCTTCTAGCAAAGGAACTTCGTTGCCGATTCATGCAACAGAAGGAAATATTGGCACAGAGGCAGGCTGCTGAAGCTGCTGTGCCAGGGACTGTACAGACAACACAGTGCCAGGTGCAAGAGAGCTGCAACAGGAATCGCAGCAGGTATTCCTGTGCAACATGTAAAAAATTCACCTGTGCCAAATGCAGGGACAATGGACACTGGGTCTGCAAACTCTGCAAAGTTTGAAACACTTATATAAAATAAATATGTATGTATAAAAAAAAAGTATGTATATATGTATAAAAATAAAACAGACTTGTGTATCCATATATTGTGAATGTGTGTCTTTTGTATAAATACGTCAGGCAATTCTAACGGTTTGTTACACACAGAGGTTTGGCCTGCCTTGGATCTGAGTTACTCTGAGTAAAAAAATGCAAATGTGCCAGGCCTCACAGGTAATGGGTGTATTTGCACAACAAAAGCAGGAGGACAAAAGGCCTGTGGAAATCTCAGCAGGGTGCTTGTAGGTGTTAGGTCCAGGGATTTTACGCAAATTTGCGCAGGTTTAGTAAATCTAGTGTTATAGAGACGTGGTCAGCAGGTCTCCAGATAGCTTTTCATATAGCACTACAGTACATGTATTAAGCTTATTTTTTAAGGTGGATACCATTTGGATAGCCTATAATATGGGGAATATACTGAATTGTTCAACATTTTCATGATGGCATGCATTATTATGTAAGTATAATATCTCATCCCGTCGTTTAAAATATAGATCAATGTTTGTCATCAGATTAATGACAAAACAAAAACCAAATAGTTTGCTTAGCAAATGGTGATAATTTATGGTTGTGAATGGTTTATTGAAAGAGGGCACGGACAAATGTTTAAACCAGCGCACGTCACTTTCTGAGTTCTACGTGCGCCGTGCGCGTGCCCGTCATTTTAACGGTCAACTTCCAGAAGACGGACAAGAAGGAAAAGGTAAGCACTATAAATCTACTCTTATTCATCGTTTTTTTTTTTTTTTTTGCTAATATAACCAGATGTCACGTAAGATGAGTGTTTTGTGTTTTTGTAGGTTTTCTATATTAATTTAATAAATAAATGCGCTGTTTGGTTAACGTCGATTAGCTTAGGTCTGGAGGCGGTCTGTGCAGGGCCGTTAATCTATTCTCAAAGTTGGGTTGGGAGCTGGGTCTAAACTACGCAAGCTATGATGACTTTCACCTTGATAGTTTAGCGCGGATGACGTATACCTAGCCGAATTGAGTGTATGATGATCCGTGATCCGTACAGACCAAACCGGTTCGGCACGCATGTGATTCGCGGATTAACTGTTAAGTTTAACCATCATAGAGTAAAAGTTTATAATTGGCACATGTTTTGTCTTGCCAATTTACCAATTTAAAAAGGGAACACGCACGCTGACGCACACACCTAAAGAGAGCACGCGCACAGAGAGAGAGAGAGAGAGAGAGAGAGAGAGAGAGAGAGAGAGAGAGAGAGAGAGAGAGAGGCGCGATTCACACAGATTGATTCCTCTTTAACTTATTTTTGAACGGAAACGTACATACAAAGTCATGTCTTAATACCCATTTTGGTATTCTGGTAAACACAGTCGGTTATGTCTTCAGTGAACAGAAACAGCTGAGAAAGAGATGCGCGCCAGTAGTCGGTACGTGCATTTGGCCTTAAAGACACAGCATCCTATAAATACCTGCAGTGAGAAGCACTAGGCATTTTACAATTAATTATTAAATTTCCGCACCTGCATTCTAAGGTTATTGATTTTATAAGTAACTTTATGATGTATTCATTTACACTTGATATTTGTGTAATTGTTCTTGTTTTGTTACTGACTTTATTAGTTCAGCTAGTAGTGTTTGCTGTGGATTAGAAGTACTTAAAGTAAGCATTCAGTAATTAGTAAAAAAAAAAAAACTTTTTTGTTTTGTTTTGTTAGTTTTTTGCTGATCCGAAAAATTATCCGATCCGTGACTCCAAATCCGTGATGTGATCCGAACCGTGAGTTTTGTGATCCGTTGCACCACTAATATCCATGCCCTTGCGCATCTGTGTATTAATCTTTTACTCAGAAGTACATGCAGTGTGGGAATAGTTGGTTACACAAGTTTGTATAGTTAATTGTGTTGTAAATGCAATTGTCAAGCATTTTGTGAAGCATTTTGGAAACAGGAGATGAGCCCCTGGGCTAATGCGCCACCTGGCTTGAGAAACCCGTTCTCAAAGACTTACTTTTAGTCATTATTTGGGTAGCACACATATTCTGAATGCCTTCGGCAGAATTCAAATTAGCCATTTTAATCTAGATTAATCTAGATTAATTCCAAAATTAATCTAGATTAATCTAGATTAAAAAAATTAATCTATGCCCACCCCTAATATTTTTATTCTGTGTTTTTACCTGTACACTGTACATGTGGCAGTTTTGACAATAAAGCAGACAAGGGTTATGATGTCCACATATTTTTGTTGAGGAAATGATAGGAAAGATTATGTGGACATTTTAATTAAATGTTTGGTCAATATTGAACAATGAATTCGATCATCATGTAAGTGTAACAACTGCATTTACCAGGCCTTTGGTGCCCTTTTCAGGCATTTCTATTAAAATTGTAATGTAAACTGTTAATTTTGTATTAGATTATGTATTTTAACACTGTTATTTAATGACAGCATATGGTCATTATTAATCAATAATCATAATTGCCTCTGTGTTTTAATATAATGCATTTTAAGTCATTTTGTTTACTTAGATCTGCTTGTATTCATATTAAGAAAGATGCCTTAGTCGTGAAATTATTACCGACATTAAAACACTATTAACGTCGACAGAATAAAATAAAGTTTCACAGGATTATGAACGTACCTGAGTGATGCACGGGCTTCATCTTGGGCTTTTTTTTTTTTCTTTCGTTTCTCGGCGCCGGACTGTTGATGTCTCTTTCCAGGACCAGGCATATTGTTCATCAATAATATTATCATCATTTTTGGCCAAATAGGCAGCCGTAAACAGAGGTAAAGGCGCGTCGCTGCGCGTCATCACGTGTGCTTACTAGCCTACTCTGCATTCACAGAAAATGCAATATATACGTTTATATTTTTGTTTATTTGTGTATATTATTAATATTAATTTATTATTATAATAGGCTATATAAAAACTAAAATAAATAATAATAAAAATAATAAAATAATAAAAATATTTTTTTTGAGCAGCTGGGATGGTGCCCCCCCTGGGAGTTGGTGCCCTACGCAGACTGCGTACTCTGCCTATAGGGAGCGGCGGTATTGGGTCTGTGGTAACGTTACGTTAACTATTAAAATCCTAAAATAAAATGTTATACCTTATTTTTAGTCTAGTTTGAAATTTACACACGATAAACTATACAGTATTCACTTTTCAAATTCTTTTAACTTTAACCGTAACGTTAGTAGCTTGCCTGCCTGTCGCTCGCAATTATGCTCATGCTAGCCTAACGTTAGCCGTATTGTAAACTTAAATATAAACCACTAACGTTATATAAACTTTTAATTAGACCGAGGCTGCCGAAATCACATTCAGTGTATGTGGCATTAATAATATCCTGCTTTGCTGTCGAGTAACAGGCCTGTAAATGGTGTAATTTGCTCGTTAACGTTATGTTATTGGTGCCTTTTACATCATTTTTATGCTATTAACTTTTAATTGACAGATAGATCTGATACTTTAGTTTTAACAAATATTTATCAAACTAATGGATAATTTTTTAGGTCCTTCCTTACTGCCAGTGAACCAGTTGAGTGAGTCAGTGATTTAGTGAGTTGCTTATAAGAAATGATGCTCATTGTTACCATGTAGTAGTTTTAGAATTTTGTCTGTTTTATTAACCTTTTATTGCACTAAATGTATTAAGCCTGTTTTTAAAAGTAGTAGTTTGAATGTTTTATACATTGTTTTAGTCATTTTATTCAAAACTAATATACTTTTTTATCAACAGGTGGAGAGACAGTCTGGGCAGCAGCAACAAGACAACCATGAAAATGAGTAGGGATGGGTATCAAGAACAGGTACTGATTTGGTTTCTGACTTGTTCAGTATTAAGAAATTGATTAATAAACAGGACCAATAGACCTTTCTCACAGAAACCGGAAATACGCAATCGCAGGGTATACAGACTTCCTGTGTAATGTCAATACAGCAGAAAGCCGGGTAATTTAAAATTAAAATGGAGAGAGTCTACACAACTTCCCTCACTGGTTTGCCAAAGATAACTTTTGCCGACGTGATAAGAGTCGTGGAGGAATACTCCGTCACAAAGAGGAACAAATTGGATAAAGGATATACATTTTTTCCACTAAGATTATCCGGGACATTCTAAAACGCTTAACGTACGTAAAAAGCGACAAGGAAACCCCAAATTCCTGTCAAACCTTACTTGGAACAAACACTAACTACTATCAAAAGAGCGAGCCCTTATTCCACAGATAAAGTGAATAATATCACGTTAAGCGTTTTCTCCCCCATAGAAGCCCATTATAAGGAAACTGCTTAACGTGGTTTAACTTACCTCAACAGCGACCAAGGAAGACCAAACTTCTGTTACATTTCACTTATAATAAACACTTGCTGCTGTCAAAAGAACGAGCTCAGCATATAAAGTGATCGCCCCCATAGAAGTCCATTATACAAAAAAAGCTTAACGTGGCTTAAAATTTTACTTATAATAAACACTTTCTGCTGTCAAAAGAATGAGCTCTTATTCAGCATATAAAGTGAATAATATCACGTTTTTCTCCCTATAGAACTCCATACAGGAAAAAGCTTAACATGGTTTGGGGCGATCACTTTATATGCTGAAGAGCTCGTTCTTTTGACAGCAGCAAGTGTTTATTATAAGTGAAATGTAACAGAAGTTTGGTCTTCCTTGGTCGCTGTTGAGGTACGTTAAACCACGTTAAGCAGTTTCCTTATAATGGGCTTCTATGGGGGAGAAAACGCTTAACGTGATATTATTCACTTTATCGGTGGAATAAGGACTCTTTCTTTTGATAGTAGTTAGTGTTTGTTCCAAGTAAGGTTTGACAGAAACTTGGGGTTTCCTGGTCGTTTTTTACATACGTTAAGCGTTTTCCCGTTTATCCATAACTTTCAAGGTAAGTAACGTAGCTAACGTTAGAGAGCAATCAGGCTAACAAATTACTAATGTGTCCACTTAGACCGAGGACTAGGGTTATAAAGTTATGTATGGATATTAAAGAGGACATGTACAACTTTATTAAAGCAATATAACAGTCGTGGTCGTGATGTTACAAACAATCTTGGTCGATGTTTGCGCCGTCTTTGTTGTTTAACTGGATACCGGCATACCGGGGCGGAAATAGGTTTACACAGAGATTGTGTATTTCCGGTGCAAAATACGGAAGTTGTGAGAAAGGTCTATGGTGCTGTTATTGGTATTTTAGACACAACCACATATCATCCAAACCATATCTAAGTGTATGGCAGCAAGGATCCAGGATCAAGAGATCATCCATCATGAAAACTGTGTTCAATAGTAACCAGCAAATCCTGGGTGAAAAACTAAACCCAATTGTTTCAGACACAACTATAGATTTAATTGATTTCAGTGGCTTACATGTTTATATTTCAGGCCTCCCTGACCATTCTGTTGTCCTGGATGTGAAGACATGCTGGAACTGCATTTCTCATGGTAGAAGTTGTGCAGTGGTATCCAGACATATAAGCAGCCTTCCTGGACCCACACAGCAAAATGCTCAGGAGGAGAGACAGGTAATCCACAGGGTAGGATTTCTCAATTCATTTACTCATAGCTAGATAGATATCAATTAATAGTCTAATTCCAGAGCCTGTGAGTGATTTAGTTTTTCCCTCAGTCAGGAGGAATTTTGTTGATGCTCATATAGTCGTCATATGTCGTGGTACCTTACAACAGTAGTTTTTAAACCTGGACATGGGGACACATAGCACTATACATTCTGCACATCTCTCTTTACTGACACACTTAGTTAGCTTAGTTCATGGAGCTCTTTCTTAAGGAGCTGATGATCTGAAGCAGGTGTGTTCAACAAGAGAGACATACCAAATGTGCAGTGTTGTGGGTCACCTGGACCGCAACTGTAAGGACTGGAGCACCTCTTATGCTCCTGGTAATTTTAAACATGTTTAAAAAAATATTTGAGTTGGCCTGAATTTGACCAGTGTAAAGACTCTCGCCTATTTTTAAATCATACACAACCACATCACTTTGCTGTGTTTCCCACAGGATTTGTTTGAGGCTGGACCTTGGTCTGTCTGGGGATCTGAGAACATGGCCTAGTTTAAGAAATTTTGTACTGTGCATTTTTAACTTAAAAATCTGGTGCACTTTGTATTAAGAGCTCCAACCCATGGTCAGTGTGGAAATTTATCAAAAAAATGACGTATCCCTCTTTTTGGTTATTGTAGACTCTTTGTGAATAGGGTTTAAGATAAATCTCCTAGCCAGGACACCTAATAGTAAGATCAAATTCTCTGTGAATATGGCCACAGATTCTGCCTTTCCTTTAGAAGCTGGAGAATCACTTAAGATTCAAAAGGAATATTCACAGTTTTATACAAACTTATCCAAATTGTCTATAAAATTAATTAATTATATTTATTTGTTTATATTTTATGTAAATTCAAGGGAAAGGTGAAAAATGAAAAGGTCTGGGAATGACTGAGGAAGGCAGCCGTGAGGAAAAGGAAGTAATCATCAGAACGTAAGTTCTTTGCAATCTGTGCATTGTTTATTACAAGGTGTGTTTTCATTTAAATGTAGTTTCACGAGTTCCCACTTACATATAATTAGCTGGAGTATGTAAAGCGTGTTTGGCGTGCTGTCCAGGGAAGGGCTCCGAGCTCGGGAATGGCCCGAACCTAGAGTACCCCCCCCCCCATGTATATGTGTAGAAGGAACTCGGAGTGAGGAGATGGGGTGGTGGAAGGATGCTGATAATCCGTCAAATGGGTAGAGGTAAGTCAGCTGTATTTATGCATGATGTAGATTGACTTGAGTGAGTTCCAGCTGTGTTAATTAGGCTAAGTATCTGACGTGCTCCTCCCGAACTTTGTTAATAAAACATCATAATGTACACTGCTGGACAAATTTATGTGATCAAAGCTGAATTTTCAACATCAATACTCCAGTTGTAAGTGTTCAAAATCATTCTAATATGTTGTGTGGAAAACAGTTCCCTTCCGGAGGGAACTCTACGCTGCGTCCTGGTTCAGGACACTTTGGGAACTGCCTTCAGCATGACCGGTTCTGAAACAAATGTATAGAACAACGACAGTGAACTTGACACTGGCCGGCGCCAGCCTGTGACATCATCAACAGGCGCCTGCTAGTATAAAAGCAGGTGCCTGAGAGCACCACACCATCTTTTTGTCTTCAGAGTCCTCTGTTCTAAACGAGTGAGTACAGCGATGCCTAGAGAAAGAAAACTGTAGGAAGTGTGCGGATCCGTGTCAGAGAAATCTGACACTTGATGACGCACACGACCTTTTGTTTGGTGTGTTTAGGTGTAAGAGCACGCGCGCTCGGCTCTAGAAGAGCGGAGCGCGTTCATTGTGAGAGTTTCACTTTGAAGAAACTCCATTCTCGTCTGGCCCTTTTCTCGAGGGAATCGGGCCATCCATCTGCCCCACGCTGCTCCGGTCCCGCCACAGCTGAGGCTGCTCGGCGGCCGAGATTGCGGGGCTCACGGGTGGAGCTGGCTGACGAG
>NC_133371.1:21071768-21096754 GCF_049309525.1 Garra rufa | reverse complement strand
AAAGCACGATCTGATCGGATATAGCTTTTGAAAGCTTCCGATGTCCACCGGCCGAGCGCTTGGATCTGCTGTTGGGAGAGGCCTTTTTGAGCGGCTGTGGTTGCTGCGCCTATGCGGAATGAATGGCTGGAGAAATTGTCCGCTGGAGTGCCGGAGAGGAGCAAGATGGATTTAAGGTGCTTTTGGAACCAAAAGCGTGTGGCGGGGTGGTTGGAGTCGTCTGTAAAGAGAGGGTCGGAGGGGAGTCTGGATTGGGATTTCCTGAGCTGAAGGAAGGCTAGGAGGGTTTGGAAGGGTTGGAGGGGTGATTGAAGGTTGAAAATATATATGAAATGGCCTTTCTTAGTTTGGTCTGTCTTACTTTGTTTAATGAAGTAAGAGATGGTTTCACCGTCTAGAACTGCTAGATCGGAGATGGTAGGGTGGATGGCTGGGTTGAAGCCAGATGTAATGGCGAGCTCAGAGCATCTGAGGAAACCGAAAAAAGCCAGAATAAACATTGCGTCTAATGTGCGGGCGGTATGGATAGAATGGTAACCTTTACGGAGCGTGGATATGCATTTGGTCAGAATCTTAAGGGTGATGGGTTGTCTAGGGTCTGGGCGGCTGGGCTGGGTTTTTTGTATGCCTTTGATGAGGAGGGATGTCTGAGAATTGGAAATATAGGGTGAAGGTGAGCCGAATACCAGTTTGTGGAAAAATTGGACTCCACTTAGGTATCCTTTAATGGAACTGGCTTTGAGGTTTTTATTGGAGTTGAGATGGGAGATAAATGAGGTGACAGTGAGCAGGGAAAAATCGGGGAAAGGTAAGCTATAGGCGGCGTGGAAAGTTTTAAAGCATTTCCACGCTGTAAGGTAGGATTGGAGAGTCCTGGGGGAGACTGCTTGGAGAATGGAGTCGATGGATGCTTCGAGAAGAGGCCTTAGGGGGTGGTTTATGGGAATATCAGTTCTGAATAAGGAGGGACTGGGGTTGGGAGCGGGTCCGCTTCTGGAGCCAGCGATCTGAATTTCTGAAAAGCAAAACGAGAGAGATAGTCAGCGATTTGATTCTTTGACCCGGGGATGTGTTTTGCAGTTATGATAAATTGGTCACAAGCTGAAATCCAAATCAAATGTCTGAGCAAAGGCATGAGTGCGGGGGAGTGGGAACGGCCTTTGTTAATGCAGTGCACGGTAGCTTCGTTGTCGCAGTGGACGACGATGATGCTGGTGGCGGACCACTCTTTGCCCCATAGGAAAGCTGCGGCCACTAACGGGTAGAGCTCAAACAGTGCTGAGGATGATAGCTGCTGAGGCAAATCTGCCAACTCTGGGGGCCAGGTAGAAGCGAACCAGCGGCCCCGGAGAAAACCTCCGAAGCCGACGGAAGGGGCGGCGTCGGTATATAATTCGATATCGATTGGGGAAGAAACCAAATTGCTGTAAAAGAACGATAAGCCGTTCCACTGTTTAAGGAAGGAAATCCATAAGCTGAGCTCGTTGCGGCAAGAATCAGTTATGGAAATGCGATCCTCGAGGGCGTGGGCGGAGGAGGAGAGGGAGAGGAGATGGGAGATGAAGGGGCGGCCTTATGGGATGATGCGCATCGCGAAATTTAGATGACCCAGAATGGATAGCAGCTCGCGTTTTGTACAGCTACAATTTGTTAGCAGAGTGGAAGCTACTAGAATTGTTCTGTCAATCTTTTCTTTGGGCAGGGAAGCCAGGAATTTTTGGGAATCTAAATTGATGCCCAAAAATTCGATGGAAGTGCTAGGACCCTCGGTTTTGTCTTGAGTGAGGGGAATCCCGAGCTCTGAGAAAAGCTTTTGGGTTGTCAAGAGGTGTGCGGCTGGGACGGAATCTGGGGGTGAGATGATTAAGAAATCGTCTAAAAGATGGATCAGATAGGGTAAATTGTAATTGTTGGAGAGGATCCAGCAAATTGCCTCCGACAGCGTGTCGAAGATTTTTGGACTGCTTTTGCAACCGAATGTGAGGTGTACGGCGAAATAGAATTCGTTTTTCCAGCGAATGCCAAATAAGTGCCAGAAATCTGGGTGGATGGGCATAACTTTGAAAGCGGAAGTAATGTCGACTTTGGCCAACCAAGCGCCGCGACCTGCCTTTTTAATCAAGGTAGTGGCTTGGTCGATGTCGTGATAGTGAAGAGAAAACTCTTCGAGCGGAATGAGGCTGTTAATGCTAGGGAATGGGGAATTATGCGGAGATGAAAGATCAATTATGAGGCGTTTTTTGCTTGAGAATTTTCTGGTGGCGACGCCGATGGGGCTGACTCGATACATGCTAAAAGGAGGGACAAGAAAGGGGCCTATCATGAAATTTGAGTCTATTTCTTTTTTGATTAGGCCGTCCACTGTTTCAGGTTCGGTGAGAGCGGAGTGGAGATTTGGGCAGATGAGGTTTTGGGAGGGGAGGCTCAGGACGCCGGGGTGGAATCCATGTGTGAGACCTGAAAGAACATGACATACAAAATGAGGATCGGGGTGGTGAAGCAATTCAGCAGATAAGCAGGAAACATTTACAGGAGTCGATAAATATCTTTTTTGATTTTTATTTGCAGCTTTGTGTACAGGACAAACCAGACGTGCATGAGCGCCGCCACAAAAACTGCACACATGCATGAAACGGCAGCGCTGTCTGGTGCACCTGCCGTTGTTGAAGTCGTTGCAGACTTGGTTGCTAGTGGAAGAAGGGGGGTGGCGAAATGTGGGAGTAGGGGTAGCTGGGGTCTCCATGAGACGCGGGACGTAGCACGTAGATTTGGGTTGGGATGGTTCGGGGCCGGGAGGAATGGACGGATTGATAAAAGTGTAGTTGGAAGTGGGGTGGGAAAAGGAACGGCAAACCGCGCAGGAGATGTTGCGGCAGCCCAGGAAGACTCTGCTATGGAGCTCGGTGTCCAGAGCTCCCCAGTAAGGACACTGGTTCCACTGGGCTATGCGGATGGCACATTTGGCGGCGAACAGCTTATGGTAAGTATAAAAGTGGGAACCTCCGAATGACAGCGCGAGCTCAGCGACTATTGCGAGATAATCGCTGAGTTCGCGCCTCCTGTGGGGAAAAACGGTGCAGATGATTTCTGTGTAACGGGTGAAAGCCATGGTGAACTCGGCAAAAGAAAGAATGCGTGACTGTGCGGGTGCGGAATTTTTTAAAGTGACTGAGAAATCGCCAATATTGATTTGGCGATCGGCAGGTGAGGGTAAGATTGGTGATAGAAGGGTGAAAAGATCTACATCCGCACCTGCTAGAATCTGGGTCCTGATTGAGTTGGGGACTGGGGGAGGTTCCAGCGCTAGAGCGTTTGGCGGGGCTGGAAGGGGAGTGGCTGAGGCCAATGAGAAGGGAGGACGGGCCTGAGGAGGAAGGAAAGTGGCTGCGGGGACTGATAGAGGCTGTAAGCGTGCGCTGCGGCCGTCTCCTGAAACGGGAAAGGGAGGAGGGAAGAGAGGGGGAATGAGAGGCACCGGTGCTTGTGGCATGAGCGGGGGAATGCTGGTGCTATGAGTGGAAGGCGGGGCTGCGGGCCATGAAAAGGGGAGAGAAAGGAGAGGCACGGGTTGCGGACGGGAATCGGCCGCTGGAGTGGGCGAGTTCGTGCTGCTGCGGCGGCTCGTGGAGGCGATGGCTGGCTCTCTGCCAGCGTGAGCAGCAGGTTCCCGCTTCGAAGGTCGAGCGGGGTGGCCATGGCTGGAGACTGCGGTGTCCGGGGCGTGGCCCGAACTCGGTGACGGCCTTCTGCTGCGTCCTGACGTCGTGTAGGGGGCGCTGCGGCCTGAGCGCGCCCTGCCTGACGCCCTGGTGGGAGGGGTGGATGTAGGTTTTTCCTGCTGTTGGAGAGATGAGTAGAGTGCGAGGAGTTCCGCTTTAGAGGAACGGCGTGTAAAGGATACGCCGGCGCTGGTGAGGGCCTTGCGAAGCTCGGCTATGGTCCATTTTTCCTTGGCTGGGGTGCAGGAGAATGCTGAACCGTAGGAGGATGCTGGGGATGATGCCCGGCGTTTAGAAAGTGGTGGAGACGGCGTGAGCTGGCGTCTCGGAGTGCGAGCAGCGGTGGTGCGTGAGGGCCTGCGGCCCCGTGATGCGGCCGCGGGCTCGCTTGATGGATCCTGCTGGGCGCTGGTGGCCTGGGCGGCGACCTGGATGGAGGCTGGAGGAGCTACGGGAAGCTCGGTGTCTGAGAAATAATCCTCGGAGGATGAGTGGATCTCGGACATGTTTGCTGTGATGCTGGAATCAGAGATAGCTGAAGGTAGGACTGCTTGGTTATTTAAAGGGACTGTAGTAATTGGATAGGGAGAGTGATTGGATAGGGAGTGATTGCTGATGATGAATTGGCCATGTTAATTATCTGCGCGAGCTCCTCCTGAAATTTGTTAATGAAACATCACATATATGGTGTGATTTGTGCTCTTGAAAACTTTTTCTCTCTCAATAGGCGGAGGTTGATCAAACTGTTAGTGAAATCTGTTAACAACGCGCATATAGGCCGATAATGAGTGTCAGGTCATGAAATGTTTTTAATTTGGAGGAAACTGTCTAACGTGATCACTATTTAATAAAAAGATTGTAAGTTAGGCATATTAACTGTAATGATTTCATTTTAAACAATGAATAAATTATATAGAGAATGTGAGCGAAGTATCAACGGAGCTTTTTAAAAACTCCGAATCAGTAAACCACTGCATCGCAAAATGACTCACTGTTTCGAAGCGCTCCAATCGGATCACGAATCATTTGATTCAGAACAGTACTTTAAAGCACATATCGAGAATAATTTAATTTAGATTTGGATGTAGCGACTTGAGATGTAGTATATATATATATATATATGTCATGACCCTCAAAACTAGGTGGAGCTGAACTCTACAGAACAGCGGCTCTCTAGGACCAAACTTGCCTACCCCTGGTATATGTATATAAATCTATGCTATGAGAGTATAAGTACCCAATTTGATTATCTTTATTTTAGATCAGTGGAGATTACCCAGACATCCAGACTGCACTCCAAAATCCACACCACTGCAGTCTCTACTTCCAGCTCAGCTGCTATACCAGAATGGTAAACATAAACATTTGAGGCATAAACTAAAAGTTTAAACAAGATGACAAGATGATATGAGAAAGACATTACTTTTTTCTCTATTTGCTTTCACGTTTTATATTATATTATGTAAGTATATATGGCACAACTGTATCATATGTGTGGGGAAAAAAAAGTGTTATTTATTTATAAATTGTTGCATATATTATAAAGTATATTGTATATATAAACGTATTGTATCTATTTCATGTTTGTTTATATTTGGGTTACAAGAATTGTATAACATTACAAGCTTTTAGAATATTATATATGTCATGGTGTATGTAGGAAGGGTGCAACACAATATAGAATTCAATGCAAAGTTCTTTAATATAATCCACAGAAGTAATCCACAGACAGACAAGGCAGAAAAACACACATGTACACACTAGGTAACCTTAATACCGGAAAAACAGACAATAAACTGAATCCAATTTATAAAGGACACTGATTAACACAGACAGGTGAAGGTGATGATACTTAATGAGACAGGAACTCCAAAAAAGGGCACACAAGGGGTGTTACAATATAGCAATAGAAAAAAATATTTTATTTTATAATTTTGAATATACTGAATGCAGTACACATGATTATACATCATCTATTAGGCAACAATTTGTATTTATAAAAGTATATCAATACACACAACACAAAACATATCAAATTATATTTCATTTTCTGCAGAAAAAAGCACAATATACCATATTTACTTGTGCATATAGCACAAACATGTAAAAACATCAGTGGTGTGACAGTAAAATCTCAGATGCGATATGTGATTTTGATAGATATCCAATGAGAGTTGTGTATATCTCAGAGGGATTGTGTTGGTATTTTACCCATTAAATGTTTTTTGGTATTCTGCTCTGGCCTAAAAACAATAATGAAACACTTAGGAGCAAAAATACAGAGAATCAGACCAAAACTTGATGCTAAAATAGCGAAAATCTCCACAGCTACAGTAAATTTCCCTGGAGAGCTGACATAAGCTGGAATAAAGGTGATCCATACAGCACAGAATATGAGCATACTGAATGTGATAAATTTAGCTTCATTGAAGTTATCAGGCAGCTTTCTGGCTAGAAAAGCTAAAACAAAGCAAAGGAAAGCTAGTAGGCCAATATAACCCAGCACAGCCCAGAAACCTATAGCTGATCCTAAACTGCATTCTAGAATGATCTTTTCCTTGTAGTGTTGCATATTGTTATAAGGAAAAGGTGGGGATATTTTTAACCAAAGCACACATATAAGGACCTGTACAAGAGTAAAAACAAAAACACTGAGTCTTTGTTGAAGAGGCCCAAACCATTTCATGACATTATTTCCTGGTAGTGCAGCTTTGAAGGCCATTAACACCACTATTGTTTTCCCTAGAATGCAGGAGATACAAAGGACAAAAGTAATCCCAAACGCTGTGTGACGTAACATACAGGACCATTCAGTGGGCCGACCAATAAAAGTAAGTGAACAGAGGAAACATAGAGTCAATGAGAAGAGCAACAGGAAGCTCAGCTCTGAGTTGTTGGCTCTTACTATCGGAGTGGTCCTATTTTTGTAAAACACTAAAGTTATGCTCAAAGCCACTAAAGAGCCAACAACAGAAAAAGCAGCCAGTATAATCCCAAGGATCTCATCCCAGGAGAGAAACTCCACTGGTTTAGGAAAGCACTTGTCCTTCTCATTATTGGGCCAGTACTCAGGCAGGCATTTGTGACAATCTAAAGAATCTTTAAAAGATCAAGGGATCAGTGCATAGCAGCCATTTATGAACAATGGAAACAAAATGGAGACATACAGGTTATCAGGCTATACTGTTTTAGAATGACCAACATTTTTTTCTTTTCACATTCATATATAATTTGACCCAGAAACATTTATGATTAATTTATGAAGCATTTATTGATATTTACAAAAAAATATCCAGACAACCTACCTGTCTCATTGCTGATCTCTCCATCTGCACAGTTAATGCAGTCATAACAGCAGACAGGTCTTCCTTTTTTCACAGCCTTCCTACTACCTGGAGGACAGCTCTCACTGCACACAGAAACAGGCACCTGCAGGTGACAGGTACACACAGCAGGGTCAGAAATTAACAAAGGCTCTTGGCAAAAATGCTTTGAAAGTGACAAAATGGCCCAGATGTTTGAAATATGGAGGCAAAATGTGTCATGGTGAATTCTTCTGTTTTAATTTCAATTTAGTATAGGTAATACTATTCTGTGTCTTTTAAAGGATTAGTTCACTTCCAGGATAAAAAAAAAAGTCCTTTTAATTTACTCACCCCCATGTCATCCAAGATGTTAAATGCTCATCTTGCTCTGCGATGCACGTCTGCGACTTCACGCATTAAGGTCACATGTGATTAGTTCTTCGTCCAGTTCAAAAAGTTACAGTAAGGCGAAAACCTCCATTTTTTTCTCCTCCAACTTCAAAATCATTATTTCATATATTTTTTTTGTTAAGGGCGTTAGACTTTCTTTGCATGTTTTTTTTGTAAACACTGGTTCAGTATTTCTGCCTATGTCACACGTGACCTTTCCTACTTGACTACGTAATGCGTGAAGTCAATCTAGTGCAAGATGAGCATTAGTGGTTACAAAATGTTTTTTTTTTTTTTAGAAAAGGACCAATCAATTTCTCTAAATAAGACCTAGGCTGGGATCGTGTAGAGCCCTTTGAAGCTGCATTGAAACTACAATATAGGCCTTCAACTTGATGGCTTCCATTGAAGTGAAAAAATCCTAGATTTCTTCAAAAACTTTAATTTTGACTGAAAAAAAGACGTGAGGGCAGATGTGAACATTTTGAATGACATTGGGGTATTCAGGAAATGTTTATTCTGAAAGTGAACTAATCCCACTGTGGTGACCAGTGGCCATACCCCTGTAAATGTGGAAGAGTTTTTTTTTTTTTTTTTTTTTTAAAGCTAACACAAGGTGGATAATAAATAAATAAATATAATATAATATAATATAATATAATATAATATAATATAATATAATATAATATAATATAATATATGCATGTTTATATGGTTATAAGTAAGGAAAATACCCCAAAATCAATTCCAGGGGTTCAGCATGATAGATAGAGAAGAAAAACACATTTTATACCTTTTCACTGCCATCATACCAAATGATATCTCTGCTCAAACTGAATTCTTGGCCTTTAGGCTGGGATGCATCATATTGACCCACTGTCACAAAATCAATAGAACCGTCTCCCTGAAGCTGCCAGTTCACAAGTTCATATGTGGCCACAGGGTCTCCATTGGCATCAAATGAAACAGAATAATTATTTTTAGTAAAATTCACTTTTTTGAGTTTATCAAAAACCTGCATGAAAATCAAAATCAAAATATGGTGTGGATGAATGAGTATTTCACAGTAGGCCTGTACAGAAAGTAATATACTGCATAAATATTGTATTATCTTAAGAATTATAATATTTTTTGTTAATGCATTGAAAATATAATAATAATAATAATAATAATAATAATAATAATAATAATAATAATAATAATAATAATAAATACACAATAAGAAAATTTACCTGTCGGGACTCAACTTTGATGTTTTTGTCGCACTGCTTTTCGTCACAGACAATGCTATGGAGGGCATGAGCTATAGCATATGCGGCTTTGTACACCATGTTTGTGACGCGCAACTGGGACGTGTCTGCATACGGGTTCTGTAATGCGCGCAGATCCTCTGTGCCATCGCATGCTGGCATACCGGTAGAAGATCCTCTCTGCCCTTTTAAACTACAGCTAAACGAGCTTTCCCAGAATTCTGTCAGGAGGGGAAATTTTAGCGCTTGTTCTGGCGACAGGTCAAGTAGAAAGTTACGAAAACCTGGGATAACAGACCTAGGGATTCCAACCCCCACAGCACCAATACACAAATTAAACCGCAGCATTTGTGGGTCTGTAACCCACGCCTCGCTGCCAATCCATTGCATCGGGGGAGGAGGCTGCTGGCTCAGCTCCTCTAAAAGAAATCTCATATCACCTGCTGCCACGAAGGCAACTATTACACGAGCCGTTGACTTGCGAATGACATCCGCGACTCTTTTCAATTTACTAAGCGGCTGGGTCCTGTAGTAGGCCTCAGAATACTCAACACAGATTCCCTCTTCCTCCGCAGCTTTCAGGAATGATGCCATACCATTATTCCCATAGTCTGAATCACTGCACACAGCTCCGATCCACGTCCATCCGAAGCGCTTGACCATTCGTGCCAGTGCGGCCGCTTGATGGTGATCGCTAGGGATGGTCCTGAAGAAAGTAGGATGCTGCCACTTGTCACTGAGACACGCGCATGTTGCGTAATGACTCACCTATGGGGTACAGTAAAGAAGAAGATGAAGAAGAAGAAGAAAAATATATAATTCACAAACGTTACATTTACTGCATTTATCCGTTTTATCTGTTGTTCTCCAGTTGTGTCATTACCAATATTACAATAATTATTTTACATTGTGATAGGCTAGACCTTACCCCTTTTTTTCTTTCTAACAAGAAGATTATAAAATAATAATTTTGCGCAAGCACCTGTGGAATTCCAAGAGGACCCAAAAGTCTTGAAATCGTTACAGCTGGCGTGGAAGCAGAATCTCCGATTAGTGCGGGGACTGCAGCAGATTTTCCACAGGAATCAGTGTCGTTAAATACGAGATCTAGTCCGTTGGCAAGCTGCAACGCTACTTTAATTGCCATTGGCACAGATGCACATGTGTCATATATATGGTACCCTAAAGTGATGCCCGGTAAGAGAGCGGAGCTGTTGTTTATCTCTTGGACAGTGAATTGCAAGGCACGAGCAAACCGCAGCTCTCTGAAGTCCATGCTGTTGAAGTACACACATAATAACTTCCTATTAAAAATTTACGTTTTACATGATGTTTTTTTAATTAACTAATTTTAAGAAAGAAAGAAAGAAAGAAAGAAAGAAAGGTATAATCACAATTTCAGCACAATCAGTTTAACCCATTTGCCCTGGTTTGTTAAGCATTGTTTTCAATGTTGAACCAAACTCCAACCTGCCGCTGCACTCTAGTGGTTGTGGCCGCCTAGTATAGGTGTGCTTCTCTGTCTTCACATAGTAATGAATAGTAAAAGCCCCTCCAATGATGAAGTCTCCATCTTCGAAGAGATCAGGGGGTTGAGGGTCACCCTGGAGAATGCAGGAGCCTAAATTAACCCCACACACAGTACGGTGAAGGCCGGTAATACACAGTAGAGTCACTGTTAATAAAAGATGAGTATTCATTTCTCCTATGCAGCAACCTCTCAAAATGTGAGCTCTGCATAACACCTTGTTTTTTATATCCACCAACCAATGTCACATGTTTTAAATCTTTACTGGTAAACCTAAGAGGGTGTGGTTAATATTTCACATCAGTCAATGAGAGAATGTGTCTTAAGCAAAATATCAGTCTTGTCCTCCTTATATTGTAGTGACACAGAAATGTGATTGAACAGCATTCTCTAAATTCAGCTATAAATCATCAGAAATAAAAGTAAAATCACTGTACTTATTTTACTTATTTAACGTCCAAATTTACGGCATAAAGAATTAAATATATTATATATGATGCTTCTGTCTTACGGTGACGCATTGCTGCCGCACACTTAATTTTTTTCCCACTCAGCTATGTCGTTATAACGAGATCTTTTCTCGTAAAAACGACATCTTTTCTCGTTAAAACGACATCTTTTCTCGTTAAAACGACATCTTTTCTCGTAAAAACGACATAATTATCTCGTTAAAACGACATCTTTTCTCGTAATAACGAGATCTTTTCTCGTAAAAACGACATAATTTTCTCGTTAAAACGACATCTTTTTCTCGTTATAACGACATATCATGTCATACGATCTGATCTGATGTTCCTGTTATAGACATTATGTGAGGGAGCTAAACGTTTGTCCGCGCTGCCTTTGCCACAGTTCTGACCTAAAGGAGGATGCACGCTGCTGGAGTTAGAATACACTAGCTATATATAGCCTATAGAAATACACTGTTTTAATAATTTTAATGTAATTGTTTCAATTGTAGCAGCATGTTTATTAGGATTAATCTCCATACTAATCTGCCCTCAGACCCAGAGGATTTAAGATGATCAGATCAAAACTGTTATTTCTGACTCTGAGCTTGGAATATTATTTGGATGAAAGTTTGATTTTACAGAAAATGTAAATAGTATCAGAAATAAATAAAAGAAAAATTACACACGGTTTGATCGTGTTATGATTATGATGATTTCGTTCTGTTTAAAAAATGAAAATAAATAAAGCCAGATTTTTTTTTCATGAAAAGAGAGCTTATGCTTTAATATTTGTGCGTGAGCGGCCCGGAAAAGCCACTTTTCGACTCAGCTTGTCTTTACGGTCTGTCCCATCATGCAGAATAAATGTTCGTCTGATGTACCGCTCTGGGCTGCGTTCTCCGATAACGTTGTCTCTTAGCGTGCTACGAAGACTCAAGAGGTACACCTTAACTACAGCTATACCTTTCCTACGTGTGTTCTCCAAACTATACCTTAGGATATTGCTTAAGGTAAACCTTCTTAAGTGCGACCTTAGCAGGTGCTGTCCATGGTGGAGGTGCTGAATAGGTTGATATCGATGCCTCGGTGATCGATTGTGCGCTCTTTCTTTCACAGCGGTATAGGTAAAGTATTGAGAAAACAATGTTTTTTTTTAATAAAGAAGCGTTTTAGAAATAGTACAAACTGCATTTATCGGGGCTCAATGAAATATGTACATGCAGAAATACATGTGTATGTGTTTCAACTTATTCTCATCATTTTGCGTACGAATAACACGACTTTGCAATAGCGTGTAATGCATAAGCCAAAGTCCAATTTTGCGTGCATATGATACGCCAATCCTTCCAATTAACTTCAATGGAGAGAGGATGCGTATAAATACCACGCATCATCTTTTATATAGATGATATAAAAGATGATGCGTGGTATTTGTATGCATCCTCTCTCCATTGAAGTTAATGGGAAGGATTGGCGTATCATATGTATGCAAAATTGGACTTTGGCGTATGCATTACACACTATTGCTCTCCACGCACGGCGCCGTCTTTGATTTAAAACAAGTACTCAAGGTCTCGCTGCCATAGCTATAAAGTTTGTGTAAACTCATCTTTCTTTATATAGACTCATAGCCTTTTCTGTCAAATGGTTCGCCCGCTGATGTGCCTCGAGATAGTAATTAAAAAAAGCTAACAACCATGGAAACTTTATTAATGAAAACACTTCCATACACTGGCCAGAACTGGTCCCCCGACTGAGCCTGGTTTCTCCCAAGGTTTTTTCTCCATTTCTGTCACCTGTGGAGTTTTGGTTCCTTGCCGCTGTCGCCTCTGGCTTGCTTAGTTGGGGACACTTTCCAGCGATACCGTATACTATTTGAACTGAACTGGATGATGATATCACTGAATTCATTGATGAACTGCCTTTTACTGAAAATTGATTGTTTACAATAATGCGTTACTTACACACTATTGTGCTGTTTAAATACTGTGCAGTTGCTTTGACACAATCTGTATTGTTAAAAGCGCTATATAAATAAAGGTGACTTGACTTGACACTGGGTGTAGGCTATAACAACTTAAGTATTTTATGTGTAAAATTTTAAAGTAAAAAATGCAATTTTAATACTAAATCAGATTTTATATTAAATGTTCATATAAAATTTTCTATTTGTAATTAAACTGCGATGTAAAAAAGCTTTTTGCGTGGTGCCCACTAGCGGTATGAACCGCCAGCAGCGGTAAGGTATAGCTAAGAGCGCTCCAGACCAACCTTACGAACGTATGACTTACAGAAGGTATACTTAACTAAGAAGGTTTCGGAAAACACATATTAACGATAAGGTACTTCTTAAGGTACAACTTAAGAACGACGTAGCGTTAAGGTGGTTTCGGAGAACCCAGCCCTGCAAATTAGTCACAATAACGTTTCTTTGCAAGTCTCATATAAAGCTCACTGCACTTTTCGGGTCGGCGGTACCAGCGCGATCCCTTACTTTGTGATTACAGAGGAATGAAATATAAATGTCTGCTTTATTTTATGTACTTCCACAATAACAACAAAACGTTACAAATTGCCTTTGTAAAAATACAGGGTGCGCTCTCGCAATTTATGTCTCTCTATGCAGCTTGAAAGGTCTACTTCAATAAAAGAATCGAAAACAAAATTGTGTTTACTTAATTCGTATAAATCCAACAAGAGGTAGTGTACAGTCTTTCCCGTGTGAGTTCATTATCTGTTACCTACCATTGTGCTTACAGCCAGCGCAGCATATTTCCACAGTAGGCTATAATCCAGATGAAAAACCGGATTCGTGGCTTGATTCAGCTAAAAATAAAATTTAATAATATATAATAAATAATGTATAATTTGTATATAATCATAAGTATCAAGGCCGCCCAGGCATGTTCAATTAATATTCAAGCAATAAGCTCATGTGTTTTACCCACGAACAAAAATATGAAGAATCAAGCTTTTCGTTTTTCCGTTTCTCAAACAAAATGAAATAATAATAATAATAGGCTACTCAAATTGTTATTATGCTTATTATTATTATTATTATTATTATTATTATTATTATTATTATTATTATTATGATTATTATTAGGCGTATTATTATTTTTATTATAAAATCTTTTTGATTGATTTAACAGCAAATCGAAATATGAGCAGAAATAAATAAATAGAATTCATAATAAGGAAAATATAATAATAGGCCTAATAATAATAATAATAATAATAATAATAATAATAATAATAATAATAATAATAATAATAGTCTATTATTATTATTATTATTATTATTATTATTATTATTATTATTATTTCGTTTTGTTTGAGAAACAGAAAAACGAAATTAAGCTAGATTTGTTTGAATTTTTGTATTTGTATTTATTCTGCATGATGCGATAGACATGAAGACAGGTTGAGTTAAAAAAGTGACTTTTCATTGCCGCCCACATATAATTATTAAAGCATAAGCTCTCTTTTTACCCACAGACAAAAATACTAAACTGATTTTTTTTTTTCATTGATTTTGTCCATTTTTGAAAAGGAACGAAATTATTATTATCATAATGCAGCCAAACCGTTTGTCATTTCTATTTTATTTCTTTATGATCGTATTTCAATTTTCTGTAAAATCAAACTTTCATCCAAATAATATTCCAAGCTCAGAGTCGATTATTCAGAAATAACAGTTTTGATCTGATCATCTTAAATCCTCTGGGTCTGAGGGCAGATTGGAGATTAATCCTAATAAACATGCAGCTACAATTGAAACCAATACATTAAAATTATTAAAACAGTTTATTTCTATATATAGCTAGTGTATTCTAACTCCAGCAGCGTGCATCCTCCTTTATGTCAGGACTGTGGAAAAGGCAGCGTGGACAAACGCTTTGCATAATACACAATAACATAATCATATCATCTATAACAGGAACGTCAGATCGTATGACATATTATGTCGTTATTACGAGAAAAAGATGTCGTTTTAACGAGAAAATTATGTCGTTTTAACGAGAAAAGATCTCGTTATTACGAGAAAAGATGTCGTTTTAACGAGAAAATTATGTCGTTTTTACGAGAAAATATGTCGTTTTAACGAGAAAAGATGTCGTTTTTACGAGAAAAGATCTCGTTATAACGACATAGCTGAGTGGGAAAAAAAATAAGTGTGTGGCAGCAATGCGTCACCGTACTGTCTGATGCATTGTTTGTCCTAAATAATTCACTGCCATCATACCAAATGATATCTAATTATTTGATAAATAATTTGTTAAAAAAACAACAACAACTGGCTAACATGCTTAAAACATGGCTTATTACAGGAAGAATTGTACATTAAAATACATTAAACATAAGGAAAGCATTGCCATACATCTTAGAATTGACAGTAGTTTATATTGACAAACCATATTTTTAAGGGACATTAACAATGTAATCAATATACTATTTCTTAAAGCCAAGTATAAGCCAAAACAACTAAAGACAGTAGCAATTCAAACAATATATTTTATTTGTGAACTTATGTTCAGCTGTTCTGTGTGAGTTGTTTACTTACTTTTTTTAATTATTCTTACCAGTAACACCATTATATTGTTCAATCAGACTAATTTGCAAACGTGAAACGTACACGATCACAAGAGGTGGGATATATCGAATGAAATTATGTTTTGTTAACTAGGTTCGGGAGGAGCACGATCAGATAATCAATCAATTCGGCACAGGTTTAACTCGTTTAGCCAATCATCCTCACTACCACAACACATATAGCCAGCCTTCTTACCTCTGTCCTGCGACAGTTTCTCTACATTCGGTTTTGCCCCTTTGGCCATTATATCACAGACTCAACTTGTTCTGCACAATGATGAGACCTGGGGATTTTTTTTTTTTTTTTCGATCTACCGTTGCAATCTGCCGGCCCTAGTTTCACTCCTTCTTCACCATTCACCACCGTCGAGCACCAGGCTTTATTGCGGCCGCTGCTCTGCTCGACCAGCCACATGCTCTCCACAACACTGAGGCTTTACATTGTCTCCACCGGCGAGACATCCAATTTCTTCCCCGACATCCTTGCATCATTCAGCCATGCCAATATATCCTCCGCTCGGAAGGATATTTAAGCCTGAGGCAAACAGTGTTTAATTCTGACGAACCATTTACGTGGAGGGTAAACAAAGCCGATCTGTACAATCTATTTGTCACCCTCTAAACTAGCCAACCTCACTCCTAAATCCACTCCAGCCACCAAGGCAGCCAATAGATCGAGCAAGGCCGCCTCGCTCGACACCACCATCGTCCTGCACAAGACCAGGCTATCCTCAAGCGTTGGATCGCAGCGACAGGCCTCAAACGAGCCTGG
Organism: Garra rufa; assembly: GCF_049309525.1. Lineage (NCBI taxonomy): Eukaryota > Metazoa > Chordata > Actinopteri > Cypriniformes > Cyprinidae > Garra > Garra rufa. The sequence goes on along the minus strand of NC_133371.1, from coordinate 21,080,745 downwards.
GCTGGGCCCTAGTACTCACTGCAGCAAAACCAGACTCGCTTCCCACTTTGGCTCAACTTTTCACCACGCCTTTTCCGGCAGCAGCACAGTAAGTAGTTGGGCCTCCAGCTCTCGTAGCAGTCGCTAGCGTGAGGCTGCCTCTGCTAGTGCAAGGCTGTCTCCGTTAGCGTCACAGGCCGTGTTGCAAATTATTTTTAGGTAAAGTCACTAAAGGCAGGTCGTTTTTTGCTAAAATCTGTTAAACGACGTGATGATATAATTGATGTTGATGTCATTTTGTAACCACGTCACAAAACTGCATAGAACAAAAGGAAAATACTAAAAATTTCTGTATTAATCAGTAGCATTTTTAGCTGGGATTTTGATTACACATTGTACTCAGATAGACAGATAAGATGAAAAAGATTGATTTTCAAGTTATAATTAATAATTATAAGTACAACTAAGGCAACTATTAATATTTTTATTAAACAAAAGTGCAACTAGCAACCTAATTAGCCTTTTCACAAAAATTACATCAGCACAGGGTAACGTTTTTTTTTTTTCCACTACAGATCTGCGCTTATTATATTAGTATGCTCTTGTCTCAAATAATGCTTCTTACCTTTTCTGTTTTGTCTGTTTTCCAAGTTGTTGTTATATAATCAACAAAGAAACAACATTTTACTTGTAATTTAGATGGCCATTCAGACCACTGACTCATCAAAATAATATGCTCAAAATAGTGCCGGTGTCACACTGCTGAACTGGTGGGGATGTGGAAGTAGATGCCAGGAAGCCGGATAAACAAAACAAATACTTTATTAAAGAAAACACAAAACATGGAGCTTAAACCAAGGAACATGTAACATTATCGACGGACACAGAGTGAATGCAGACACAGACTTAAATACATAGACTGATTAACAAATCCAGGTGTAAACAATGAGGGAGAAACCAAAACACACAGATTTGCGGGGGGAAATGATGGGAGAAACCAACTTGAACGTCTAGGGGTGTGACAGCCGGCTGGTTTCTTTTCGCCGGTATATTTGAGCGTGTTTTCTCAATTTACTCAGTTAAATTATTACAGCATTTACATCTAAATGCACACTTTTCCAAGAATAAATTAAACAGTTCTGAGTCCGGTCGATGCATAAACTTAAAGGAACCGTATGTAAGAAATTTATGTCAGTTAATCATAAAATGGCCCTAGACAATAAGAAATCATGTTCATTTCAAATACTTATATCACTGACAACAGTGGTCCGGCCAGGATATTGTCATTTAAAAGTGAAAGTTGCAGCCCTCAACTGATGTTATTGTTGTCATTTTGTGCTTTGGTCTGAGGCTCCACCCTCCAGCTATCTACCAATCACGAAGTCAGTAGAGTTTTGTGATCCGGGTTGCCAGCTCTGTTACAGCTGCAGCTATACGAACGTGTCAGATAAAACATGTATAACGTTACGAAACCTAAAGACCTCGTTATGAATCCGAAATATGTCGTGACAAAGTCCGAAATTAAACAAGGATTTGTATAGGAGATGCCTTTGAAAGATGCAGACGGCTGAAAACGGAGAAGAATTTGAAGACAGACGCCCAACTTTGTAAATTTTCTCCTGGACAGGTTAGATTCATCTATGTTTGGCTAACTTTGCTTCCGTACATAGTGGATTTTCCACGGTCACCCATGCTAAATGCGTTCATAAAAAGCTTTATATCGCACCACTAGCAGGGTATGAAAACAATCTATGTTCCAACTGAAATGTGGTATTACAGTACATCTTTACGAAATATTTGGCTAATCGCCATCTGTAAATTTTTGCGATAATTACTTCGCAAAACATCTCTTGTGAAGCATAAACATAATTAACAGAAGAAAAACAAATTACTGTGTAGGACTCGTCACTTGCCGTTGGAAGCTCCTTGTAGCAGCCTACTCCTACAGCTTAGCTGGCAACCTTGAGTCAGGGGGGGAGCGGGAGGGGATACACCGTTCTACAGTATTTTGAAAGTGATTGCAGTACCAGTTTTGGCCACAATCCTACATACGGTTCCTTTAAGACAACAACGTAATCCCGATCCAATCATATAATACTAAACATCTCTTGTTTAGTATTATATGATTTTATTAGGAATATCCCTGGGCACATTATACAATTTACATTTACACCGTCATGTTAATAATGCAAAAGAGAAAAAGCACAAATGCATTATTATTTTAATAATAATAGTACTTGCAAAAAAATAAATAATAATAATAAAAAAAAGTAATAATAATAAAAATAAAATAAAAAATATGTGAAGAGTCATAATGCACAGCCAGCACAAATAGAGAGAACCGCAAAACTCAAAAAATGTACTGAATTGTGAAAAATGCCAACATTCAGAATTAAAAAAACATAGTATTCGTGATGACCTGAAGTTGACCCAAAGTTTTAGAAGAAATGTTTGCTCTTTGTAGAGTAAAACGCTATACCATATTATCACAAACCACTTCCCTTTCCCGTGACCTAAAGCTAAAACAGCTAAAGCAAGCATAAGGCTGTCTCCGTTAGCTGTGCAGGCTACACAGGCTCTCCAGCATTTTTCTCCGAATATCACAAGCCTCAGTGGCCTACAGCTACAGCAGCTAAAACAAGTGAGGCTGCCTTCACTGGCTGTGCAGGGTGCACAGGCTCTTCAGGATGTCACAAACCCCACTCCCTTCCAGTGACTTACAGCACATGAAGGAAGCGTGAGGCTGTCTCCGATTGGAACTCGGGCCCACACATCTCAGGCTTTTCCCATAAATCAGTCCTTAAAACCGTTTCTTGACGCGTCAGTTGATCCTCCAAGCAGTTTCTTTGGTTTTCGGAGATGCTCAGGAATTGCAATAACCTCTAAATTCAACTCCATATGACCATCTGATTTACCCATTCTTGATAACGAAACTATCGCTTATTTTATTAAACAAAGTAAGACAAACCAAAAAGGAAAAGGCCACTACATTTAAATTTTTAACTTCCCATTTCCAGTTTATCCTTATCAGACTCTCTTTTCTTATTTTCAGCTCTGGGATGCACAAGCTAAATCTGCACTCTCTTCAAAAACAAGTTCTCACTTAATCAGGCTCTCTTCGGTCTCAGTGTGAGCCCTCCGGATGGGCAGCGGATGGGCTCTTCCTCCCAGTGCAGCAGAGTCGTGGCTCCTTTCAGTCGCAGTGAGAGCCCTCCAACCGACACACCAAACCTCGCCTCGCAAGGGGGACTCTCCCTTCCGGTGCAGCAAAGCCACAGCTCCCTTCAATCACCTTATTTTCTTGCCTATTTCAGCGTCGGACGGGGCTCTCCCTTCCAGTGCAGCAGAGACATGGCTCCCTTCGATCGCAGTGAGAGCCCTTCATCCGACACATTGATTCTCGCCTCGCATTTAGTCATAAAGGGAACTCTCCCTTCCGGTGTAGCAGAGCTGCAGACGCAGCAAGAGTCTCTCCATCAATTGCTTCGAATCTTCTTGCCTATCCAGCATCGGACGGGACTCTCCCTTCCGGTGCAGCAGAGCCGTGGCTACCTTTGGTCACAGTGTGAGCTCTCCGTCCGTCATTTGAGTTACGCTGCATACTCAACGGCGGATGGGCTCTCCCTCCCAGTGCAGCAAGGTCACAGTGTGAGCCTTCGTCTAAAGCAGCGGTTCTCAATTCCAGTCCTCGCGCCCCCCCGCTCTGCATATTTTGCATGTCTCGCTTAGTTAACACACCTGATTCAGATAACGAGCTCATTAGAAGTGAGGTCCGTGCAGGATGTGTTCCGATTGACATTGCCTGCACAGTGTTCATTGCTCCCTGCTCCCTAAGCGGGGGAAATCTGTTTACTATACTTCGAAACATTCATTCACATATTTACGCTACGCCACCGCATGTAGCGTCTTCACACACAGATGAAACTTACTAGAGAAGTGTGACATAAATGCATCTGTAAATAAATGCATTTTAAATTTACGTCTCGCACGCTTTAATGACCTTCAAATGGAACACATACGCTCGCTTCGAACTAATGAATAATGGCGGAATATCCCGTGATGTCCACTTCGAAGGGCAGTAACGTTGGAATAGAACAAACGTCGGAAGCGATACATGAAACACGCAAAATGTGCAGAGCGGGGGGGCGCGAGGACTGGAATTGAGAACCGCTGGTCTAAAGCATCAAACCGTGGGTTCGGCCTATATTCCAGGCCTGGAGCCCTCCCCCAAGACAAGGTTTAACAAGGTTCAGGAGGAGCACAATCAAATAATCAATCAATTTGGCACAGGTGTGACTCGTTTAGCCAATCATCCTAATTACCACAACACATATATAGCCAGCTTACTTACCTCCGTCCTGCGACAGTTCGGTCTATATTCCGGGCCCGGAGCCCTCCCCAAGGACAGCACGTCAAAATATGCTTTCTACTTGCTCAGGCAGATTAGACGTAAGGGCGGACTCGTGAACTAATCACTGCCGAATATAACCAGTCATATGCAATCATATCACAATGACTTTACCCCATTCATTGTCACTTACACCTCAAAAACTGATGACTGTCACAATGTCTACTTTAGGAGCGAGGAACGAGGAGACAAGCAAATATACCAATCAATAGTCTTTAATAATCCACAGGGATTCCACAGGGCAGGCAGGAACACACACATAGCACATGTAGAATATGGATCCAACCAATTAGTAATCCCTTCTGACATATTGGTAATTCTAGACTCATTACTAGTGGGTTACTATGATTTTTACTTTAGAATTAATTATACATTTTGCATCATTCACATTAATTATGAGCCTGTATATAGTAATTCTTAGTAGTTCTTTGGGAGATATGAAAAAAAAAGTTACTGATTAGCTAATAGTGAACTACCACTTTCAGCTGAGTGCTATTACTTACTGATTCGTTAAGCAGAATTTCTTGTTAGTTAATAGTAGTTACTATAATGTTAGTAGTGCATTAGTCATTTGTTCTTGTGTAGTTAGGAGCACTCCCTTCAAAGGAGTGCTTCTAATCTCATGGGTATTCCAGAACGACAATAACCCAAAACAGACGGCCAAGGCAACAAAGGAGTGGCTCAAGAAGATGCACATTAAGGTCCTGGAGTGTCCCAGCCAGTCTCCAGACCGTTATCCCATAGAAAATCTGTGGAGGGAGCTGAAGGTTCGAGTTGCCAAATGTCAGCTTCGAAACCTTAATGAGAATCTGCAAAAAGGAGTGGGGCAAAATCCATCCAGAGATGTGTGCAAACCTGGTAGCCAATTACAAGAAATGTCTGACCTCTGTGAACAAGGGTTCGACAAGACAAGAGTCATGTTCTGCGAAGGGGTTAAATAGTTATTTCACTCATTTAAATGCAAATCAATTTCTAACTTTTTTGAAATGCATTTTTCTGGATTTTTTGTTGTTGTTGTTGTTGTTGTTGGTATTCTGCCTCTCACTGTTCAAATAAACCTACCATTAAAATGATAGACTGATAATTTTCTTGTCAGTGGGCAAACGTACAAAATCAGCAGGGGATCAAATTATTTTTTCCTTACTGTAACACTGTAAATAAACTTAAAAGGTATGTTGAAAGATACAGTGCAAATTATTGAAATGTACCATGCCTCAAGGAAATCTACTATTAACCACAAAACATAAAAAACAAAACATCTTATGATTGCATAACACTGCATGTACCCCGACCACAAGAGCAGCCTACCAGGGAGTCAAAGGCAGTCCAAACACCTGACGTGTTTGCTATACGGAGCACCAGAAAGTGGGGGGCCCTATTCTCAGGAGAGGCAATCAGATGCTCAACTTGGAGCGGAGTGCTCATAGGTGACCCTCTAGTCAAGGGGAGCATTGCCAAGTACTAACACCCTGGTGTGGCTGCTTATGGAGTTTCAGAGAGTGAGTGACTCAACTCTCAGAAATGGGAGGGGCTCAGACGCTCAAATGAGACGTAGATGACCCTCAAGAATGAGGGAAACAGTACTAACCTTACCACAAGAGCAGCTCAACAGGGAGGCAGATCCTGACTGCCTGATGTGATTGCTAGACGGAGCTCAGAGTGCAGAGGGCCCAACTTCCAAGAGTGGGAGAAACACTCAAACGCTCACACCGGAGCAGCATGCTCATAGATAGGTCTTTCAGCAGGTCAGCATGGTAGGCTTGCAAAATTGCCATTCTGTGCAATGAAGCCTTAGCCTGACCTGCTGCTGCATAGGCCTTGCTATTCAGATAAGATGTTAGATGTTTGAAAGGGTCTGGATGGCAAGGAGGGAGCCTTAAGAGAAGATGTTTCACCCATAGAGAGATAGCAGGCCTGCATCTCTTCAATGGGGCCTCTGACATCTACAATTCAAGTCAAGCCTTGCCGTGGCGCGCTCCATAACCTCAAGAAGCTCCTCGAATGCAGGGCAGGAGGATTGGGAGGACTCAGTCACGACTTCCTTATCCACCTCTGACATCTCCTGTTCTTCCTGGTTGGGAGCCAGAGGAGGACTAGCCACTGGATCAAATGACGTCATAGAAATAGTGTCATCCTTCAGCAGCTCTCTTTGTGTATCATATATCATAAAGTTTAAAAATGTGAAAATTTGGATTTTGTTTAGTTAAGGTCACATTAATTTGTGAAAATGTGATAAGTTGCTGCCAAGATAAAAGATATTAAAAGGGGCCCTATTATGCTTTTTCACTTTTTGAACTTCAGCCAGTGTGTGGTGTGTATGTTTGGGCATAAAAAAAAAACATCTACAAAGTTACAAGTCCACTCCAAAGGGAGATATTTAGTTTTTTGTTTTTTTGTTTTCTTTAAAGCCGATCCGATGTGTTTTTGTAAGAAAAAATATCCATATTTAAAACGTAAGAATCACTTTAATCTAGTTTGCTGCTTTGGGAAGGGGCGTGGCAGTACTGAACGCTATCTAAGCTGTTCACCAATTGCAACGTAGTGGGACTGCTAATCAATCACAATAAATTTGGTTTTTCGGAAGGTGGAACCCGGAAATAATCAAGCCATTTGTGCCAGCCTGGGGACAAAGCCATTGTAATAATGTAAATTATGTGAAAAATTATGCATTATGAACCAAGCATGAGAGCATGTTCTAGTGTACTCCCAAAACAAAATAAAGACTTTGTAAAAGAGCATAATAGGACCCCTTTAAGAGATTGAGATAAATTTTCTGTCCACCTGTGCATGACAGTACACTTGCAAGCGAAACATGTATGCCATATCTGTATCACATAACTACATAAAAGAAAAAAAAAATCATTTCTGAATTAATTTATTGTATAATATTATATGATAATTAACATAATTTAGTGTAACATTAAACATTTTTTCTGTATAATAAAGCAATAAAATAAATGAAACAGCTTTTTTTATAAACTTAGAAATATGCTGAATGAACACTTGAATATACAAATATTTTATTTGTCGAATATGTGTAATTATAAAAGTCTATCAATCAATTTAAAACAGTTAAAATATCAAAATTTGCACAATATTTGATCTTATTTGTTCATATAGCACAAACATGCAAAGTGGTATGAGACCCGAAACAGTAAAACCATGTGATATCTAAAGAGAGTCATGTGATTTTGTTGGTGCTTTACCCATTAGGTGTTTTTTGGTATTCTGCTCTGGCCTAAAGACAATAATAAAACATTTAGGAGCAAAAATACAGAGAATCAGACCAAAGCTTGAAGCTAAAATTGCAAATATCTCCACAGCTACCGTAAATTTCCCAGGAGAGCTGACATAAGCTGGAACAAATGTGACCCATACAGCACAAAATATGAGCATACTAAATGTGATAAATTTAGCCTCATTGAAATTATCAGGTAGTTTGCGAGCTAGGAAAGCTAAAACAAAGCAAAGTAAAGCTAGAAGGCCAATATAACCCAGTACAGCCCAGAAACCAATAGCTGAACCTAAACTGCATTCTAGGATAATCTTTTCTTTGTAGTGTTGCATATTATTGTAAGGAAATGGTGGGGATATTGTTAACCAAAGAACACATATAAATATCTGTATTAGAGTGAAACCAAAGACACTGAGTCTTTGTTGAGGAGGCCCAAACCATTTCATGACATTACTTCCTGGAAGTGTAGCTTTGAAAGCCATTAGCACCACTATTGTTTTCCCCAGAACACAGGAGATACAGAGGACAAAAGTGATCCCAAACGTTGTGTGACGCAACATACATGACCACTCAGTGGGCCGACCAATGAAAGTAAGTGAACAGAGGAAACAGAGAGACAATGAGAAGAGCAGCAAGAAGCTTAGCTCTGAGTTGTTGGCTCTTACTATCGGAGATGCCCTGTTTTTGTAGAACACTAAAGTTATGCTCAAAGCTGCTAAAGAGCCAGCAATAGAGAAAGCAGCCAATATAATCCCAAGGATCTCAACCCAGGAGAGAAACTCCACTGGTTTAGGAAGACACTTGTCCTTCTCATTATTGGGCCAGTACTCAGGTAGGCATTTGTGACAATCTAAAGAATCTGGGAAAAAAAAGAAAGCAGCACTCAGCAGTCAACAACAGCAATAAAATACATACAGGTCATCAGATTACTTTGTTTTAAAAAGACAAACCCAGAAAGACATGATAATATATATTATATATATAATATATATATATATTTTATATATAATATATAATTTTTATACTATATATATATATATATATATATATATATATATATATATATATATATATATATATATATATATATATGTCACCCTGGACCACAAAACCAGTCTTAAGTCGCTGGGGTATATTTGTAGCAATAGCCAAAAATACATTGCATGGGTCAAAATTTTAGATTTTTCTTTTATGCCAAAAATCATTAAGAAATTAAGTGAAGTTCATGTTCCATGAAGATTTTTTGTAAAATTCCTACTGTAAACATATCAAAATGTAATTTTTGATTAGTAAAATGCATTGTTAAGAACCTAATTTGGACAACTTTAAAGGTGATTTTCTCAGTCTTTTTGATT